>NW_027140954.1:348526-697053 GCF_036365525.1 Heterodontus francisci | reverse complement strand
CAACCCCACACACGGAAACACCTTCCCCACAGACTGAAACACCTTTCCCACACACTGAAACCCCTTCCGCACACACTGAAACACCTTCCCCACACACTGAAACTCTTCCCCATACTCTGAAACCCCTTCCCCACACACTGAAACCCTTCCCCACACTCTGAAACCCATTCCCACACATTGAACCACCTTCCCCACACACTGAAACACCTTCCCCACACACTGAAACTCCTTCCCCGGACACTGGAATCCCTTCCGCACACACTGAAACCCCTTCCCCACACACTGAAACCCCTTCCCCACACACTGAAACCCTTCCCCAAACATTGAAACCCATTCACCACACACTGAAACACGTTCCCCACACACTGAAACCCTTCCAAACACACAGAATCACAATTCCCACACACTGACACCCCTCCCCTGTCACTGAAACGCCTTCCCCACACACTGAAACACCTTCCCCACAAACTGAAAACCCTTCCGCATACAATGCAACTCATCCCCACACACTGAAACACATCGCCACACACTGAAACCCATCGCCACACACTGAAACACATTCCCCACACACGGAAACCCTTCCCCACCATCTGAAACCCATCGCCACACACTGAAACCCATCCCCACACACTGAAAGACCTTCCCCACACACGGAAACCCTTCCGCACACACTGAAACACATCCCCACACACTGAAACACATCCCCACACACTAAAACACCTTCCCAACACACTGAAACCCCTTCCCCACACACTGAAACACCTTTGCCACACACTGAAACACCTTCCCCACACACAGAAATACCATCCCCACACACTGAAACGCCTTTCCCACACACTGGAACACCTTCCCCACACACTGGAACCCTACCCCACACACTGAAACACCTTCCCCATAAAACTGAAACCCCTTCCCCACACACTGAAACAGCTTCCCCACACACTAAAACCGCTTCCCCACACACTGATACACCAACCCCACAAACTGAAACACCTTCCCCACAGACTGAAACCCCTTCCCCACACACTGAAACCCTTCCCCACACACTAAAAACCCTTTCCCACACACTGAAACTCTTCCCCACACACTGAAACCCCTTCCCACACATTGAAACACCTTCCCCACACACTGAAACACCTTCCCCACACACTGAAACACTTCCCCACACACTGAAACGCCTACCCCTGACACTGGAGACCCTTCCCCACACACTGAAACCCCTTCCCCACACACTGAAACAGGTTCCCCACACACTGAAACCCCATCCCCACACACTGCAACACATCCACACACACTGAAACACCTTCCCCACACACTGAAACCCCTACCCCACACAGTGAAACCCATCCCCAAACACTGAAACCCATTCACCACACACTGAAACACATTCCCCACACACTGAAACCCTTCCAAGCACACTAAAACACATTCCCCACACACTGAAACCCCTTCCCCACACACTGAAACCCCTTCCCCACACACTGAAACCCCTTCCCCACACACTGAAACTCCTTCCGCATACAATGAAACCCATCCCCACACACTGAAACCCATCCACACACACTGAAAACCATCCCCACACACTGAGACACCTTCCCCACACACTGAAACCCTTCCCCACACACTGAATCTCATCCCCACACACTGAAACACATCCCCACACACTAAAACACCTTCACCACGCACTGAAACCCCTTCCCCACACACTGAAACACCTTCCCCACACACTGAAACACCTTCCACACACGCGGAAATACCATCCCCACACACTGAAACGCCTTTCCCACATACTGGAACCCCTTCCCCTCACACTGGAACCCTACCCCACACACTGAAACACCATCCCCATCAAACTGAAACCCCTTCCCCACACACTGAAACAGCTTCCCCACACACTGAAACACCAACCCCACACACGGAAACACCTTCCCCACAGACTGAAACACCTTCCCCACACACTGAAACCCCTTCCGCACACACGGAAACACCTTCCCCACACACTGAAACTCTTCCCCATACTCTGAAACCCCTTCCCCACACACTGAAACCCTTCCCCACACTCTGAAACCCATTCCCACACATTGAAACACCTTCCCCACACACTGAAACACCTTCCCCACACACTGAAACCCATTCCCCACACACTGAAACACCTTCCCCACGCAACAAAACACCTTCCTCACACACTGAAACACCTTCCCCACACACTGAAACACTTCCAACACACTGAAGCACCTTCCCCACACACTGGAAACCCTTCCCCACACCCTGAAACCCCTTCCACACACACTGAAATACCTTCCCCACACACTGAAACGCCATCCACACACACTGCAACACATCACGCTCATTGAAACACCTTCCCCACACGCTGAAACCCTTTCCCCAAAGACTGTAACCCTTCCCCAAACACAGATACCCATTCACCACAGACTGAAACACATTCCCCACACATTGAAACCCTTCCAAACACACTGAAACACATTCCCCACACACTGAAACCCCTTCCCCACACACTGAAACCCCTTCTGCACTCACTGAAAGACCTTCCCCACACACTGAAACCCCTTCCCCACAAACTGAAACCCCTTCTGCACATACTGATAAATCTTCCCCACACACTGAAACTCCTTCCCCACACACTGAAACCCCTTCCGCACACAGTTAAAACCTTCCCCACACACTGAAACACCTTCCCCACACACTGAAACCCTTCCCCACATACTGAAACCCCTTCCACACACACTGAAACCTCTTCCCCACAAACTGAAAACCTTCCCCACACACTGAAACCGTACCCCACACACTGAAACCCCTTCCCCACAAACTGAAACCCCTTCTGCACATACTGATAAATCTTCCCCACACACTGAAACTCCTTCCCCACACACTGAAACCCCTTCCGCACACAGTTAAAACCTTCCCCACACACTGAAACACCTTCCCCACACACTGAAACCCTTCCCCACATACTGAAACCCCTTCCACACACACTGAAACCTCTTCCCCACAAACTGAAAACCTTCCCCACACACTGAAACCGTACCCCACACACTGAAACCCCTTCCCCACAAACTGAAACCCCTTCTGCAAATACTGACAAATTCTTCCCCACACACTGAAACTCCTTCCCCACACACTGAAACCCCTTCCGCACACAGTTAAAACCTTCCCCACACACTGAAACACCTTTCCCGCACACTGAAACACATCCCCACACACTGAAACCCCTTCCCCACACACTGAAACAATTCCCCACACACTGAAACCCCTTCCCCACACACACTGAAACACCTTCCCCACACACTGAAACACCTTCCCCACACACTGAAACCCCTTCCACACACAGTGAAACCCTTCCCCACACACTGAAACCCCTTCCCCACACACTGAAACATATCCCCACACACTGAAACCCCATCCCCACACACTGAAGCACCTTCCCCACACACTGAAACACCTTCCCCACACACTGAACCCCTCCAAACACACTGAAACATCTTCCCCACACACTGAAAACATTCCCCACACACTGAAACACCTTCCCCACACACTGAAACCCATCCCCACACACTGAAACCGCTTCCCCATACACTGAAACACCTTCCCCACACTCTGAAACCCCTTCCGCACACTCTGAAACACCTTCCCCACACTCCGAAACCATTCCCCACACACTGAAACACCTTCCCCTCACACTGAAACACTTCCCCACACACTGAAACTCCTTCCCCGGACACTGGAATCCCTTCCCCACACACTGAAACCCCTTCCCCACACACTGAAACCCCTTCCCCACACACTGAAACCCTTCCCCAAACATTGAAACCCATTCACCACACACTGAAACACGTTCCCCACACACTGAAACCCTTCCAAACACACAGAATCACAATTCCCACACACTGACACCCCTCCCCTGTCACTGAAACGCCTTCCCCACACACTGAAACACATTCCCCACAAACTGAAAACCCTTCCGCATACAATGCAACTCATCCCCACACACTGAAACACATCGCCACACACTGAAACCCATCGCCACACACTGAAACACATTCCCCACACACGGAAACCCTTCCCCACCATCTGAAACCCATCGCCACACACTGAAACCCATCCCCACACACTGAAACACCTTCCCCACACACTGAAACCCTTCCGCACACACTGAAACACATCCCCACACACTGAAACACATCCCCACACACTAAAACACCTTCCCAACACACTGAAACCCCTTCCCCACACACTGAAACACCTTTGCCACACACTGAAACACCTTCCCCACACACAGAAATACCATCCCCACACACTGAAAGGCCTTTCCCACACACTGGAACCCCTTCCCCACACACTGGAACCCTACCCCACACACTGAAACACCTTCCCCATAAAACTGAAACCCCTTCCCCACTCACTGAACCAGCTTCCCCACACACTAAAACCGCTTCCCCACACACTGATACACCAACCCCACAAACTGAAACACCTTCCCCACAGACTGAAACCCCTTCCCCACACACTGAAACCCTTCCCCACACACTAAAAACCCTTTCCCACACACTGAAACCCTTCCCCACACACTGAAACCCCTTCCCACACATTGAAACACCTTCCCCACACACTGAAACACCTTCCCCACACACTGAAACACTTCCCCACACACTGAAACGCCTACCCCAGACACTGGAGACCCTTCCCCACACACTGAAACCCCTTCCCCACACACTGAAACAGGTTTCCCACATACTGAAACCCCATCCCCACACACTGCAACACATCCACACACACTGAAACACCTTCGCCACACACTGAAACCCCTACCCCACACAGTGAAACCCATCCCCAAACACTGAAACCCATTCACCACACACTGAAACACATTCCCCACACACTGAAACCCTTCCAAGCACACTAAAACACATTCCCCACACACTGAAACCCCTTCCCCACACACTGAAACCCCTTCCCCACACACTGAAACCCCTTCCCCACACACTGAAACTCCTTCCGCATACAATGAAACCCATCCCCACACACTGAAACCCATCCACACACACTGAAAACCATCCCCACACACTGAGACACCTTCCCCACACACTGAAACCCTTCCCCACACACTGAATCTCATCCCCACACACTGAAACACATCCCCACACACTAAAACACCTTCACCACGCACTGAAACCCCTTCCCCACACACTGAAACACCTTCCCCACACACTGAAACACCTTCCACACACGCGGAAATACCATCCCCACACACTGAAACGCCTTTCCCACATACTGGAACCCCTTCCCCTCACACTGGAACCCTACCACACACACTGAAACACCATCACCATCAAACTGAAACCCCTTCCCCACACACTGAAACAGCTTCCCCACACACTGAAACACCAACCCCACACACGGAAACACCTTCCCCACAGACTGAAACCCCTTCCCCACACACTGAAACCCTTCCCCACACACTAAAAACCCTTTCCCACACACTGAAACCCTTCCCCACACACTGAAACCCCTTCCACACATTGAAACACCTTCCCCACACACTGAAACACCTTCCCCACACACTGAAACACTTCCCCACACACTGAAACGCCTACCCCAGACACTGGAGACCCTTCCCCACACACTGAAACCCCTTCCCCACACACTGAAACAGGTTTCCCAAACACTGAAACCCCATCCCCACACACTGCAACACATCCACACAGACTGAAACACCTTCGCCACACACTGAAACCCCTACCCCACACAGTGAAACCCATCCCCAAACACTGAAACCCATTCACCACACACTGAAACACATTCCCCACACACTGAAACCCTTCCAAGCACACTAAAACACATTCCCCACACACTGAAACCCCTTCCCCACACACTGAAACCCCTTCCCCACACACTGAAACCCCTTCCCCACACACTGAAACTCCTTCCGCATACAATGAAACCCATCCCCACACACTGAAACCCATCCACACACACTGAAAACCATCCCCACACACTGAGACACCTTCCCCACACACTGAAACCCTTCCCCACACACTGAATCTCATCCCCACACACTGAAACACATCCCCACACACTAAAACACCTTCACCACGCACTGAAACCCCTTCCCCACACACTGAAACACCTACCCCACACACTGAAACACCTTCCACACACGCGGAAATACCATCCCCACACACTGAAACGCCTTTCCCACATACTGGAACCCCTTCCCCTCACACTGGAACCCTACCACACACACTGAAACACCATCACCATCAAACTGAAACCCCTTCCCCACACTCTGAAACAGCTTCCCCACACACTGAAACACCAACCCCACACACGGAAACACCTTCCCCACAGACTGAAACACCTTCCCCACACACTGAAACCCCTTCCGCACACACTGAAACACCTTCCCCACACACTGAAACTCTTCCCCATACTCTGAAACCCCTTCCCCACACACTGAAACCCTTCCCCACACTCTGAAACCCATTCCCACACATTGAAACACCTTCCCCACACACTGAAACACCTTCCCCACACACTGAAACCCCTTCCCCACACACTGAAACCCCTTCCCCACACACTGAAACTCCTTCCGCATACAATGAAACCCATCCCCACACACTGAAACCCATCCACACACACTGAAAACCATCCCCACACACTGAGACACCTTCCCCACACACTGAAACCCTTCCCCACACACTGAATCTCATCCCCACACACTGAAACACATCCCCACACACTAAAACACCTTCACCACGCACTGAAACCCCTTCCCCACACACTGAAACACCTTCCCCACACACTGAAACACCTTCCACACACGCGGAAATACCATCCCCACACACTGAAACGCCTTTCCCACATACTGGAACCCCTTCCCCTCACACTGGAACCCTACCCCACACACTGAAACACCATCCCCATCAAACTGAAACCCCTTCCCCACACACTGAAACAGCTTCCCCACACACTGAAACACCAACCCCACACACGGAAACACCTTCCCCACAGACTGAAACACCTTCCCCACACACTGAAACCCCTTCCGCACACACTGAAACACCTTCCCCACACACTGAAACTCTTCCCCATACTCTGAAACCCCTTCCCCACACACTGAAACCCTTCCCCACACTCTGAAACCCATTCCCACACATTGAAACACCTTCCCCACACACTGAAACACCTTCCCCACACACTGAAACCCATTCCCCACACACTGAAACACCTTCCCCACGCAACAAAACACCTTCCTCACACACTGAAACACCTTCCCCACACACTGAAACACTTCCAACACACTGAAGCACCTTCCCCACACACTGGAAACCCTTCCCCACACCCTGAAACCCCTTCCACACACACTGAAATACCTTCCCCACACACTGAAACGCCATCCACACACACTGCAACACATCACGCTCATTGAAACACCTTCCCCACACGCTGAAACCCTTTCCCCAAAGACTGTAACCCTTCCCCAAACACAGATACCCATTCACCACAGACTGAAACACATTCCCCACACATTGAAACCCTTCCAAACACACTGAAACACATTCCCCACACACTGAAACCCCTTCCCCACACACTGAAACCCCTTCTGCACTCACTGAAAGACCTTCCCCACACACTGAAACCCCTTCCCCACAAACTGAAACCCCTTCTGCACATACTGATAAATCTTCCCCACACACTGAAACTCCTTCCCCACACACTGAAACCCCTTCCGCACACAGTTAAAACCTTCCCCACACACTGAAACACCTTCCCCACACACTGAAACCCTTCCCCACATACTGAAACCCCTTCCACACACACTGAAACCTCTTCCCCACAAACTGAAAACCTTCCCCACACACTGAAACCGTACCCCACACACTGAAACCCCTTCCCCACAAACTGAAACCCCTTCTGCAAATACTGACAAATTCTTCCCCACACACTGAAACTCCTTCCCCACACACTGAAACCCCTTCCGCACACAGTTAAAACCTTCCCCACACACTGAAACACCTTTCCCGCACACTGAAACACATCCCCACACACTGAAACCCCTTCCCCACACACTGAAACAATTCCCCACACACTGAAACCCCTTCCCCACACACACTGAAACACCTTCCCCACACACTGAAACACCTTCCCCACACACTGAAACCCCTTCCACACACAGTGAAACCCTTCCCCACACACTGAAACCCCTTCCCCACACACTGAAACATATCCCCACACACTGAAACCCCATCCCCACACACTGAAGCACCTTCCCCACACACTGAAACACCTTCCCCACACACTGAACCCCTCCAAACACACTGAAACATCTTCCCCACACACTGAAAACATTCCCCACACACTGAAACACCTTCCCCACACACTGAAACCCTTCCCCACACACTGAAACCGCTTCCCCATACACTGAAACACCTTCCCCACACTCTGAAACCCCTTCCGCACACTCTGAAACACCTTCCCCACACTCCGAAACCATTCCCCACACACTGAAACACCTTCCCCTCACACTGAAACACTTCCCCACACACTGAAACTCCTTCCCCGGACACTGGAATCCCTTCCCCACACACTGAAACCCCTTCCCCACACACTGAAACCCCTTCCCCACACACTGAAACCCTTCCCCAAACATTGAAACCCATTCACCACACACTGAAACACGTTCCCCACACACTGAAACCCTTCCAAACACACAGAATCACAATTCCCACACACTGACACCCCTCCCCTGTCACTGAAACGCCTTCCCCACACACTGAAACACCTTCCCCACAAACTGAAAACCCTTCCGCATACAATGCAACTCATCCCCACACACTGAAACACATCGCCACACACTGAAACCCATCGCCACACACTGAAACACATTCCCCACACACGGAAACCCTTCCCCACCATCTGAAACCCATCGCCACACACTGAAACCCATCCCCACACACTGAAACACCTTCCCCACACACTGAAACCCTTCCGCACACACTGAAACACATCCCCACACACTGAAACACATCCCCACACACTAAAACACCTTCCCAACACACTGAAACCCCTTCCCCACACACTGAAACACCTTTGCCACACACTGAAACACCTTCCCCACACACAGAAATACCATCCCCACACACTGAAAGGCCTTTCCCACACACTGGAACCCCTTCCCCACACACTGGAACCCTACCCCACACACTGAAACACCTTCCCCATAAAACTGAAACCCCTTCCCCACACACTGAACCAGCTTCCCCACACACTAAAACCGCTTCCCCACACACTGATACACCAACCCCACAAACTGAAACACCTTCCCCACAGACTGAAACCCCTTCCCCACACACTGAAACCCTTCCCCACACACTAAAAACCCTTTCCCACACACTGAAACCATTCCCCACACACTGAAACCCCTTCCCACACATTGAAACACCTTCCCCACACACTGAAACACCTTCCCCACACACTGAAACACTTCCCCACACACTGAAACGCCTACCCCAGACACTGGAGACCCTTCCCCACACACTGAAACCCCTTCCCCACACACTGAAACAGGTTTCCCACACACTGAAACCCCATCCCCACACACTGCAACACATCCACACACACTGAAACACCTTCGCCACACACTGAAACCCCTACCCCACACAGTGAAACCCATCCCCAAACACTGAAACCCATTCACCACACACTGAAACACATTCCCCACACACTGAAACCCTTCCAAGCACACTAAAACACATTCCCCACACACTGAAACCCCTTCCCCACACACTGAAACCCCTTCCCCACACACTGAAACCCCTTCCCCACACACTGAAACTCCTTCCGCATACAATGAAACCCATCCCCACACACTGAAACCCATCCACACACACTGAAAACCATCCCCACACACTGAGACACCTTCCCCACACACTGAAACCCTTCCCCACACACTGAATCTCATCCCCACACACTGAAACACATCCCCACACACTAAAACACCTTCACCACGCACTGAAACCCCTTCCCCACACACTGAAACACCTTCCCCACACACTGAAACACCTTCCACACACGCGGAAATACCATCCCCACACACTGAAACGCCTTTCCCACATACTGGAACCCCTTCCCCTCACACTGGAACCCTACCACACACACTGAAACACCATCACCATCAAACTGAAACCCCTTCCCCACACACTGAAACAGCTTCCCCACACACTGAAACACCAACCCCACACACGGAAACACCTTCCCCACAGACTGAAACACCTTCCCCACACACTGAAACCCCTTCCGCACACACTGAAACACCTTCCCCACACACTGAAACTCTTCCCCATACTCTGAAACCCCTTCCCCACACACTGAAACACTTCCCCACACTCTGAAACCCATTCCCACACATTGAAACACCTTCCCCACACACTGAAACACCTTCCCCACACACTGAAACCCCTTCCCCACACACTGAAACCCCTTCCCCACACACTGAAACTCCTTCCGCATACAATGAAACCCATCCCCACACACTGAAACCCATCCACACACACTGAAAACCATCCCCACACACTGAGACACCTTCCCCACACACTGAAACCCTTCCCCACACACTGAATCTCATCCCCACACACTGAAACACATCCCCACACACTAAAACACCTTCACCACGCACTGAAACCCCTTCCCCACACACTGAAACACCTTCCCCACACACTGAAACACCTTCCACACACGCGGAAATACCATCCCCACACACTGAAACGCCTTTCCCACATACTGGAACCCCTTCCCCTCACACTGGAACCCTACCCCACACACTGAAACACCATCCCCATCAAACTGAAACCCCTTCCCCACACACTGAAACAGCTTCCCCACACACTGAAACACCAACCCCACACACGGAAACACCTTCCCCACAGACTGAAACACCTTCCCCACACACTGAAACCCCTTCCGCACACACTGAAACACCTTCCCCACACACTGAAACTCTTCCCCATACTCTGAAACCCCTTCCCCACACACTGAAACCCTTCCCCACACTCTGAAACCCATTCCCACACATTGAAACACCTTCCCCACACACTGAAACACCTTCCCCACACACTGAAACCCATTCCCCACACACTGAAACACCTTCCCCACGCAACAAAACACCTTCCTCACACACTGAAACACCTTCCCCACACACTGAAACACTTCCAACACACTGAAGCACCTTCCCCACACACTGGAAACCCTTCCCCACACCCTGAAACCCCTTCCACACACACTGAAATACCTTCCCCACACACTGAAACGCCATCCACACACACTGCAACACATCACGCTCATTGAAACACCTTCCCCACACGCTGAAACCCTTTCCCCAAAGACTGTAACCCTTCCCCAAACACAGATACCCATTCACCACAGACTGAAACACATTCCCCACACATTGAAACCCTTCCAAACACACTGAAACACATTCCCCACACACTGAAACCCCTTCCCCACACACTGAAACCCCTTCTGCACTCACTGAAAGACCTTCCCCACACACTGAAACCCCTTCCCCACAAACTGAAACCCCTTCTGCACATACTGATAAATCTTCCCCACACACTGAAACTCCTTCCCCACACACTGAAACCCCTTCCGCACACAGTTAAAACCTTCCCCACACACTGAAACACCTTCCCCACACACTGAAACCCTTCCCCACATACTGAAACCCCTTCCACACACACTGAAACCTCTTCCCCACAAACTGAAAACCTTCCCCACACACTGAAACCGTACCCCACACACTGAAACCCCTTCCCCACAAACTGAAACCCCTTCTGCAAATACTGACAAATTCTTCCCCACACACTGAAACTCCTTCCCCACACACTGAAACCCCTTCCGCACACAGTTAAAACCTTCCCCACACACTGAAACACCTTTCCCGCACACTGAAACACATCCCCACACACTGAAACCCCTTCCTCACACACTGAAACAATTCCCCACACACTGAAACCCCTTCCCCACACACACTGAAACACCTTCCCCACACACTGAAACACCTTCCCCACACACTGAAACCCCTTCCACACACAGTGAAACCCTTCCCCACACACTGAAACCCCTTCCCCACACACTGAAACATATCCCCACACACTGAAACCCCATCCCCACACACTGAAACACCTTCCCCACACACTGAAACACCTTCCCCACACACTGAACCCCTCCAAACACACTGAAACATCTTCCCCACACACTGAAAACATTCCCCACACACTGAAACACCTTCCCCACACACTGAAACCCTTCCCCACACACTGAAACCGCTTCCCCATACACTGAAACACCTTCCCCACACTCTGAAACCCCTTCCGCACACTCTGAAACACCTTCCCCACACTCCGAAACCATTCCCCACACACTGAAACACCTTCCCCTCACACTGAAACACTTCCCCACACACTGAAACTCCTTCCCCGGACACTGGAATCCCTTCCCCACACACTGAAACCCCTTCCCCACACACTGAAACCCCTTCCCCACACACTGAAACCCTTCCCCAAACATTGAAACCCATTCACCACACACTGAAACACGTTCCCCACACACTGAAACCCTTCCAAACACACAGAATCACAATTCCCACACACTGACACCCCTCCCCTGTCACTGAAACGCCTTCCCCACACACTGAAACACCTTCCCCACAAACTGAAAACCCTTCCGCATACAATGCAACTCATCCCCACACACTGAAACACATCGCCACACACTGAAACCCATCGCCACACACTGAAACACATTCCCCACACACGGAAACCCTTCCCCACCATCTGAAACCCATCGCCACACACTGAAACCCATCCCCACACACTGAAACACCTTCCCCACACACTGAAACCCTTCCGCACACACTGAAACACATCCCCACACACTGAAACACATCCCCACACACTAAAACACCTTCCCAACACACTGAAACCCCTTCCCCACACACTGAAACACCTTTGCCACACACTGAAACACCTTCCCCACACACAGAAATACCATCCCCACACACTGAAAGGCCTTTCCCACACACTGGAACCCCTTCCCCACACACTGGAACCCTACCCCACACACTGAAACACCTTCCCCATAAAACTGAAACCCCTTCCCCACACACTGAACCAGCTTCCCCACACACTAAAACCGCTTCCCCACACACTGATACACCAACCCCACAAACTGAAACACCTTCCCCACAGACTGAAACCCCTTCCCCACACACTGAAACCCTTCCCCACACACTAAAAACCCTTTCCCACACACTGAAACCCTTCCCCACACACTGAAACCCCTTCCCACACATTGAAACACCTTCCCCACACACTGAAACACCTTCCCCACACACTGAAACACTTCCCCACACACTGAAACGCCTACCCCAGACACTGGAGACCCTTCCCCACACACTGAAACCCCTTCCCCACACACTGAAACAGGTTTCCCACACACTGAAACCCCATCCCCACACACTGCAACACATCCACACACACTGAAACACCTTCGCCACACACTGAAACCCCTACCCCACACAGTGAAACCCATCCCCAAACACTGAAACCCATTCACCACACACTGAAACACATTCCCCACACACTGAAACCCTTCCAAGCACACTAAAACACATTCCCCACACACTGAAACCCCTTCCCCACACACTGAAACCCCTTCCCCACACACTGAAACCCCTTCCCCACACACTGAAACTCCTTCCGCATACAATGAAACCCATCCCCACACACTGAAACCCATCCACACACACTGAAAACCATCCCCACACACTGAGACACCTTCCCCACACACTGAAACCCTTCCCCACACACTGAATCTCATCCCCACACACTGAAACACATCCCCACACACTAAAACACCTTCACCACGCACTGAAACCCCTTCCCCACACACTGAAACACCTTCCCCACACACTGAAACACCTTCCACACACGCGGAAATACCATCCCCACACACTGAAACGCCTTTCCCACATACTGGAACCCCTTCCCCTCACACTGGAACCCTACCACACACACTGAAACACCATCACCATCAAACTGAAACCCCTTCCCCACACACTGAAACAGCTTCCCCACACACTGAAACACCAACCCCACACACGGAAACACCTTCCCCACAGACTGAAACACCTTCCCCACACACTGAAACCCCTTCCGCACACACTGAAACACCTTCCCCACACAATGAAACTCTTCCCCATACTCTGAAACCCCTTCCCCACACACTGAAACCCTTCCCCACACTCTGAAACCCATTCCCACACATTGAAACACCTTCCCCACACACTGAAACACCTTCCCCACACACTGAAACCCATTCCCCACACACTGAAACACCTTCCCCACGCAACAAAACACCTTCCTCACACACTGAAACACCTTCCCCACACACTGAAACACTTCCCACACACTGAAGCACCTTCCCCACACACTGGAAACCCTTCCCCACACCCTGAAACCCCTTCCACACACACTGAAACACCTTCCCCACACACTGAAACGCCATCCACACACACTGCAACACATCACGCACATTGAAACACCTTCCCCACACGCTGAAACCCCTTCCCCAAAGACTGTAACCCTTCCCCAAACACAGATACCCATTCACCACAGACTGAAACACATTCCCCACACATTGAAACCCTTCCAAACACACTGAAACACATTCCCCACACACTGAAACCCCTTCCCCACACACTGAAACCCCTTCTGCACTCACTGAAAGACCTTCCCCACACACTGAAACCCCTTCCCCACAAACTGAAACCCCTTCTGCACATACTGATAAATCTTCCCCACACACTGAAACTCCTTCCCCACACACTGAAACCCCTTCCGCACACAGTTAAAACCTTCCCCACACACTGAAACACCTTCCCCACACACTGAAACCCTTCCCCACATGCCGAAACCCCTTCCACACACACTGAAACCTCTTCCCCACAAACTGAAAACCTTCCCCACACACTGAAACCGTACCCCACACACTGAAACCCCTTCCCCACAAACTGAAACCCCTTCTGCAAATACTGACAAATTCTTCCCCACACACTGAAACTCCTTCCCCACACACTGAAACCCCTTCCGCACACAGTTAAAACCTTCCCCACACACTGAAACACCTTTCCCGCACACTGAAACACATCCCCACACACTGAAACCCCTTCCCCACACACTGAAACAATTCCCCACACACTGAAACCCCTTCCCCACACACACTGAAACACCTTCCCCACACACTGAAACACCTTCCCCACACACTGAAACACCTTCCACACACAGTGAAACCCTTCCCCACACACTGAAACCCCTTCCCCACACACTGAAACATATCCCCACACACTGAAACCCCATCCCCACACACTGAAACACCTTCCCCACACACTGAAACACCTTCCCCACACACTGAAACCCCATCCCCACACACTGAAACACCTTCCCCACACACTGAAAACATTCCCCACACACTGAAACACCTTACCCACACACTGAAACCCTTCCCCACACACTGAAACCGCTTCCCCATACACTGAAACACCTTCCCCACTCTCTGAAACCCCTTCCGCACACTCTGAAACACCTTCCCCACACTCCGAAACCATTCCCCACACACTGAAACACCTTCCCCTCACACTGAAAAACTTCCCCACACACTGAAACTCCTTCCCCGGACAATGGAATCCCTTCCCCACACACTGAAACCCCTTCCCCACACACTGAAACCCCTTCCCCACACACTGAAACCCTTCCCCAAACATTGAACCCCATTCACCACACACTGAAACACGTTCCCCACACACTGAAACCCTTCAAAACACACAGAATCACAATTCCCACACACTGACACCCCTCCCCTGTCACTGAAACGCCTTCCCCACACACTGAAACACCTTCCCCACAAACTGAAAACCCTTCCACATACAATGCAACTCATCCCCACACACTGAAACACATCGCCACACACTGAAACCCATCGCCACACACTGAAACACATTCCCCACACACGGAAACCCTTCCCCACCATCTGAAACCCATCGCCACACACTGAAACCCATCCCCACACACTGAAACACCTTCCCCACACACTGAAACCCTTCCGCACACACTGAAACACATCCCCACACACTGAAACACATCCCCACACACTAAAACACCTTCCCAACACACTGAAACCCCTTCCCCACACACTGAAACACCTTTGCCACACACTGAAACACCTTCCCCACACACAGAAATACCATCCCCACACACTGAAACGCCTTTCCCACACACTGGAACCCCTTCCCCACACACTGGAACCCTACCCCACACACTGAAACACCTTCCCCATAAAACTGAAACCCCTTCCCCACACACTGAAACAGCTTCCCCACACACTAAAACCGCTTCCCCACACACTGATACACCAACCCCACAAACTGAAACACCTTCCCCACAGACTGAAACCCCTTCCCCACACACTGAAACCCTTCCCCACACACAAAAATCCATTTCCCACACACTGAAACCCTTCCCCACACACTGAAACCCCTTCCCACACATTGAAACACCTTCCCCACACCCTGAAACACCTTCCCCACACACTGAAACCACTTCCCTACACACTGAAACACCTTCCCCACGCAACAAAACACCTTCCTCACACACTGAAACCCCTTCCGCACACACTGAAACACCTTCCACACACACTGAAACCCTTCCCCTCACACTGAAACACATTCCCCACACACTGAAACACTTCCCACACACTGAAGCACCTTTCCCACACACTGGAAACCCTTCCCCACACACTGAAACCCCTTCGCCACACACTGAAACAACTTCCCCACACACAGAAACACCTTCCCCACACACTGAAACACATTCCCCACACACTGGAGCCCTTCCAAACACACTGAAACACATTCTCCACACACTGAAACCCCTTCCCCACACACTGACACCCCTTCTGCACTCACTGAAACCCCTTCCCCACACACTGAAACCCCGACCGCACATACAGAAAAATCTTCCCCACACACTGAAACCCCTTCCCCACACACTGAAACCACTTCCACACACAGTTAAACCTTCCCCACGCACTGAAACACCTTCCTCACACACTGAAACACATCCCCACACACTGAAACTCCTTCCCCACACACTGAAACCCCTTCCCCACACACTCTGAAACACCTTCCCCACACACTGAAACTCCTTCCCCACACACTGAAACCCCTTCCACACACAGTGAAACCCTGCTCCACACACTGAAACACATCCCCACACACTGAAACACCTTCCCCACCGACTGAAACACCTTCCCCAAACATTGAAACACCTTCCCCACACACTGAAACACCTTCCCCACACACTGAAACCCCTTCCGCACACACTGAAACATCTTCCCCACACACTGAAAACCTTCCCCACACACTGAAACACCTTCCCCACACACTGAAACCCTTCCCCACACACGAAAACCCCTTCCCCACACACTGAAACACCTTCCCCACACACTGAAACAACTTCCCCACACACTGAAACCCCTTCACCACTAACTGTAACACCTTCCCCACACACTGAAACACCTTCCCCACACACTGAAACACCTTCCGCACACTCTGAAACACCTTCCCCACACACCGAAACCCTTCCCCACACACTAAAACACCTTCCCCACACACTGAAACACTTCCCCACACACTGAAACTCCTTCCCCGGACACTGGAAACCCTTCCCCACACACTGAAACCCCTTCCCCACTCTCTGAAACACCTTCCCCACACACTGAAACCCCATCCCCATAAACTGCAACACATCCCCACACACTAAAACACCTTCCCCACACACTGAAACCCCTTCCCCACACACTGAAACCCTTCCCCAAACACTGAAACCCTTTCACCGCACACTGAAACACATCCCCCACACACTGAAACCCTTCCATACACACAGAATCACAATTCCCACACAATGAAACCACTTCCCCACACACTGAAACGCCTTCCCCACACACTGAAACACCTTCCCCACACACTGAAACCCCTTCCGCAAATAATGCAACTCATCCCCACACACTGAAACCCATCGCCACACACTGAAACCTGTCCACACACACTGAAACACCTTCCCCACACACTGAAACCCTTCCCCACACACTGAAACACATCTCCACACACTGAAACACATCGGCACACAATGAAACACCTTCCCCACATACTGAAACCCCTTCCTCACACACTAAAACACCTTCGCCACACACTGAAACACCTTCGCCATGCACTGAAATACCATCCCCACACACTGAAACACCTTTCCCACACACAGAAACCCCATCCCCAGACACTTAAACACCTTCCACACAGACTGAAACACCTTCCCCACACCATGAAATACCATCCCCAAACACTGAAAACCCTTCCCCACACACTGAAACAGCTTCCCCACACACTGAAACCTCTTCCCCACACACTGAAAACCCTTCCGCACACACTGAAACACCTTCCCCACACACTGAAACACCTACCCCACACACTGAAAACCCTTCCGCACACACTGAAACACCTTCCCCACACACTGAAACCCTTCCCCAAACACTGAAACACCTTCCCCACACACTGAAACAACTTCCCCACACACTGAAACCCCTTCCCCACACACTGAAACACCTTCCCCACACACTGAAACACTTCCGCACACACTGAAACCCTTCCCCACACACTGAAACACCTTCCCCACACACTGAAACATCTTCCCCACACACTGAAACCCCTTCCCCACACACTGAAACACCTTCCCCATACACTGAAACACCTTCCCCACACACTGAAACCCCTTCCACATGCACTGAAACACCTTCCCCACACAACGAAACCCTTCCTCACACACTGAAACACCTTCCCCACACACTGAAACACTTCCCCACACACTGACACCCCTTCTGCACTCTCTGAAAGACCTTCCCCACAAACTGAAACCCCTTCCCCACACACTGAAACCCCTACCGCACATACTGAAAAATCTTCCCCACACACTGAAACCCCTTCCCCACACACTGAAACCCCTTCCACACACAGTTAAAAACTTCCCCACGCACTGACACACCTTCCCCACACACTGAAACGCATCCCCACACACTGAAACCCCTTCCCCACACACTGAAACCCCTTCCCCACACACACTGAAACACCGTCCCCACACACTGAAACTCCTTCCCCACACACTGAAACCCCTTCCACACACAGTGAAACCCTTCTCCACACACTGAAACCCCTTACCCACACACTGAAACACATCCCCACACACTGAAACACCTTCCCCACCCACTGAAACACTTCCCCAAACATTGAATCACCTTCCCCACACACTGAAACACCTTCCCCACACACTGAAACCCCTTCTGCACACACTGAAACATCTTCCCCACACACTGAAACACCTTCCCCACACACTGAAACCCTTCACCACACACGGAAACCCCTTCCCCACACACTGAAACACCTTCCCCACACACTGAAACAACTTCCCCACACACTGAAACCCCTTCCCCACAAACTGTAACACCTTCCGCACACACTGAAACACCTTCCCCACACACTGAAACACCTTCCGCACACTCTGAAACACATTCCCCACACACCGAAACCCTTCCCCACACACTGAAACACCTTCCCCACACACTGAAACACTTCCCCACACACTGAAACCCTTCCCCACACACCGAAACACCTTCCCCACACACTGAAACATCTTCCCCACACACTGAAACCCCTTCCCCACACACTGAAACACCTTCCCCATACACTGAAACACCTTCCGCACACACTGAAACGCCTTCCACATGCACTGAAACACCTTTCCCACACAACGAAACCCTTCCCCACACACTGAAACACCTTCCCCACACACTGAAACACTTCCCCACACACTGAAACTCCTTTCCCAGACACAGGAAAACCTTCCCCACACACTGAAACCCCTTCCCCACACACTGAAACACCTTCCCCACACTCTGAAACGCCATCCCCACACACTGCAACACATCGCCGCACACTGAAACACCTTCCCCACACGCTGAAACCCCTTCCCCAAACACTGTAACCCTTCCCCAAACACTGATACACATTCACCACACACTGAAACACATTCCCCACACACTGAAACCCTTCCAAACACACTGAAACACATTCCCCACACACTGAAATCCCTTCCCCACACACTGAACCCCCTTCTGCACTCACTGAAAGACCTTTCCCACACACTGAAACCCCTTCCCCATACACAGAAACCCCATCCCCAGACACTTAAACACCTTCCACACATACTGAAACACCATCCCCACACCATGAAATACCATCCCCACACACTGGAACACCTATCCCACACACTGAAACCCCTTCCCCACAAACTGGAACCCTACCCCACACACTGAAACACCATCCCCAAACACTGAAACCCCTTCCCCACACACTGAAACACCTTCCCCACACACTGAAACACCTTCCCCACACACTGAAACACCTTCCCCACACACTGAAACCCCTTCTGCACACACTGAAACACCTTCCCCACACACTGAAACCCTTCCCCACACACTGAAACCCCTTCCCCACACACTGAAACGCCTTCCGCACACTCCGAAACACCTTCCCCACACACCGAAACCCTTCCCCACACACTGAAACACCTTCCCCACACACTGAAACACTTCCCCACTCACTGAAACTCCTTCCCCGGACACTGGAAACCCTTCCCCACACACTGAAACGCCTTCCCCACTCTCTGAAACACCTTCCCCACACACTGAAACCCCATCCGCATAAACTGCAACACATCCCCACACACTAAAACACCTTCCCCACACACTGAAACCCCTTCCCCACACACAGAAACCCTTCCCCAAACACTGAAACCCATTCACCGCACACTGAAACACATTCCCCACACACTGAAACCCTTCCAAACACACAGAATCACAATTCCCACTCAATGAAACCACTTCCCCACACACTGAAACGCCTTCCCCACACACTGAAACACCTTCCCCACACACTGAAACCCCTTCCGCAAACAATGCAACTCATCCCCACACACTGAAACCCATCGCCACACACTGAAACCTGTCCACACACACTGAAACACCTTCCCCACACACTGAAACCCTTCCCCACACACTGAAACACATCTCCACACACTGAAACACATCCCCACACAATGAAACACCTTCCCCACATACTGAAACCCCTTCCTCACACACTAAAACACCTTCCCCACACACTGAAACACCTTCGCCATGCACTGAAATACCATCCCCACACACTGAAACACCTTTCCCACACACAGAAACCCCATCCCCAGACACTTAAACACCTTCCACACATACTGAAACACCTTCCCCACACCATGAAATACCATCACCACAAACTGGAACATCTATCCCAAACACTGAAACCCCTTCCCCACACACTGGAACCCTACCCCACACACTGAAACAACTTCCCCAAACACTGAAACCCCTACCCCACACACTGAAACAGCTTCCCCACACAAGGAAACCCCTTCCCCACACACTGAAGCACCTTCCCCACACATGGAAACAGCTTCCCCACACACTGAAACCCCTTCCCCACAAACTGTAACACCTTCCCCATACACTGAAACACCTTCCCCACACACTGAAACACCTTCCGCACACTCTGAAACACCTTCCTCACACACCGAACCCCTTCCCCACACACTGAAACACCTTCCCCACACACTGAAACATCTTCCCCACACACTGAAACCCCTTCCCCACACACTGAAACACCTTCCCCATACACTGAAACACCTTCCCCACACACTGAAACCCCTTCCACATGCACTGAAACACCTTCCCCACACAACGAAACCCTTCCCCACACACTGAAACACCTTCCCCACACACTGAAACACTTCCCCACACACTGAAACTCCTTTCCCAGACACTGGAAACCCTTCCCCACACACTGAAACCCCTTCCCCACACACTGAAACACCTTCCCCACACACTGAAACGCCATCCCCACACACTGCAACACATCGCCGCACACTGAAACACCTTCCCCACACGCTGAAACCCCTTCCCCAAACACTGTAACCCTTCCCCAAACACTGATACACATTCACCACACACTGAAACACATTCCCCACACACTGAAACCCTTCCAAACACACTGAAACACATTCCCCACACACTGAAATCCCTTCCCCACAAACTGAACCCCCTTCTGCACTCACTGAAAGACCTTCCCCACACACTGAAACCCCTTCCCCATACACAGAAACCCCAACCCCAGACACTTAAACACCTTCCACACATACTGAAACACCATCCCCACACCATGAAATACCATCCCCACACACTGAAACCCCTTCCGCATACAATGCAACTCATCCCCACACACTGAAACCCATCGCCACACACTGAAACCCATCCCCACACACTGAAACACATTCCCCACACACTGAAACCCTTCCCCACACACTGAAACACATCTCCACACACTGAAACACATCCCCACACACTGAAACACCTTCCCCCCATACTGAAACCCATTCCTCACACACTAAAACACCTTCCCCACACACTGAAACTCCTTCGCCATGCACTGAAATACCATCCCCACACACTGAAACATCTTTCCCACACACTGAAACCCTTCCCCACACACTGAAACACCTTCCCCACACACTGAAACTCTTCCCCACACACTGAAACCCCTTCCCTACACACTGAAACACCTTCCCCACACACTGAAACAACTTCCCCACACACTGAAACCCCATCCCCAGACACTTAAACACCTTCCACACATACTGAAACACCATCCCCACACCATGAAATACCATCCCCACACACTGGAACACCTATCCCACACACTGAAACCCCTTCCCCACACACTGGAACCCTACCCCACACACTGAAACACCATCCCCAAACACTGAAACCCCTACCCCACACACTGAAACAGCTTCCCCACACATTGATACCCCTTCCCCACACACTGAAACACCTTCCCCACACACTGAAACACCTTCCCCACACACTGAAACCCCTTCCGCACACACTGAAACACCTTCCCCACACACAGAAACCCTTCCCCACACACTGAAACACCTTCCCCACACACTGAAACCCCTTCCCCACACACTGAAACCCCTTCCCTACACACTGAAACACCTTCCCGAACACACTGAAACAACTTCCCCACACACTGAAACCCTTTCCCCACACACTGAAACACCTTTCCCATACACTGAAACACCTTCCCCACAAACTGAAACCCCTTCCACATGCACTGAAACACCCTCCCCACACAACGAAACCCTTCCCCACACACTGAAACACCGTCCCCACACACTGGAAACCCTTCCCCACACACTGAAACCCCTTCCCCACACACTGAAAAACCTTCCCCACACACTGAAACGCCATCCCCACACACTGCAACACATCGCCGCACACTGAAACACCTTCCCCACACGCTGAAACCCCTTCCCCGAACACTGTAACCCTTCCCCAAACACTGATACACATTCACCACACACTGAAACACATTCCCCACACACTGAAACCCTTCCAAACACACTGAAACACATTCCGCACACACTGAAATCCCTTCCCCACACACTGAACCCCCTTCTGCACTCACTGAAAGACCTTCCCCACACACTGAAACCCCTTCCCCATACACTGAAACCCCTTCCGCACATACTGACAAATCTTTCCCACACACTGAAACCCCTTCCCCACTCACTGAAACCCATTCCGCACACAGTTAAAACCTTCCCCACACACTGAAACACATCCCCACACACTGAAACACATCCCCACACACAGAAACGCCTTCCCAACACACTGAAACAATTCCCCAAACACTGTAACCCCTTCCCCACACACACTGAAACACCTTCCCCACACACTGAATCTCCTTCCCCACTCACTGAAACCCCTTCCACACACAGTGAAACCCTTCCCCACACACTGAAACACATTCCCCACGCACTGAAACACATCCCCACACACTAAAACCCCTTCCCCACACACTGAAATACCTTCCACACACACTGAAACCCTTCCCCACACACGGAAACCCCTTCCCCACACACTGAAACACCTTCCTCACACACCTAAACAACTTCCCCACACACTGAAACCCCTTCCCCACAAACTGTAACACCTTCCCCATACACTGAAACACCTTCCCCACCCTCTGAAACCCCTTCCGCACACTCTGAAACACCCTCCCCACACACCGAAACCCTTTCCCACACACTGAAACACCTTCCCCACACACTGAAACACTTCCCCACACACTGAAACTCCTTCCCCTGACACTGGAAACCCTTCCCCATACTCTGAAACTCCTTCCCCACTCTCTGAAACACCTTCCCCACACACTGAAACCCCATCCCCATAAACTGCAACACATCCCCACACACTGAAACCCCTTCCCCACACACTGAAACCCCTTCCCGACACACTGAAACCCTTCCCCAAACACTGAAACCCAGTCACCACACACTGAAACACATTCCCCACGCACTGAAACCCTTCCAAACACACAGAATCACAATTCCCACACACTGAAACGCCTTCCCCACACACTGAAACACCTTCCCCACACACTGAAACCCCTTCCGCATACAATGCAACTCATCCCCACACACTGAAACCCATGGCCACACACTGAAACCCATCCCCACACACTGAAACACATTCCCCACACACTGAAACCCTTCCCCACACACTGAAACACATCTCCACACACTGAAACACATCCCCACACACTGAAACACCTTCCCCACATACTGAAACCCATTCCTCACACACTAAAACACCTTCCCCACACACTGAAACTCCTTCGCCATGCACTGAAATACCATCCCCACACACTGAAACATCTTTCCCACACACTGTAACCCTTCCCCACACACTGAAACACCTTCCCCACACACTGAAACTCTTCCCCACACACTGAAACCCCTTCCCTACACACTGAAACACCTTCCCCACACACTGAAACAACTTCCCCACACACTGAAACCCCTTCCCCACACACTGAAACACCTTCCCCATACACTGAAACACCTTCCGCACAAACTGAAACCCCTTCCACATGCACTGAAACACCCTCCCCACACAACGAAACCCTTCCCCACACACTGAAACACGTTCCCCACACACTGAAACACTTCCCCACACACTGAAACTCCTTCCCCGGACACTGGAAACCCTTCCCCATCCTCTGAAACTCCTTCCCCACTCTCTGAAACACCTTCCCCACACACTGAAACCCCATCCCCATAAACTGCAACACATCCCCACACACTGAAACGCCTTCCCCACACACTGAAACCCCTTCCCGACATACTGAAACCCTTCCCCAAACACTGAAACCCAGTCACCACACACTGAACCACATTCCCCACGCACTGAAACCTTTCCAAACACACAGAATCACAATTCCCACACACTGAAAGGCCTTCCACACACACTGAAACACCTTCCCCACACACTGAAACTCCTTCGCCATGCACTGAAATACCATCCCGACACACTGAAACATCTTTCCCACACACTGAAACCCTTCCCCACACACTGAAACACCTTCCCCACACACTGAAACTCTTCCCCACACACTGAAACCCCTTCCCTACACACTGAAACACCTTCCCCACACACTGAAACAACTTCCCCGCACACTGAAACCCCTTCCTCACACACTGAAACACCTTCCCCATACACTGAAACACCTTCCCCACAAACTGAAACCCCTTCCACATGCACTGAAACACCCTCCCCACACAACGGAACCCTTCCCCACACACTGAAACAACGTCCCCACACACTGGAAACCCTTCCCCACACTCTGATACCCCTTCCCCACACACTGAAACACCTTCGCCACACACTGAAACGCCATCCCCACACACTGCAACACATCGCCGCACACTGAAACACCTTCCCCACACGATGAAACCCCTTCCCCGAACACTGTAACCCTTCCCCAAACACTGATACACATTCACCACACACTGAAACACATTCCCCACACACTAAAACCCCTTCCCCACACACTGAAACACCTTCCCCACACACTGAAACACCTTCCCCACACACTGAAACCCTTCCCCACATACGGAAACCCCTTCCCCACACACTGAAACACCTTCCCCACACACTGAAACAACTTCCCCACACACTGAAACCCCTTCCCCACAAACTGAAACACCTTCCCCATACACTGAAACACCTTCCCCACCCTCTGAAACCCCTTCCGCACACTCTGAAACACCCTCCCCACACACCGAAACCCTTCCCCACACACTGAAACACATTCCCCACACACTAAAACCCCTTCCCCACACACTGAAACACCTTCCCCACACACTGAAACCCTTCCCCACATACGGAAACCCCTTCCCCACACACTGAAACACCTTCCCCACACACTGAAACAACTTCCCCACACACTGAAACCCCTTCCCCACAAACTGAAACACCTTCCCCATACACTGAAACACCTTCCCCACACACTGAAACCCCTTCCGCACACTCTGAAACACCCTCCCCACACACCGAAACCCTTCCCCACAAACTGAAACACCTTCCCCACACACTGAAACACTTCCCCACACACTGAAACTCCTTCCCCGGACACTGGAAACCCTTCCCCATCCTCTGAAACTCCTTCCCCACTCTCTGAAACACCTTCCCCACACACTGAAACCCCATCCCCATAAACTGCAACACATCCCCACACACTGAAACCCCTTCCCCACACACTGAAACCCCTTCCCGACACCCTGAAACCCTTCCCCAAACACTGAAACCCAGTCACCACACACTGAACCACTTTCCCCACGCACTGAAACCCTTCCAAACACACAGAATCACAATTCCCACACACTGAAACGCCTTCCCCACACACTGAAACACCTTCCCCACACACTGAAAACCCTTCCGCATACAATGCAACTCATCCCCACACACTGAAACCCATCGCCACACACTGAAACCCATCCCCACACACTGAAACACATTCCCCACACACTGAAACCCTTCCCCACACACTGAAACACATCTTCACACACTGAAACACATCCCCACACACTGAAACACCTTCCCCACATACTGAAACCCCTTCCTCACACACTTAAACACCTTCACATACACTGAAACACCTTCGCCATGCACTGAAATACGATCCCCACACACTGAAACATCTTTCCCACACACTGAGAACCCATCCCCAGACAGTTAAACACCTTCCACACATACTGAAACACCTTCCCCACATCATGAAATACCATCCCCACACACTGGAACACCTATCCCACACACTGAAACCACTTCCCCATCCACTGGAACCCCACCCCACACATTGAAACAC
Source organism: Heterodontus francisci (assembly GCF_036365525.1). NCBI lineage: Eukaryota > Metazoa > Chordata > Chondrichthyes > Heterodontiformes > Heterodontidae > Heterodontus > Heterodontus francisci. The sequence continues at coordinate 669,578 of NW_027140954.1, read as the reverse complement.
CTTCCACAAACACTGAAAACCCTTCCCCACACACTGAAACAGCTTCCCCACACACTGAAACCCCTTCCCACAAACTGAAACACCTTCCCCATACACTGAAACACCTTCCCCACCCTCTGAAACCCCTTCCGCACACTCTGAAACACCCACCCCACACACCGAAACCCTTCCCCACACACTGAAACACCTTCCCCACACACTGAAACACTTCCCCACACACTGAAACTCCTTCCCCGGACACTGGAAACCCTTCCCCATCCTCTGAAACTCCTTCCCCACTCTCTGAAACACCTTCTCCACACACTGAAACCCCATCCCCATAAACTGCAACACATCCCCACACACTGAAACCCCTTCCCCACACACTGAAACCCCTTCCCGACACACTGAAACCCTTCCCCAAACACTGAAACCCAGTCACCACACACTGAACCACATTCCCCACGCACTTAAACCGTTCCAAACACACAGAATCACAATTCCCACACACTGAAACGCCTTCCCCACACACTGAAACACATTCCCCACACACTGATACCCCTTCCCCACACACTGAAACACCTTCGCCACACACTGAAACGCCATCCCCACACACTGCAACACATCGCCGCACACTGAAACACCTTCCCCACACGATGAAACCCCTTCCCCGAACACTGTAACCCTTCCCCAAACACTGATACACATTCACCACACACTGAAACACATTCCCCACACACTGAAACCCTTCCAAACACACTGAAACACATTCCGCACACACTGAAATCCCTTCCCCACACACTGAACCCCCTTCTGCACTCGCTGAAAGACCTTCCCCACACACTGAAACCCCTTCCCCATACACTGAAACCCCTTCCGCACATACTGACAAATCTTTCCCACACACTGAAACCTCTTCCCCACACACTGAAACCCATTCCGCACACAGTTAAAACCTTCCCCACACACTGAAACACATCCCCACACACTGAAACACATCCCCACACACAGAAACCCCTTCCCCACAAACTGAAACAATTCCCCAAACACTGTAACCCCTTCCCCACACACACTGAAACACCTTCCCCACACACTGAAACTCCTTCCCCACTCACTGAAACCCCTTCCACACACAGTGAAACCCTTCCCCACACACTGAAACCCCTTCCCCACGCACTGAAACACATTCCCACACACTAAAACCCCTTCCCCACACACTGAAACACCTTCCCCACACACTGAAACCCTTCCCCACATACGGAAACCCCTTCCCCACACACTGAAACACCTTCCCCACACACTGAAACAACTTCCCCACACACTGAAACCCCTTCCCCACAAACTGAAACACCTTCCCCATACACTGAAACACCTTCCCCACCCTCTGAAACCCCTTCCGCACACTCTGAAACACCGTCCCCACACACCGAAACCCTTCCCCACAAACTGAAACACCTTCCCCACACACTGAAACACTTCCCCACACACTGAAACTCCTTCCCCGGACACTGGAAACCCTTCCCCATCCTCTGAAACTCCTTCCCCACTCTCTGAAACACCTTCCCCACACACTGAAACCCCATCCCCATAAACTGCAACACATCCCCACACACTGAAACCCCTTCCCCACACACTGAAACCCCTTCCCGACACACTGAAACCCTTCCCCAAACACTGAAACCCAGTCACCACACACTGAACCACATTCCCCACGCACTGAAACCCTTCCAAACACACAGAATCACAATTCCCACACACTGAAACGCCTTCCCCACACACTGAAACACCTTCCCCACACACTGAAAACCCTTCCGCATACAATGCAACTCATCCCCACACACTGAAACCCATCGCCACACACTGAAACCCATCCCCACACACTGAAACACATTCCCCACACACTGAAACCCTTCCCCACACACTGAAACACATCTCCACACACTGAAACACCTTCCCCACACACTGAAAACCCTTCCGCATACAATGCAACTCATCCCCACACACTGAAACCCATCGCCACACACTGAAACCCATCCCCACACACTGAAACACATTCCCCACACACTGAAACCCTTCCCCACACACTGAAACACATCTTCACACACTGAAACACATCCCCACACACTGAAACACATCCCCACACACTGAAACACCTTCCCCACACACTGAAAACCCTTCCGCATACAATGCAACTCATCCCCACACACTGAAACCCATCGCCACACACTGAAACCCATCCCCACACACTGAAACACATTCCCCACACACTGAAACCCTTCCCCACACACTGAAACACATCTTCACACACTGAAACACATCCCCACATACTGAAACCCCTTCCTCACACACTTAAACACCTTCACATACACTGAAACACCTTCGCCATGCACTGAAATACGATCCCCACACACTGAAACATCTTTCCCACACACTGAGAACCCATCCCCAGACAGTTAAACACCTTCCACACATACTGAAACACCTTCCCCACATCATGAAATACCATCCCCACACACTGGAACACCTATCCCACACACTGAAACCACTTCCCCATCCACTGGAACCCCACCCCACACATTGAAACACCTTCCACAAACACTGAAAACCCTTCCCCACACACTGAAACAGCTTCCCCACACACTGAAACCCCTTCCCACAAACTGAAACACCTTCCCCATACACTGAAACACCTTCCCCACCCTCTGAAACCCCTTCCGCACACTCTGAAACACCCACCCCACACACCGAAACCCTTCCCCACACACTGAAACACCTTCCCCACACACTGAAACACTTCCCCACACACTGAAACTCCTTCCCCGGACACTGGAAACCCTTCCCCATCCTCTGAAACTCCTTCCCCACTCTCTGAAACACCTTCTCCACACACTGAAACCCCATCCCCATAAACTGCAACACATCCCCACACACTGAAACCCCTTCCCCACACACTGAAACCCCTTCCCGACACACTGAAACCCTTCCCCAAACACTGAAACCCAGTCACCACACACTGAACCACATTCCCCACGCGCTTAAACCGTTCCAAACACACAGAATCACAATTCCCACACACTGAAACGCCTTCCCCACACACTGAAACACCTTCCCCACACACTGAAACCCCTTCCGCATACAATGCAACTCATCCCCACACACTGAAACCCATCGCCACACACTGAAACCCATCCCCACACACTGAAACACATTCCCCACACACTGAAACCCTTCCCCACACACTGAAACACATCTCCACACACTGAAACACATCCCCACACACTGCAACACCTTCCCCACATACTGAAACCCCTTCCTCACACACTAAAACACCTTCCCCACACACTGAAACACCTTCGCCATGCACTGAAATACCATCCCCACACACTGAAACATCTTTCCCACACACTGAGAACCCATCCCCAGACACTTAAACACCTTCCACACATACTGAAACACCTTCCCCACATCATGAAATACCATCCCCACACACTGGAACACCTATCCCACACACTGAAACCACTTCCCCATCCACTGGAACCCCACCCCACACATTGAAACACCTTCCACAAACACTGAAAACCCTTCCCCACACACTGAAACAGCTTCCCCACACACTGAAACCCCTTCCCCACACACTGAAACACCTTCCCCACACACTGAACCACCTACCCCACACACTGAAAACCCTTCCGCACACACTGAAACACCTTCCCCACACACTGAAACCCTTCCCCACACACTGAAACACCTTCCCCACACACTGAAACTCTTCCCCACACTCTGAAATCACTTCCACACACACTGAAACACCTTCCCCACACACTGAAAAAACTTCCCCACACACTGAAACCCCTTCCCCACACACTGAAACACCTTCCCCATCCACTGAAACACCTTCCCCACAAACTGAAATACCTTCCGCACGCCCTGAAAAACCTTCCCCACACAACAAAACCCTTCCCCACACACTGATACACATTCCCCACAAACTGAAACACTTCCCCACACACTGAAACTCCTTCCCCAGACACTGGAAACCCTTCCCCACACACTGAAACCCCTTCCCCACACACTGAAACAACTTCCCCACACACTGAAACCCCTTCCACACAGACTGAAACAGCTTCCCCACACACTGAAAACCCTTCCGCATACAATGAAACCCATCCCCAAACAATGAAACCCATCCCCACACACTGAAAACCATCCCCACACACTGAAACACCTTCCCCACACACTGAAACCCTTCCCGACACACTGAAACACATCCCCACACACCGAAACACATCCCCACACACTAAAACACCTTCCCTACACACTGTAACCCCGTCCCCAGACACTGAAACACGTTCCCCACACACTGAAACACGTTCTCCACACACAGAAATACCATCCCCCCACACTGAAACACCTTTCCCACACACTGAAACCCATTCCCCACATACTGGAACCCGACCCCACACACTGAAACACCTTCCCCAAACACTGAAACCCCTTCCCCAAACATTGAAACAGCTTCCTCAAACACTGAAACCGCTTCCCCAAACACTGAAACACCTACCCCACACACTGAAACACCTTCCCCAAACACTGAAACCTATTCTGCACACACTGAAACGCCTTCCCCACACACTGAAACCCTTCCCCACACACTGAAACCCCTTCCCCACACACTGAAACCCCTTCCCACACATAGAAACACCTTCCGCACACACTGAAACACCTACCCCACACACTGAAACCGCTTCCCCCACACTGAAACACCTTCTCCACGCAACAAAACACCTTCCCCACACACTGAAACCCCTTCCGCACAACACTGAAACACCTTCCCCACACACTGAAACCCATCCCCACACACTGCAACACCTTCCCCACACACTGAAACACTTCCCACACACTGTAGCACCTTCCCCACACACAGAAACACCTTCCCCACACACTGAAACACTTCCCACACACTGTAGCACCTTCACCACAAACACTGAAACACCTCCCCCACACACTGAAACTCCTTCCCCACACACTGAAACCCCTTCCACACACAGTGAAACCCTTCCCCACAGACTGAAACCCCTTACCCACACACTGAAACACATCCCCACACACTGAAACCCTTTCCCCACACACTGAAACACCTTCCCCACACACTGAAACACCTTCCCCACACACTGAAACATCTTCCCCACACACTGGAACCCTTCCCCACACACGGAACCCCCTTCCCCACACACTGAAACACCTTCCCCACACACTGAAACCCCTTCCGCATACAATGCAACTCATCCCCACACACTGAAACCCATCGCCACACACTGAAACCAATCCCCACACACTGAAACACATTTCCCACACACTGAAACCCTTCCCCACACACTGAAACACATCTCCACACACTGAAACACATCCCCACACACTGAAACACCTTCCCCACATACTGAAACCCCTTCCTCACACACTTAAACACCTTCCCCACACACTGAAACACCTTCGCCATGCACTGAAATACCATCCCCACACACTGAAACATCTTTCCCACACACTGAGAACCCATCCCCAGACACTTAAACACCTTCCACACATACTGAAACACCTTCCCCACATCATAAAATACCATCCCCACACACTGGAACACCTATCCCACACACTGAAACCACTTCCCCATCCACTGGAACCCCACCCCACACATTGAAACACCTTCCGCAAACACTGAAAACCCTTCCCCACACACTGAAACAGCTTCCCCACACACTGAAACCCCTTCCCCACACACTGAAACACCTTCCCCACACACTGAACCACCTACCCCACACACTGAAAACCCTTCCGCACACACTGAAACACCTTCCCCACACACTGAAACCCTTCCCCACACACTGAAACACCGTCCACACACACTGAAACACCTTCCCCACACACTGAAAAAACTTCCCCACACACTGAAACCCCTTCCCCACACACTGAAACACCTTCCCCATCCACTGAAACACCTTCCCCACAAACTGAAATACCTTCCGCACGCCCTGAAAAACCTTCCCCACACAACGAAACCCTTCCCCACACACTGATACACCTTCCCCACAAACTGAAACACTTCCCCACACACTGAAACTCCTTCCCCAGACACTGGAAACCCTTCCCCACACACTGAAACCCCTTCCCCACACACTGAAACAACTTCCCCACACACTGAAACCCCTTCCACACAGACTGAAACACCTTCCCCACACACTGAAAACCCTTCCGCATACAATGAAACCCATCCCCAAACAATGAAACCCATCCCCACACACTGAAAACCATCCCCACACACTGAAACACCTTCCCCACACACTGAAACCCTTCCCGACACACTGAAACACATCCCCACACACTGAAACACATCCCCACACACTAAAACACCTTCCCTACACACTGTAACCCCGTCCCCAGACACTGAAACACGTTCCCCACACACTGAAACACCTTCTCCAAACAAAGAAATACCATCCCCCCACACTGAAACACCTTTCCCACACACTGAAACCCATTCCCCACATACTGGAACCCGACCCCACACACTGAAACACCTTCCCCAAACACTGAAACCCCTTCCCCACACATTGAAACAGCTTCCTAAAACACTGAAACCGCTTCCCCAAACACTGAAACACCTACCCCACACACTGAAACACCTTGCCCACACACTGAAACACCTTCCCCACACACTGAAACCTATTCTGCACACACTGAAACGCCTTCCCCACACACTGAAACCCTTCCCCACACACTGAAACCCCTTCCCCACACACTGAAACACTTCCCCACACACTGAAACCCCTTCCCACACATAGAAACACCTTCCGCACACACTGAAACACCTACCCCACACACTGAAACCGCTTACCCCCACACTGAAACACCTTCTCCACGCAACAAAACACCTTCCCCACACACTGAAACCCCTTCCGCACAACACTGAAACACCTTCCCCACACACTGAAACCCATCCCCACACACTGAAACACCTTCCCCACACACTGAAACACTTCCCACACACTGTAGCACCTTCCCCACACACAGAAACACCTTCCCCACACACTGAAACCCATCCCCACACACTGAAACACCTTCCCCACACACTGAAACACTTCCCACACACTGTAGCACCTTCCCCACAAACACTGAAACACCTCCCCCACACACTGAAACTCCTTCCCCACACACTGAAACCCCTTCCACACACAGTGAAACCCTTCCCCACAGACTGAAACCCCTTACCCACACACTGAAACACATCCCCACACACTGAAACCCTTTCCCCACACACTGAAACACCTTCCCCACACAGTGAAACACCTTCCCCACACACTGAAACACCTTCCGCACACACTGAAACATCTTCCCCACACACTGAAAACCTTCCCCACACACTGAAACACCTTCCCCACACACTGGAACCCTTCCCCACACACGGAACCCCCTTCCCCACACACTGAAACACCTTCCCCACACACTGAAACAACTTCCCCGCACACTGAAACCCCTTCCCCACAAACTGAAACACCTTCCCCATGCACTGAAACACCTTCCCCACCCACTGAAACCCCTTCCGCACACTCTGAAACACTCTCCCCACACACCAAAACCCTTCCCCACACACTGAAACACCTTCCCCACACACTGAAACACTTCCCCACACACTGAAACTCCTTCCCCAGACACTGGAAACCCTTCCCCACACACTGAAACTCCTTCCCCACTCTCTGAAACACCTTCCCCACACACTGAAACCCCATCCCCATAAACTGCAACACATCCCCACACACTGAAACACCTTCCCCACACACTGAAACCCTTCCCCAAACACTGAAACCCAGTCACCACACACTGAACCACATTCCCCACGCACTGAAACCCTTCCAGACACACAGAGTCACAATTCCCACACACTGAAACGCCTTCCCCACACACTGAAACACCTTCCCCAAACACTGAAACCCCTTCCGCATACAATGCAACTCATCCCCACACACTGAAACCCATGGCCACACACTGAAACCCATCCCCACACACTGAAACACATTCCCCACACACTGAAACCCTTCCCCACACACTGAAACACATCTGCAAACACTGAAACACGTCCCCACACACTGAAACACCTTCCCCATACACTGAAAACCCTTCCCCACACACTGAAACAGCTTCCCCACACACTGAAACCCCTTCCCACAAACTGAAACACCTTCCCCATACACTGAAACACCTTCCCCACCCTCTGAAACCCCTTCCACACACTCTGAAACACCCACCCCACACACCGAAACCCTTCCCCACACACTGAAACACCTTCCCCACACACTGAAACACTTCCCCACACACTGAAACTCCTTCCCCGGACACTGGAAACCCTTCCCCATCCTCTGAAACTCCTTCCCCACTCTCTGAAACACCTTCTCCACACACTGAAACCCCATCCCCATAAACTGCAACACATCCCCACACACTGAAACCCCTTCCCCACACACTGAAACCCCTTCCCGACACACTGAAACCCTTCCCCAAACACTGAAACCCAGTCACCACACACTGAACCACATTCCCCACGCACTTAAACCGTTCCAAACACACAGAATCACAATTCCCACACACTGAAACGCCTTCCCCACACACTGAAACACCTTCCCCACACACTGAAACCCCTTCCGCATACAATGCAACTCATCCCCACACACTGAAACCCATGGCCACACACTGAAACCCATCCCCACACACTGAAACACATTCCCCACACACTGAAACCCTTCCCCACACACTGAAACACATCTCCACACACTGAAACACATCCCCACACACTGAAACACCTTCCCCACATACTGAAACCCCTTCCTCACACTCTAAAACACCTTCCCCACACACTGAAACACCTTCGCCATGCACTGAAATACCATCCCCACACACTGAAACATCTTTCCCACACACTGAGAACCCATCCCCAGACACTTAAACACCTTCCACACATACTGAAACACCTTCCCCACATCATGAAATACCATCCCCACACACTGGAACACCTATCCCACACACTGAAACCACTTCCCTATCCACTGGAACCCCACCCCACACATTGAAACACCTTCCACAAACACTGAAAACCCTTCCCCACACACTGAAACAGCTTCCCCACACACTGAAACCCCTTCCCCACACACTGAAACACCTTCCCCACACACTGAACCACCTACCCCACACACTGAAAACACTTCCGCACACACTGAAACACCTTCCCCACACACTGAAACCCTTCCCCACACACTGAAACACCTTCCCCACACACTGAAACTCTTCCCCACACTCTGAAACCACTTCCACACACACTGAAACACCTTCCCCACACACTGAAAAAACTTCCCCACACACTGAAACCCCTTCCCCACACACTGAAACACCTTCCCCATCCACTGAAACACCTTCCCCACAAACTGAAATACCTTCCGCACGCCCTGAAAAACCTTCCCCACACAACAAAACCCTTCCCCACACACTGATACACATTCCCCACAAACTGAAACACTTCCCCACACACTGAAACTCCTTCCCCAGACACTGGAAACCCTTCCCCACACACTGAAACCCCTTCCCCACACACTGAAACAACTTCCCCACACACTGAAACCCCTTCCACACAGACTGAAACAGCTTCCCCACACACTGAAAACCCTTCCGCATGCAATGAAACCCATCCCCAAACAATGAAACCCATCCCCACACACTGAAAACCATCCCCACACACTGAAACACCTTCCCCACACACTGAAACCCTTCCCGACACACTGAAACACATCCCCACACACCGAAACACATCCCCACACACTAAAACACCTTCCCTACACACTGTAACCCCGTCCCCAGACACTGAAACACGTTCCCCACACACTGAAACACGTTCTCCACACACAGAAATACCATCCCCCCACACTGAAACACCTTTCCCACACACTGAAACCCATTCCCCACATACTGGAACCCGACCCCACACACTGAAACACCTTCCCCAAACACTGAAACCCCTTCCCCAAACATTGAAACAGCTTCCTCAAACACTGAAACCGCTTCCCCAAACACTGAAACACCTACCCCACACACTGAAACACCTTCCCCAAACACTTAAACCTATTCTGCACACACTGAAACGCCTTCCCCACACACTGAAACCCTTCCCCACACACTGAAACCCCTTCCCCACACACTGAAACCCCTTCCCACACATAGAAACACCTTCCGCACACACTGAAATACCTACCCCACACACTGAAACCGCTTCCCCCCACACTGAAACACCTTCTCCACGCAACAAAACACCTTCCCCACACACTGAAACCCCTTCCGCACAACACTGAAACACCTTCCCCACACACTGAAACCCATCCCCACACACTGAAACACCTTCCCCACACACTGAAACACTTCCCACACACTGTAGCACCTTCCCCACACACAGAAACACCTTCCCCACACACTGAAACCCATCCCCACACACTGAAACACCTTCCCCACACACTGAAACACTTCCCACACACTGTAGCACCTTCCCCACAAACACTGAAACACCTCCCCCACACACTGAAACTCCTTCCCCACACACTGAAACCCCTTCCACACACAGTGAAACCCTTCCCCACAGACTGAAACCCCTTACCCACACACTGAAACACATCCCCACACACTGAAACCCTTTCCCCACACACTGAAACACCTTCCCCACACACTGAAACACCTTCCCCACACACTGAAACATCTTCCCCACACACTGAAAACCTTCCCCACACACTGAAACACCTTCCCCACACACTGGAACCCTTCCCCACACACGGAACCCCCTTCCCCACACACTGAAACACCTTCCCCACACACTGAAACCCCTTCCGCATACAATGCAACTCATCCCCACACACTGAAACCCATCGCCACACACTGAAACCAATCCCCACACACTGAAACACATTCCCCACACACTGAAACCCTTCCCCACACACTGAAACACATCTCCACACACTGAAACACATCCCCACACACTGAACCACCTTCCCCACATACTGAAACCCCTTCCTCACACACTTAAACACCTTCCCCACACACTGAAACACCTTCGCCATGCACTGAAATACCATCCCCACACACTGAAACATCTTTCCCACACACTGAGAACCCATCCCCAGACACTTAAACACCTTCCACACATACTGAAACACCTTCCCCACATCATAAAATACCATCCCCACACACTGGAACACCTATCCCACACACTGAAACCACTTCCCCATCCACTGGAACCCCACCCCACACATTGAAACACCTTCCGCAAACACTGAAAACCCTTCCCCACACACTGAAACAGCTTCCCCACACACTGAAACCCCTTCCCCACACACTGAAACACCTTCCCCACACACTGAACCACCTACCCCACACACTGAAAACCCTTCCGCACACACTGAAACACCTTCCCCACACACTGAAACCCTTCCCCACACACTGAAACACCGTCCACACACACTGAAACACCTTCCCCACACACTGAAAAAACTTCCCCACACACTGAAACCCCTTCCCCACACACTGAAACACCTTCCCCATCCACTGAAACACCTTCCCCACAAACTGAAATACCTTCCGCACGCCCTGACAAACCTTCCCCACACAACGAAACCCTTCCCCACACACTGATACACCTTCCCCACAAACTGAAACACTTCCCCACACACTGAAACTCCTTCCCCAGACACGGGAAACCCTTCCCCACACACTGAAACCCCTTCCCCACACACTGAAACAACTTCCCCACACACTGAAACCCCTTCCACACAGACTGAAACACCTTCCCCACACACTGAAAACCCTTCCGCATACAATGAAACCCATCCCCAAACAATGAAACCCATCCCCACACACTGAAAACCATCCCCACACACTGAAACACCTTCCCCACACACTGAAACCCTTCCCGACACACTGAAACACATCCCCACACACTGATGCACATCCCCACACACTAAAACACCTTCCCTACACACTGTAACCCCGTCCCCAGACACTGAAACACGTTCCCCACACACTGAAACACCTTCTCCAAACAAAGAAATACCATCCCCCCACACTGAAACACCTTTCCCACACACTGAAACCCATTCCCCACATACTGGAACCCGACCCCACACACTGAAACACCTTCCCCACACACTGAAACATCTTCCCCACACACTGAAAACCTTCCCCACACACTGAAACACCTTCCCCACACACTGGAACCCTTCCCCACACACGGAACCCCCTTCCCCACACACTGAAACACCTTCCCTACACACTGAAACAACTTCCCCACACACTGAAACCCCTTCCCCACAAACTGAAACACCTTCCCCATGCACTGAAACACCTTCCCCACCCACTGAAACCCCTTCCGCACACTCTGAAACACTCTCCCCACACACCAAAACCCTTCCCCACACACTGAAACACCTTCCCCACACACTGAAACACTTCCCCACACACTGAAACTCCTTCCCCAGACACTGGAAACCCTTCCCCACACACTGAAGCTCCTTCCCCACTCTCTGAAACACCTTCCCCACACACTGAAACCCCATCCCCATAAACTGCAACACATCCCCACACACTGAAACACCTTCCCCACACACTGAAACCCTTCCCCAAACACTGAAACCCAGTCACCACACACTGAACCACATTCCCCACGCACTGAAACCCTTCCAGACACACAGAGTCACAATTCCCAAACACTGAAACGCCTTCCCCACACACTGAAACACCTTCCCCAAACACTGAAACCCCTTCCGCATACAATGCAACTCATCCCCACACACTGAAACCCATGGCCACACACTGAAACCCATCCCCACACACTGAAACACATTCCCCACACACTGAAACCCTTCCCCACACACTGAAACACATCTGCAAACACTGAAACACGTCCCCACACACTGAAACACCTTCCCCATACACTGAAAACCCTTCCCCACACACTGAAACAGCTTCCCCACACACTGAAACCCCTTCCCACAAACTGAAACACCTTCCCCATACACTGAAACACCTTCCCCACCCTCTGAAACCCCTTCCGCACACTCTGAAACACCCACCCCACACACCGAAACCCTTCCCCACACACTGAAACACCTTCCCCACACACTGAAACACTTCCCCACACACTGAAACTCCTTCCCCGGACACTGGAAACCCTTCCCCATCCTCTGAAACTCCTTCCCCACTCTCTGAAACACCTTCTCCACACACTGAAACCCCATCCCCATAAACTGCAACACATCCCCACACACTGAAACCCCTTCCCCACACACTGAAACCCCTTCCCGACACACTGAAACCCTTCCCCAAACACTGAAACCCAGTCACCACACACTGAACCACATTCCCCACCAACTTAAACCGTTCCAAACACACAGAATCACAATTCCCACACACTGAAACGCCTTCCCCACACACTGAAACACCTTCCCCACACACTGAAACCCCTTCCGCATACAATGCAACTCATCCCCACACACTGAAACCCATGGCCACACACTGAAACCCATCCCCACACACTGAAACACATTCCCCACACACTGAAACCCTTCCCCACACACTGAAACACATCTCCACACACTGATACACATCCCCACACACTGAAACACCTTCCCCACATACTGAAACCCCTTCCTCACACACTAAAACACCTTCCCCACACACTGAAACACCTTCGCCATGCACTGAAATACCATCCCCACACACTGAAACATCTTTCCCACACACTGAGAACCCATCCCCAGACACTTAAACACCTTCCACACATACTGAAACACCTTCCCCACATCATGAAATACCATCCCCACACACTGGAACACCTATCCCACACACTGAAACCACTTCCCCATCCACTGGAACCCCACCCCACACATTGAAACACCTTCCACAAACACTGAAAACCCTTCCCCACACACTGAAACAGCTTCCCCACACACTGAAACCCCTTCCCCACACACTGAAACACCTTCCCCACACACTGAACCACCTACCCCACACACTGAATACCCTTCCGCACACACTGAAACACCTTCCCCACACACTGAAACCCTTCCCCACACACTGAAACACCTTCCCCACACACTGAAACTCTTCCCCACACTCTGAAACCACTTCCACACACACTGAAACACCTTCCCCACACACTGAAAAAACTTCCCCACACACTGAAACCCCTTCCCCACACACTGAAACACCTTCCCCATCCACTGAAACACCTTCCCCACAAACTGAAATACCTTCCGCACGCCCTGAAAAACCTTCCCCACACAACAAAACCCTTCCCCACACACTGAAACCCCTTCCACACAGACTGAAACACCTTCCCCACACACTGAAAACCCTTCCGCATACAATGAAACCCATCCCCAAACAATGAAACCCATCCCCACACACTGAAAACCATCCCCACACACTGAAACACCTTCCCCACACACTGAAACCCTTCCCGACACACTGAAACACATCCCCACACACTGAAACACATCCCCACACACTAAAACACCTTCCCTACACACTGTAACCCCGTCCCCAGACACTGAAACACGTTCCCCACACACTGAAACACCTTCTCCAAACAAAGAAATACCATCCCCCCACACTGAAACACCTTTCCCACACACTGAAACCCATTCCCCACATACTGGAACCCGACCCCACACACTGAAACACCTTCCCCAAACACTGAAACCCCTTCCCCACACATTGAAACAGCTTCCTAAAACACTGAAACCGCTTCCCCAAACACTGAAACACCTACCCCACACACTGAAACACCTTGCCCACACACTGAAACACCTTCCCCACACACTGAAACCTATTCTGCACACACTGAAACGCCTTCCCCACACACTGAAACCCTTCCCCACACACTGAAACCCCTTCCCCACACACTGAAACACTTCCCCACACACTGAAACCCCTTCCCACACATAGAAACACCTTCCGCACACACTGAAACACCTACCCCACACACTGAAACCGCTTACCCCCACACTGAAACACCTTCTCCACGCAACAAAACACCTTCCCCACACACTGAAACCCCTTCCGCACAACACTGAAACACCTTCCCCACACACTGAAACCCATCCCCACACACTGAAACACCTTCCCCACACACTGAAACACTTCCCACACACTGTAGCACCTTCCCCACACACAGAAACACCTTCCCCACACACTGAAACCCATCCCCACACACTGAAACACCTTCCCCACACACTGAAACACTTCCCACACACTGTAGCACCTTCCCCACAAACACTGAAACACCTCCCCCACACACTGAAACTCCTTCCCCACACACTGAAACCCCTTCCACACACAGTGAAACCCTTCCCCACAGACTGAAACCCCTTACCCACACACTGAAACACATCCCCACACACTGAAACCCTTTCCCCACACACTGAAACACCTTCCCCACACAGTGAAACACCTTCCCCACACACTGAAACACCTTCCGCACACACTGAAACATCTTCCCCACACACTGAAAACCTTCCCCACACACTGAAACACCTTCCCCACACACTGGAACCCTTCCCCACACACGGAACCCCCTTCCCCACACACTGAAACACCTTCCCCACACACTGAAACAACTTCCCCGCACACTGAAACCCCTTCCCCACAAACTGAAACACCTTCCCCATGCACTGAAACACCTTCCCCACCCACTGAAACCCCTTCCGCACACTCTGAAACACTCTCCCCACACACCAAAACCCTTCCCCACACACTGAAACACCTTCCCCACACACTGAAACACTTCCCCACACACTGAAACTCCTTCCCCAGACACTGGAAACCCTTCCCCACACACTGAAACTCCTTCCCCACTCTCTGAAACACCTTCCCCACACACTGAAACCCCATCCCCATAAACTGCAACACATCCCCACACACTGAAACACCTTCCCCACACACTGAAACCCTTCCCCAAACACTGAAACCCAGTCACCACACACTGAACCACATTCCCCACGCACTGAAACCCTTCCAGACACACAGAGTCACAATTCCCACACACTGAAACGCCTTCCCCACACACTGAAACACCTTCCCCAAACACTGAAACCCCTTCCGCATACAATGCAACTCATCCCCACACACTGAAACCCATGGCCACACACTGAAACCCATCCCCACACACTGAAACACATTCCCCACACACTGAAACCCTTCCCCACACACTGAAACACATCTGCAAACACTGAAACACGTCCCCACACACTGAAACACCTTCCCCATACACTGAAAACCCTTCCCCACACACTGAAACAGCTTCCCCACACACTGAAACCCCTTCCCACAAACTGAAACACCTTCCCCATACACTGAAACACCTTCCCCACCCTCTGAAACCCCTTCCACACACTCTGAAACACCCACCCCACACACCGAAACCCTTCCCCACACACTGAAACACCTTCCCCACACACTGAAACACTTCCCCACACACTGAAACTCCTTCCCCGGACACTGGAAACCCTTCCCCATCCTCTGAAACTCCTTCCCCACTCTCTGAAACACCTTCTCCACACACTGAAACCCCATCCCCATAAACTGCAACACATCCCCACACACTGAAACCCCTTCCCCACACACTGAAACCCCTTCCCGACACACTGAAACCCTTCCCCAAACACTGAAACCCAGTCACCACACACTGAACCACATTCCCCACGCACTTAAACCGTTCCAAACACACAGAATCACAATTCCCACACACTGAAACGCCTTCCCCACACACTGAAACACCTTCCCCACACACTGAAACCCCTTCCGCATACAATGCAACTCATCCCCACACACTGAAACCCATGGCCACACACTGAAACCCATCCCCACACACTGAAACACATTCCCCACACACTGAAACCCTTCCCCACACACTGAAACACATCTCCACACACTGAAACACATCCCCACACACTGAAACACCTTCCCCACATACTGAAACCCCTTCCTCACACTCTAAAACACCTTCCCCACACACTGAAACACCTTCGCCATGCACTGAAATACCATCCCCACACACTGAAACATCTTTCCCACACACTGAGAACCCATCCCCAGACACTTAAACACCTTCCACACATACTGAAACACCTTCCCCACATCATGAAATACCATCCCCACACACTGGAACACCTATCCCACACACTGAAACCACTTCCCTATCCACTGGAACCCCACCCCACACATTGAAACACCTTCCACAAACACTGAAAACCCTTCCCCACACACTGAAACAGCTTCCCCACACACTGAAACCCCTTCCCCACACACTGAAACACCTTCCCCACACACTGAACCACCTACCCCACACACTGAAAACACTTCCGCACACACTGAAACACCTTCCCCACACACTGAAACCCTTCCCCACACACTGAAACACCTTCCCCACACACTGAAACTCTTCCCCACACTCTGAAACCACTTCCACACACACTGAAACACCTTCCCCACACACTGAAAAAACTTCCCCACACACTGAAACCCCTTCCCCACACACTGAAACACCTTCCCCATCCACTGAAACACCTTCCCCACAAACTGAAATACCTTCCGCACGCCCTGAAAAACCTTCCCCACACAACAAAACCCTTCCCCACACACTGATACACATTCCCCACAAACTGAAACACTTCCCCACACACTGAAACTCCTTCCCCAGACACTGGAAACCCTTCCCCACACACTGAAACCCCTTCCCCACACACTGAAACAACTTCCCCACACACTGAAACCCCTTCCACACAGACTGAAACAGCTTCCCCACACACTGAAAACCCTTCCGCATGCAATGAAACCCATCCCCAAACAATGAAACCCATCCCCACACACTGAAAACCATCCCCACACACTGAAACACCTTCCCCACACACTGAAACCCTTCCCGACACACTGAAACACATCCCCACACACCGAAACACATCCCCACACACTAAAACACCTTCCCTACACACTGTAACCCCGTCCCCAGACACTGAAACACGTTCCCCACACACTGAAACACGTTCTCCACACACAGAAATACCATCCCCCCACACTGAAACACCTTTCCCACACACTGAAACCCATTCCCCACATACTGGAACCCGACCCCACACACTGAAACACCTTCCCCAAACACTGAAACCCCTTCCCCAAACATTGAAACAGCTTCCTCAAACACTGAAACCGCTTCCCCAAACACTGAAACACCTACCCCACACACTGAAACACCTTCCCCAAACACTTAAACCTATTCTGCACACACTGAAACGCCTTCCCCACACACTGAAACCCTTCCCCACACACTGAAACCCCTTCCCCACACACTGAAACCCCTTCCCACACATAGAAACACCTTCCGCACACACTGAAATACCTACCCCACACACTGAAACCGCTTCCCCCCACACTGAAACACCTTCTCCACGCAACAAAACACCTTCCCCACACACTGAAACCCCTTCCGCACAACACTGAAACACCTTCCCCACACACTGAAACCCATCCCCACACACTGAAACACCTTCCCCACACACTGAAACACTTCCCACACACTGTAGCACCTTCCCCACACACAGAAACACCTTCCCCACACACTGAAACCCATCCCCACACACTGAAACACCTTCCCCACACACTGAAACACTTCCCACACACTGTAGCACCTTCCCCACAAACACTGAAACACCTCCCCCACACACTGAAACTCCTTCCCCACACACTGAAACCCCTTCCACACACAGTGAAACCCTTCCCCACAGACTGAAACCCCTTACCCACACACTGAAACACATCCCCACACACTGAAACCCTTTCCGCACACACTGAAACACCTTCCCCACACACTGAAACACCTTCCCCACACACTGAAACATCTTCCCCACACACTGAAAACCTTCCCCACACACTGAAACACCTTCCCCACACACTGGAACCCTTCCCCACACACGGAACCCCCTTCCCCACACACTGAAACACCTTCCGCAAACACTGAAACCCCTTCCGCATACAATGCAACTCATCCCCACACACTGAAACCCATCGCCACACACTGAAACCAATCCCCACACACTGAAACACATTCCCCACACACTGAAACCCTTCCCCACACACTGAAACACATCTCCACACACTGAAACACATCCCCACACACTGAAACACCTTCCCCACATACTGAAACCCCTTCCTCACACACTTAAACACCTTCCCCACACACTGAAACACCTTCGCCATGCACTGAAATACCATCCCCACACACTGAAACATCTTTCCCACACACTGAGACCCCATCCCCAGACACTTAAACACCTTCCACAAATACTGAAACACCTTCCCCACATCATAAAATACCATCCCCACACACTGGAACACCTATCCCACACACTGAAACCACTTCCCCATCCACTGGAACCCCACCCCACACATTGAAACACCTTCCGCAAACACTGAAAACCCTTCCCCACACACTGAAACAGCTTCCCCACACACTGAAACCCCTTCCCCACACACTGAAACACCTTCCCCACACACTGAACCACCTACCCCACACACTGAAAACCCTTCCGCACACACTGAAACACCTTCCCCACACACTGAAACCCTTCCCCACACACTGAAACACCGTCCACACACACTGAAACACCTTCCCCACACACTGAAAAAACTTCCCCACACACTGAAACCCCTTCCCCACACACTGAAACACCTTCCCCATCCACTGAAACACCTTCCCCACAAACTGAACTACCTTCCGCACGCCCTGAAAAACCTTCCCCACACAACGAAACCCTTCCCCACACACTGATACACCTTCCCCACAAACTGAAACACTTCCCCACACACTGAAACTCCTTCCCCAGACACTGGAAACCCTTCCCCACACACTGAAACCCCTTCCCCACACACTGAAACAACTTCCCCACACACTGAAACCCCTTCCACACAGACTGAAACACCTTCCCCACACACTGAAAACCCTTCCGCATACAATGAAACCCATCCCCAAACAATGAAACCCATCCCCACACACTGAAAACCATCCCCACACACTGAAACACCTTCCCCACACACTGAAACCCTTCCCGACACACTGAAACACATCCCCAAACACTGAAACACATCCCCACACACTAAAACACCTTCCCTACACACTGTAACCCCGTCCCCAGACACTGAAACACGTTCCCCACACACTGAAACACCTTCTCCAAACAAAGAAATACCATCCCCCCACACTGAAGCACCTTTCCCACACACTGAAACCCATTCCCCACATACTGGAACCCGACCCCACACACTGAAACAACTTCCCCAAACACTGAAACCCCTTCCCCACACATTGAAACAGCTTCCTCAAACACTGAAACCGCTTCCCCAAACACTGAAACACCTACCCCACACACTGAAACACCTTGCCCACACACTGAAACACATTCTGCACACACTGAAACGCCTTCCCCACACACTGAAACCCTTCCCCACACACTGAAACCCCTTCCCCACACACTGAAACACTTCCCCACACACTGAAACCCCTTCCCACACATAGAAACACCTTCCGCACACACTGAAACACCTACCCCACACACTGAAACTGCTTACCCCCACACTGAAACACCTTCTCCACGCAACAAAACACCTTCCCCACACACTGAAACCCCTTCCGCACAACACTGAAAAACCTTCCCCACACACTGAAACACCTTCCCCACACACTGAAACCCATCCCCACACACTGAAACACCTTCCCCACACACTGAAACACTTCCCACACACTGTAGCACCTTCCCCACACACAGAAACACCTTCCCCACACACTGAAACCCATCCCCACACACTGAAACACCTTCCCCACACACTGAAACACTTCCCACACACTGTAGCACCTTCCCCACAAACACTGAAACAACTCCCCCACACACTGAAACTCCTTCCCCACACACTGAAACCCCTTCCACACACAGTGAAACCCTTCCCCACAGACTGAAACCCCTTACCCACACACTGAAACACATCCCCACACACTGAAACCCTTTCCCCACACACTGAAACACCTTCCCCACACAGTGAAACACCTTCCCCACACACTGAAACACCTTCTGCACACACTGAAACATCTTCCCCACACACTGAAAACCTTCCCCACACACTGAAACACCTTCCCCACACACTGGAACCCTTCCCCACACACGGAACCCCCTTCCCCACACACTGAAACACCTTCCCCACACACTGAAACAACTTCCCCACACACTGAAACCCCTTCCCCACAAACTGAAACACCTTCCCCATGCACTGAAACACCTTCCCCACCCACTGAAACCCCTTCCGCACACTCTGAACCACTCTCCCCACACACCAAAACCCTTCCCCACACACTGAAACACCTTCCACACACACTGAAACACTTCCCCACACACTGAAACTCCTTCCCCAGACACTGGAAACCCTTCCCCACACACTGAAACTCCATCCCCACTCTCTGAAACACCTTCCCCACACACTGAAACCCCATCCCCATAAACTGCAACACATCCCCACACACTGAAACACCTTCCCCACACACTGAAACCCTTCCCCAAACACTGAAACCCAGTCACCACACACTGAACCACATTCCCCACGCACTGAAACCCTTCCAGACACACAGAGTCACAATTCCCACACACTGAAACGCCTTCCCCACACACTGAAACACCTTCCCCAAACACTGAAACACCTTCCGCATACAATGCAACTCATCCCCACACACTGAAACCCATGGCCACACACTGAAACCCATCCCCACACACTGAAACACATTCCCCACACACTGAAACCCTTCCCCACACACTGAAACACATCTGCAAACACTGAAACACATCCCCACACACTGAAACACCTTCCCCATATACTGAAACCCCTTCCTCACACACTAAAACACCTTCCCCACACACTGAAACACCTTCGCCATGCACTGAAATACCATCCCCACACACTGAAACACCTTTCCCACACACTGAGAACCAATCCCCAGACACTTAAACACCTTCCACACATACTGAAACACCTTCCCCACACCATGAAATACCATCCCCAAACACTGAAAACCCTTCCCCACATACTGAAACAGCTTCCCCACACACTGAAACCTTTTCCCCACACACTGAAAACCCTTCCGCACACACTGAAACAGCTTCCCCACACACTGAAACCCCTTCCCCACACACTGAAACACCTTCCCCACACACTGAAACACCTACCCCACACACTGAAAACCCTTCCGCTCACACTGAAACATCTTCCCCACACACTGAAACCCTTCCCCACACACTGAAACACCTTCCCCACACTCTGAAACAACTTCCCCACACACTGAAACCCCTTCCCCACACACTGAAACACCTTCCCCACACACTGAAACACCTACCCCACACACTGAAACCCCTTCCCCACACATTGAAACAGCTTCCTCAAACACTGAAACCGCTTCCCCAAACACTGAAACACCTACCCCACACACTGAAACACCTTTCCCACACACTGAAACACCTTCCCCACACACTGAAACCTATTCTGCACACACTGAAACGCCTTCCCCACACACTGAAACCCTTCCCCACACACTGAAACCCCTTCCCCACACACTGAAACACTTCCCCACACACTGAAACCCCTTCCCACACATAGAAACACCTTCCGCACACACTGAAACACCTACCCCACACACTGAAACCGCTTACCCCTACACTGAAACACCTTCTCCACGCAACAAAACACCTTCCCCACACACTGAAACACCTTCCCCACACACTGAAACCCATCCCCACACACTGAAACACCTTCCCCACACACTGAAACACTTCCCACACACTGAGGCACCTTCCCCACACACAGAAACACCTTCCCCACACACTGAAACCCATCCCCACACACTGAAACACCTTCCCCACACACTGAAACACTTCCCACACACTGTAGCACCTTCCCCACAAACACTGAAACACCTCCCCCACACACTGAAACTCCTTCCCCACACACTGAAACCCCTTCCACACACAGTGAAACCCTTCCCCACAGACTGAAACCCCTTACCCACACACTGAAACACATCCCCACACACTGAAACCCTTTCCCCACACACTGAAACACCTTCCCCACACAGTGAAACACCTTCCCCACACACTGAAACACCTTCCGCACACACTGAAACATCTTCCCCACACACTGAAAACCTTCCCCACACACTGAAACACCTTCCCCACACACTGGAACCCTTCCCCACACACGGAACCCCCTTCCCCACACACTGAAACACCTTCCCCACACACTGAAACAACTTCCCCACACACTGAAACCCCTTCCCCACAAACTGTAACACCTTCCCCATGCACTGAAACACCTTCCCCACCCACTGAAACCCCTTCCGCACACTCTAAAACTCTCTCCCCACACACCGAAACCCTTCCCCACACACTGAAACACCTTCCCCACACACTGAAACACTTCCCCACACACTGAAACTCCTTCCCCAGACACTGGAAACCCATCCCCACACACTGAAACTCCTTCCCCACTCTCTGAAACACCTTCCCCACACACTGAAACCCCATCCCCATAAACTGCAACACATCCCCACACTCTGAAACACCTTCCCCACACACTGAAACCCCTTCCCCACACACTGAAACACCTTCCCCACACACTGAAACACCTTCCCCACACACTGAAACCCTTCCCGACACACTGAAACACATCTCCGCACACTGAAACACATCCCCACACACTAAAACACCTTCCCTACACACTGTAACCCCTTCCCCACACACTGAAACACGTTCCCCACACACTGAAACACCTTATCCACACACAGAAATACCATCCCCCCACACTGAAACACCTTTCCCACACACTGAAACCCATTCCCCACATACTGGAACCCGACCCCACACACTGAAACACCTTCCCCAAACACTGAAACCCCTTCCCCACACACTGAAACAGCTTCCTCAAACACTGAAACCGCTTCCCCAAACACTGAAACACTTACCCCACACACTGAAACACCTTCCCCACACACTGAAACACCTACCCCACACACTGAAACCCCTTCCCCACACATTGAAACAGCTTCCTCAAACACTGAAACCGCTTCCCCAAACACTGAAACACCTACCCCACACACTGAAACACCTTTCCCACACACTGAAACACCTTCCCCACACACTGAAACCTATTCTGCACACACTGAAACGCCTTCCCCACACACTGAAACCCTTCCCCACACACTGAAACCCCTTCCCCACACACTGAAACACTTCCCCACACACTGAAACCCCTTCCCACACATAGAAACACCTTCCGCACACACTGAAACACCTACCCCACACACTGAAACCGCTTACCCCTACACTGAAACACCTTCTCCACGCAACAAAACACCTTCCCCACACACTGAAACACCTTCCCCACACACTGAAACCCATCCCCACACACTGAAACACCTTCCCCACACACTGAAACACTTCCCACACACTGAGGCA
The DNA here is from genome assembly GCF_036365525.1 of Heterodontus francisci. Lineage (NCBI taxonomy): Eukaryota > Metazoa > Chordata > Chondrichthyes > Heterodontiformes > Heterodontidae > Heterodontus > Heterodontus francisci. The sequence continues at coordinate 644,985 of NW_027140954.1, read as the reverse complement.
CCTTCCCCACACACAGAAACACCTTCCCCACACACTGAAACCCATCCCCACACACTGAAACACCTTCCCCACACACTGAAACACTTCCCACACACTGTAGCACCTTCCCCACAAACACTGAAACACCTCCCCCACACACTGAAACTCCTTCCCCACACACTGAAACCCCTTCCACACACAGTGAAACCCTTCCCCACAGACTGAAACCCCTTACCCACACACTGAAACACATCCCCACACACTGAAACCCTTTCCCCACACACTGAAACACCTTCCCCACACAGTGAAACACCTTCCCCACACACTGAAACACCTTCCGCACACACTGAAACATCTTCCCCACACACTGAAAACCTTCCCCACACACTGAAACACCTTCCCCACACACTGGAACCCTTCCCCACACACGGAACCCCCTTCCCCACACACTGAAACACCTTCCCCACACACTGAAACAACTTCCCCACACACTGAAACCCCTTCCCCACAAACTGTAACACCTTCCCCATGCACTGAAACACCTTCCCCACCCACTGAAACCCCTTCCGCACACTCTAAAACTCTCTCCCCACACACCGAAACCCTTCCCCACACACTGAAACACCTTCCCCACACACTGAAACACTTCCCCACACACTGAAACTCCTTCCCCAGACACTGGAAACCCATCCCCACACACTGAAACTCCTTCCCCACTCTCTGAAACACCTTCCCCACACACTGAAACCCCATCCCCATAAACTGCAACACATCCCCACACTCTGAAACACCTTCCCCACACACTGAAACCCCTTCCCCACACACTGAAACACCTTCCCCACACACTGAAACACCTTCCCCACACACTGAAACCCTTCCCGACACACTGAAACACATCTCCGCACACTGAAACACATCCCCACACACTAAAACACCTTCCCTACACACTGTAACCCCTTCCCCACACACTGAAACACGTTCCCCACACACTGAAACACCTTATCCACACACAGAAATACCATCCCCCCACACTGAAACACCTTTCCCACACACTGAAACCCATTCCCCACATACTGGAACCCGACCCCACACACTGAAACACCTTCCCCAAACACTGAAACCCCTTCCCCACACACTGAAACAGCTTCCTCAAACACTGAAACCGCTTCCCCAAACACTGAAACACTTACCCCACACACTGAAACACCTTCCCCACACACTGAAACACCTTCCCCACACACTGAAACCTATTCTGCACACACTGAAACACCTTCCCCACACACTGAAACCCTTCCCCACACACTGAAACCCCTTCCACACACACTGAAACCCTTCCCCACACACTGAAACCCCTTCCCCACACTCTGAAACACTTCCCCACACACTGAAACCCCTTCCCACACATAGAAACACCTTCAGCACACACTGACACACCTACCCCACACATTGAAACCCCTTCCCCACACACTGAAACACCTTCCCCACGCAACAAAACACCTTCCCCACACACTGAAACCCCTTCCGCACACACTGAAACACCTTCCCACACACTGAAACCCGACCCCACACAATGAAACTCCTTCCCCACACACTGAAACACTTCCCACACACTGTAGCACCTTTCCCACACACTGAAACCTATTCTGCACACACTGAAACACCTTCCCCACACACTGAAACACTTCCCCACACACTGAAACACCTTCCCCACACACTGAAACCTATTCTGCACACACTGAAACACCTTCCCCACACACTGAAACCCTTCCCCACACACTGAAACCCCTTCCCCACACTCTGAAACACTTCCCCACACACTGAAACCCCTTCGGCACACACTGAAACACCTACCCCACACACTGAAACCCCTTCCCCCCACACAGAAACACCTTCCCCACGCAACAAAACACATTCCCCACACGCTGAAACCCCTTCCGCACACACTGAAACACCTTCCCCACACACTGAAACCCATCCCCACACACTGAAACACCTTCCCCACACACTGACAAACGTCCCACACACTGTAGCACCTTCCCCACAAACTGAAACACCTTCCCCACACACTGAAACGCATCGCCACACACTGAAACACATTCCCCACACACTGAAACTCCTTCCCCACACACTGAAACCCCTTCCACACACAGTGAAACCCTTCCCCACACACTGAAACTCCTTCCCCACACACTGAAACCCCTTCCACACACAGTGAAACCCTTCCCCACACACTGAAACCCCTTACCCACACACTGAAACACATCCCCACACACTGAAACCCATTCCCCACACACTGAAACACCTTCCCCACACACTGAAACACCTTCCCCACACACCGAAACACCTTCCGCATACACTGAAACATCTTTCCCACACACTGAAAATCTTCCCCACACACTGAAACACCTTCCCCACACACTGAAACCCTTCCCCACACACGGAAACCCCTTCCCCACACACTGAAACACCTTCCCCACACACTGAAACAACTTCCCCACACACTGAAACCCCTTCCCCACAAACTGAAACACCTTCCCCATACACTGAAACACCTTCCCCACACACTGATACCCCTTCCGCACACTCTGAAACACCTTCGCCACACACCGAAACCTTTCCCCACACACTGAAACACCTTCCCCACACACTGAAACACTTCCCCACAAACTGAAACTCCTTCCCTGGAAACTGGAAACCCTTCCCCACACACTGAAACCCCTTCCCCACTCTCTGAAACACCTTCCCCACACACTGAAACCCCATCCCCATAAACTCTAACACATCCCCACACACTAAAACACCTTCCCCACACACTGAAACCCCTTCCCCACATACTGAAACCCTTCCCCAAACACTGAAACCCATTCACCACACACTGAAACACATTCCCCACACACTGAAACCCTTCCAAACACACAGAATCACAATTCCCACACAATGAAACCTCTTCCCCAAACACTGAAACGCCTTCCCCACACACTGAAACACCTTCCCCACACACTGAAACCCCTCCCGCAAACAATGCAACTCATCCCCACACACTGAAACCCATCGCCACACACTGAAACCCGTCCCCACACACTGAAACACCTTCCCCACACACTGAAACCCTTCCCCACATATTGAAACACATCTCCACACACTGAAACACATCCCCACACACTGAAACACCTTCCCCACATACTGAAACCCCTTCCTCAAACTCTAAAACACCTTCCCCACACACTGAAACACCTTCGCCATACACTGAAATACCATCCCCACACACTGAAACACCTTTCCCACACACAGAAACCCCATCCCCAGACACTTAAGCACCTTCCACACATACTGAAACACCTTCCCCAAACCATGAAATTCCATCCCCACACACTGGAACACCTATCCCACACACTGAAACCCCTTCCCCACACACTGGAACCCTACCCCACATACTGAAACAACTTCCCCAAACACTGAAACCCCTACCCCACACACTGAAATAGCTTCCCCACACACTGAAACACCTTCCCCACACACTGAAACTCCTTCCCAACACACTGAAACACCTTCCCCACACACTGAAACCCCTTCCCCACACACTGAAACACCTTCCCCACACACTGAAACCCTTCCCCACACACTGAAGCACCTTCCCCACACATTGAAACGCTTCCCCACACACTGAAACCCCTTCGCCACACACTGAAACACCTTCCTCACACACTGAAACAACTTCCCCACACACTGAAACCCCTTCCCCACACACTGAAACACCTTCCCCATACACTGAAACAACTTCCCCACACACTGAAACCCCTTCCCCACACACTGAAACACCTTCCCCATACACTGAAACATCTTCCCCAAACACTGAAACCCCTTCCACATGCACTGAAACACCTTCCCCACACAACGAAACCCTTCCCCACTCTCTGAAACAACTTCCCCACACACTGAAACACCTTCCCCACACACCGAAACACCTTCCGCATACACTGAAACATCTTCCCCACACACTGAAAATCTTCCCCACACACTGAAACCCTTCCCCACACACGGAAACCCCTTCCCCACACACTGAAACACCTTCCCCACACACTGAAACAACTTCCCCACACACTGAAACCCCTTCCCCACAAACTGAAACACCTTCCCCATACACTGAAACACCTTCCCCACACACTGAAACACCTTCCGCACACTCTGAAACACCTTTACCACACACCGAAACCTCTCCCCACACACTGAAACACCTTCCCCACACACTGAAACACTTCCCCACAAACTGAAACTCCTTCCCTGGACACTGGAAACCCTTCCCCACAGACTGAAACCCCTTCCCCACTCTCTGAAACACCTTCCCCACAAACTGAAACCCCATCCCCATAAACTCTAACACATCCCCACACACTAAAACACCTTCCCCACACACTGAAACCCCTTCCCCACACACTGAAACCCTTCCCCAAACACTGAAACCCATTCACCACACACTGAAACACATTCCCCACACTTTGAAACCCTTCCAAACACACAGAATCACAATTCCCACACAACGAAACCTCTTCCCCACACACTGAAACGCCTTCCCCACACACTGAAACACCTTCCCCACACACAGAAACCCCTTCCGCAAACAATGCAACTCATCCCCACACACTGAAACCCATCGCCACACACTGAAACCCGTCCCCACACACTGAAACACCTTCCCCACACACTGAAACCCTTCCCCACATATTGAAACACATCTCCATACACTGAAACACATCCCCACACACTGAAACACCTTCCCCACATACTGAAACCCCTTCCTCAAACTCTAAAACACCTTCCCCACACACTGAAACACCTTCGCCATACACTGAAATACCATCCCCACACACTGAAACACCTTTCCCACACACAGAAACCCCATCCCCAGACACTTAAACACCTTCCACACATACTGAAACACCTTCCCCACACCATGAAATACCATCCCCACACACTGGAACACCTATCCCACACACTGAAACCCCTTCCCCACACACTGGAACCCTACCCCACATACTGAAACAGCTTCCCCAAACACTGAAACCCCTACCCCACTCACTGAAAAAGCTTCCCCACACACTGAAACACCATCCCCACACACTGAAACACCTTCCCAACACACTGAAACACCTTCCCCACAAACTGAAACCCCTTCCCCACACACTGAAACCCCTTCCCCACACACTGAAACCCTTCCCCACACACTGAAGCACCTTCCCCACACACTGAAACGCTTCCCCACACACTGAAACCCCTTCGCCACACACTGAAACACCTTCCTCACACACTGAAACAACTTCCCCACACACTGAAACCCCTTCCCCACACACTGAAACACCTTCCCCATACACTGAAACACCTTCCCCACACACTGAAACCCCTTCCACATGCACTGAAACACCTTCCCCACACAACGAAACCCTTCCCCACTCACTGAAACAACTTCCCCACACACTGAAACACTTCCCCACACACTGAAACAACTTCCCCACACACTGAAACCCCTTCCCCACAAACTGAAACACCTTCCCCATACACTGAAACACCTTCCCCACACACTGAAACCCCTTCCGCACACTCTGAAACACCTTCGCCACACACCGAAACCTTTCCCCACACACTGAAACACCTTCCCCACACACTGAAACACTTCCCCACAAACTGAAACTCCTTCCCTGGACACTGGAAACCCTTCCCCACACACTGAAACCCCTTCCCCACACTCTGAAACACCTTCCCCACACACTGAAACCCCATCCCCATAAACTCTAACACATCCCCACACACTAAAACACCTTCCCCACACACTGAAACCCCTTCCCCACATACTGAAACCCTTCCCCAAACACTGAAACCCATTCACCACACACTAAAACACATTCCCCACACACTGAAACCCTTCCAAACACACAGAATCACAATTCCCACACAATGAAACCTCTTCCCCAAACACTGAAACGCCTTCCCCACACACTGAAACACCTTCCCCACACACTGAAACCCCTTCCGCAAACAATGCAACTCATCCCCACACACTGAAACCCATCGCCACACACTGAAACCCGTCCCCACACACTGAAACACCTTCCCCACACACTGAAACCCTTCCCCACATATTGAAACACATCTCCACACACTGAAACACATCCCCACACACTGAAACACCTTCCCCACATACTGAAACCCCTCCCTCAAACTCTAAAACACCTTCCCCACACACTGAAACACCTTCGCCATACACTGAAATACCATCCCCACACACTGAAACACCTTTCCCACACACAGAAACCCCATCCCCAGACACTTAAGCACCTTCCACACATACTGAAACAGCTTCCCCACACCATGAAATTCCATCCCCACACACTGGAACACCTATCCCACACACTGAAACCCCTTCCCCACACACTGGAACCCTACCCCACATACTGAAACAACTTCCCCAAACACTGAAACCCCTACCCCACACACTGAAATAGCTTCCCCACACACTGAAACACCTTCCCCACACACTGAAACTCCTTCCCAACACACTGAAACACCTTCCCCACACACTGAAACCCCTTCCCCACACACTGAAACACCTTCCCCACACACTGAAACCCTTCCTCACACACTGAAACAACTTCCCCACACACTGAAACCCCTTCCCCACACACTGAAACACCTTCCCCATACACTGAAACAACTTCCCCACACACTGAAACCCCTTCCCCACACACTGAAACACCTTCCCCATACACTGAAACACCTTCCCCAAACACTGAAACCCCTTCCACATGCACTGAAACACCTTCCCCACACAACGAAACCCTTCCCCACTCACTGAAACAACTTCCCCACACACTGAAACACCTTCCCCACACACCGAAACACCTTCCGCATACACTGAAACATCTTCCCCACACACTGAAAATCTTCACCACACACTGAAACCCTTCCCCACACACGGAAACCCCTTCCCCACACACTGAAACACCTTCCCCACACACTGAAACAACTTCCCCACACACTGAAACCCCTTCCCCACAAACTGAAACACCTTCCCCATACACTGAAACACCTTCCCCACACACTGAAACACCTTCCGCACACTCTGAAACACCTTCACCACACACCGAAACCTCTCCCCACACACTGAAACACCTTCCCCACACACTGAAACACTTCCCCACAAACTGAAACTCCTTCCCTGGACACTGGAAACCCTTCCCCACAGACTGAAACCCCTTCCCCACTCTCTGAAACACCTTCCCCACAAACTGAAACCCCATCCCCATAAACTCTAACACATCCCCACACACTAAAACACCTTCCCCACACACTGAAACCCCTTCCCCACACACTGAAACCCTTCCCCAAACACTGAAACCCATTCACCACACACTGAAACACATTCCCCACACACTGAAACCCTTCCAAACACACAGAATCACAATTCCCACACAATGAAACCTCTTCCCCACACACTGAAACGCCTTCCCCACACACTGAAACACCTTCCCCACACACAGAAACCCCTTCCGCAAACAATGCAACTCATCCCCACACACTGAAACCCATCGCCACACACTGAAACCCGTCCCCACACACTGAAACACCTTCCCCACACACTGAAACCCTTCCCCACATATTGAAACACATCTCCACACACTGAAACACATCCCCACACACTGAAACACCTTCCCCACATACTGAAACCCCTTCCTCAAACTCTAAAACACCTTCCCCACACACTGAAACACCTTCGCCATACACTGAAATACCATCCCCACTCACTGAAACACCTTTCCCACACACAGAAACCCCATCCCCAGACACTTAAACACCTTCCACACATACTGAAACACCTTCCCCACACCATGAAATACCATCCCCACACACTGGAACACCTATCCCACACACTGAAACCCCTTCCCCACACACTGGAACCCTACCCCACATACTGAAACAGCTTCCCCAAACACTGAAACCCCTACCCCACACACTGAAAAAGCTTCCCCACACACTGAAACACCTTCCCCACACACTGAAACACCTTCCCAACACACTGAAACACCTTCCCCACACACTGAAACCCCTTCCCCACACACTGAAACACCTTCCCCACACACTGAAACCCTTCCCCACACACTGAAGCACCTTCCCCACACACTGAAACGCTTCCCCACACACTGAAACCCCTTCGCCACACACTGAAACACCTTCCTCACACACTGAAACAACTTCCCCACACACTGAAACCCCTTCCCCACACACTGAAACACCTTCCCCATACACTGAAACACCTTCCCCACACACTGAAACCCCTTCCACATGCACTGAAACACCTTCCCCACACAACGAAACCCTTCCCCACTCACTGAAACAACTTCCCCACACACTGAAACACTTCCCCACACACTGAAACTCCTTTCCCAGACACTGGAAACCCTTCCCCACACACTGAAACCCCTTCCCCAAACACTGAAACACCTTTCCCACACACTTAAACGCCATCCCCACACACTGCAACACATCGCTGCACACTGAAACACCTTCCCCACACGCTGAAACCCTTCCCCAAACACTGTAACCCGTCCCCAAACACTGATACACATACACCACACACTGAAACACATTCCCCACACACTGAAACCCTTCCAAACACACTGAAACACATTCCCCACACACTGAAATCCCTTCCCCACACACAGAACCCCCTTCTGCACTCACTGAAAGACCTTCCCCACACACTGAAACCCCTTCCCCATACACTGAAACCCCTTCTGCACATACTGAAAAATCTTCCCCACACACTGAAGCACCTTCCCCACACACTGAAACTCCTTCCCCACACACTGAAACCCCTTCCTCACGCACTGAAACACATCCCCACACACTGAAACCCCTTCCCCACACACTGAAACACATTCCCCACACACTGAAACACCTTCCCCACACACGAAAACCCCTTGCGCAAACACAAACTTCTTCCCCACACACTGAAAACCTTCCCCACACACTGAAACACCTTCCCCACACACTGAAACCCTTCCCCACACACGGAAACCCCTTTCCCACACACTGAAACACCTTCCCCACACACTGAAACAACTTCCCCACACACTGATACCCCTTCCCCACAAACTGAAACACCTTCCCCATACACTGAAACACCTTCCTCACCCACTGAAACCCCTTCCCCGCACTCTGAAACAACCTCCCCACACACCGAAACCCTTCCCCACACACTGAAACACCTTCCCCACACACTGAAACACTTCCCCACACACTGAAACTCCTTCCCCACCCACTGAAACTCTTCCCCACACTCTGTAACCCCTTCCCCACACACTGAAACACCTACCCCACACACTGAAACAACTTCCCCACACACTGAAACCCCTTCCCCACACACAGAAACACCTTCCCCATCCACTGAAACACCTTCCCCACAAACTGAAACACCTTCCGCACGCCCTGAAACATCTTCCCCACACAACGAAACCCTTCCCCACACACTGATACAGCTTCCCCACACACTGAAACACTTCCCCACACACTGAAACTCCTTCCGCAGACACTGGAAACCCTTCCCCACACACTGAAACCCCTTACCCACACACTGAAACACCTTCCCCACACTCTGAAACCCCTTCCACACAGACTGAAACACCTTCCCCACACACTGAATCCCCTTCCGCATGCAATGAAACCCATCACCAAACAATGAAACCCATCCCCACACACTAAAAACCATCCCCACACACTGAAACACCTTCCCCACACACTGAAACCATTCCCGACACACTGAAACACATCCCGACACACTGAAACACATCCCCACACACTAAAACACCTTCCCTACACACTGTAACCCCTTCCCCACACACTGAAACACGTTCCCCACACACTGAAACACCTTTCCCACACACAGAAATACCATCCCCCCACACTGAAACACCTTTCCCACACACTAAAACTCCTTCCCTACACACTGTAACGCCTTCCCCACACACTGAAACACGTTCCCCACACACTGAAACACCTTCCCCACACACAGAAATACCATCCCCCCACACTGAAACACCTTTCCCACACACTGAATCCCATTCCCCACATACTGGAACCCTAACCCTCACACGGAAACACCTACCCCAAACACTGAAACCCCTTCCCCACACACTGAAACAGCTTCCTCACACACTGAAACCGCTTCCCCAAACACTGAAACACCTTCCCCACACACTGAAACACCTTCCCCACACACTGAAACCCCTTCCGCACACACTGAAACACATTCCCCACACACTGAAACCCTTCCCCACAAACTGAAACCCCTTCCCCAAACACTGAAACACTTCACCACACACTGAAACCCCTTCCCACACATAGAAACACCTTCCCCACACACTGAAACACCTACCCAACACACAGAAACCCCTTCCCACACACTGAAACACCTTCCCCACGCAACAAAACAACTTCCCCACACACTGAAACCCCTTCCGCACAAACTGAAACACCTTCCCCACACACTGAAACCCATCCCCACACACTGAAACCCCTTCCCCACACACTGAAACACTTCCCACACACAGTAGCACCTTCCCCACACACTGAAACACCTTCCCCACACACTGAAACGCATTCCCCACACACTGCAACACATCGCCACACACTGAAACACATTCTCCACACGCTGAAACCCCTTCCCCACTCACTGTAACCCTTCCCAAAACACTGATACCCATTCACCACACACTGAAACACATTCCCCACACACTGAAACCCTTCCAAACACACTGAAGTACATTCCCCACACACAGAAACCCCATCCCCACACACTGAAACCCCGAAAGCACACACTGAAACACCTTCCCCACACACTGAAACCGCTTCCCCACACACTGAAACACCTTCCACACATATTGAAACACCTTCCCCACACACTGAAACCCCTTCCGCACACACTGAAACCCTTCCCCACACACTGAAACCCCTTCCCCACACTCTGAAACACTTCCCCACACACTGAAACCCCTTCCCACACATAGAAACACCTTCCGCACACACTGAAACACCTACCCCACACATTGAAACCCCTTCCCCACACACTGAAACACCTTCCCCACGCAACAAAACACCTTCCCCACACACTGAAACCCCTTCCGCACACACTGAAACACCTTCCCACACACTGAAACCCGACCCCACACAATGAAACTCCGTCCCCACACACTGAAACACTTCCCACACACTGTAGAACCTTTCCCACACACTGAAACCTATTCTGCACACACTGAAACACCTTCCCCACACACTGAAACACTTCCCCACACACTGAAACACCTTCCCCACACACTGAAACCTATTCTGCACACACTGAAACACCTTCCCCACACACTGAAACCCTTCCCCACACACTGAAACCCCTTCCCCACACTCTGAAACACTTCCCCACACACTGAAACCCCTTTGGCACACACTGAAACACCTACCCCACACACTGAAACCCCTTCCCCCCACACTGAAACACCTTCCCCACGCAACAAAACACATTCCCCACACGCTGGAACCCCTTCCGCACACACTGAAACACCTTCCCCACACACTGAAACCCATCCCCACACACTGAAACACCTTCCCCACACACTGAAAAACGTCCCACACACTGTAGCACCTTCCCCACAAACTGAAACACCTTCCCCACACACTGAAACGCATCGCCACACACTGAAACACATTCCCCACACACTGAAACTCCTTCCCCACACACTGAAACCCCTTCCACACACAGTGAAACCCTTCCCCACACACTGAAACTCCTTCCCCACACACTGAAACCCCTTCCACACACAGTGAAACCCTTCCCCACACACAGAAACCCCTTACCCACACACTGAAACACATCCCCACACACTGAAACAACTTCCCCACACACTGAAACCCCTTCCCCACAAACTGAAACACCTTCCCCATACACTGAAACACCTTCCCCACACACTGAAACCCCTTCCGCACACTCTGAAACACCTTCGCCACACACCGAAACCTTTCCCCACACACTGAAACACCTTCCCCACACACTGAAACACTTCCCCACAAACTGAAACTCCTTCCCTGGACACTGGAAACCCTTCCCCACAAACTGAAACCCCTTCCCCACTCTCTGAAACACCTTCCCCACACACTGAAACCCCATCCCCATAAACTCTAACACATCCCCACACACTAAAACACCTTCCCCACACACTGAAACCCCTTCCCCACATACTGAAACCCTTCCCCAAACACTGAAACCCATTCACCACACACTGAAACACATTCCCCACACACTGAAACCCTTCCAAACACACAGAATCACAATTCCCACACAATGAAACCTCTTCCCCAAACACTGAAACGCCTTCCCCACACACTGAAACACCTTCCCCACACACTGAAACCCCTTCCGCAAACAATGCAACTCATCCCCACACACTGAAACCCATCGCCACACACTGAAACCCGTCCCCACACACTGAAACACCTTCCCCACACACTGAAACCCTTCCCCACATATTGAAACACATCTCCACACACTGAAACACATCCCCACACACTGAAACACCTTCCCCACATACTGAAACCCCTTCCTCAAACTCTAAAACACCTTCCCCACACACTGAAACACCTTCGCCATACACTGAAATACCATCCCCACACACTGAAACACCTTTCCCACACACAGAAACCCCATCCCCAGACACTTAAGCACCTTCCACACATACTGAAACACCTTCCCCACACCATGAAATTCCATCCCCACACACTGGAACACCTATCCCACACACTGAAACCCCTTCCCCACACACTGGAACCCTACCCCACATACTGAAACAACTTCCCCAAACACTGAAACCCCTACCCCACACACTGAAATAGCTTCCCCACACACTGAAACACCTTCCCCACACACTGAAACTCCTTCCCAACACACTGAAACACCTTCCCCACACACTGAAACCCCTTCCCCACACACTGAAACCCCTTCCCCACACACTGAAACCCTTCCCCACAAACTGAAGCACCTTCCCCACACATTGAAACGCTTCCCCACACACTGAAACCCCTTCCCCACACACTGAAACACCTTCCCCATACACTGAAACAACTTCCCCACACACTGAAACGCCTTCCCCACACACTGAAACACCTTCCCCATACACTGAAACACCTTCCCCAAACACTGAAACCCCTTCCACATGCACTGAAACACCTTCCCCACACAACGAAACCCTTCCCCACTCACTGAAACAACTTCCCCACACACTGAAACACCTTCCCCACACACCGAAACACCTTCCGCATACACTGAAACATCTTCCCCACACACTGAAAATCTTCCCCACACACTGAAACCCTTCCCCACACACGGAAACCCCTTCCCCACACACTGAAACACCTTCCCCACACACTGAAACAACTTCCCCACACACTGAAACCCCTTCCACACAAACTGAAACACCTTCCCCATACACTGAAACACCTTCCCCACACACTGAAACACCTTCCGCACACTCTGAAACACCTTCACCACACACCGAAACCTCTCCCCACACACTGAAACACCTTCCCCACACACTGAAACACTTCCCCACAAACTGAAACTCCTTCCCTGGACACTGGAAACCCTTCCCCACAGACTGAAACCCCTTCCCCACTCTCTGAAACACCTTCCCCACAAACTGAAACCCCATCCCCATAAACTCTAACACATCCCCACACACTAAAACACCTTCCCCACACACTGCAACCCCTTCCCCACACACTGAAACCCTTCCCCAAACACTGAAACCCATTCACCACACACTGAAACACATTCCCCACACACTGAAACCCTTCCAAACACACAGAATCACAATTCCCACACAATGAAACCTCTTCCCCACACACTGAAACGCCTTCCCCACACACTGAAACACCTTCCCCACACACAGAAACCCCTTCCGCAAACAATGCAACTCATCCCCACACACTGAAACCCATCGCCACACGCTGAAACCCGTCCCCACACACTGAAACACCTTCCCCACACACTGAAACCCTTCCCCACATATTGAAACACATCTCCACACACTGAAACACATCCCCACACACTGAAACACCTTCCCCACACACTGAAACACCTTCGCCATACACTGAGATACCATCCCCACACACTGAAACACCTTTCCCACACACAGAAACCCCATCCCCAGACACTTAAACACCTTCCACACATACTGAAACACCTTCCCCACACCATGAAATACCATCCCCACACACTGGAACACCTATCCCACACACTGAAACCCCTTCCCCACACACTGGAACCCTACCCCACATACTGAAACAGCTTCCCCAAACACTGAAACCCCTACCCCACACACTAAAAAAGCTTCCCCACACTCTGAAACACCTTCCCCACACACTGAAACACCTTCCCAACACACTGAAACACCTTCCCCACAAACTGAAACCCCTTCCCCACACACTGAAACACCTTCCCCACACACTGAAACCCTTCCCCACACACTGAAGCACCTTCCCCACACACTGAAACGCTTCCCCACACACTGAAACCCCTTCGCCACACACTGAAACACCTTCCTCACACACTGAAACAACTTCCCCACACACTGAAACCCCTTCCCCACACACTGAAACACCTTCCCCATACACTGAAACACCTTCCCCACACACTGAAACCCCTTCCACATGCACTGAAACACCTTCCCCACACAACGAAACCCTTCCCCACTCACTGAAACAACTTCCCCACACACAGAAACACTTCCCCACACACTGAAACTCCTTTCCCAGACACTGGAAACCCTTCCCCACACACTGAAACCCCTTCCCCAAACACTGAAACACCTTTCCCACACACTGAAACGCCATCCCCACACACTGCAACACATCGCTGCACACTGAAACACCTTCCCCACACGCTGAAACCCTTCCCCAAACACTGTAACCCGTCCCCAAACACTGATACACATACACCACACACTGAAACACATTCCCCACACACTGAAACCCTTCCAAACACACTGAAACACATTCCCCACACACTGAAATCCCTTCCCCACACACAGAACCCCCTTCTGCACTCACTGAAAGACCTTCCCCACACACTGAAACCCCTTCCCCATACACTGAAACCCCTTCTGCACATACTGAAAAATCTTCCCCACACACTGAAACACCTTCCCCACACACTGAAACTCCTTCCCCACACACTGAAACCCCTTCCTCACGCACTGAAACACATCCCCACACACTGAAACCCCTTCCCCACACACTGAAACACATTCCCCACACACTGAAACACCTTCCCCACACACGAAAACCCCTTGCGCAAACACAAACTTCTTCCCCACACACTGAAAACCTTCCCCACACACTGAAACACCTTCCCCACACACTGAAACCCTTCCCCACACACGGAAACCCCTTTCCCACACACTGAAACACCTTCCCCACACACTGAAACAACTTCCCCACACACTGAAACCCCTTCCCCACAAACTGAAACACCTTCCCCATACACTGAAACACCTTCCCCACCCACTGAAACCCCTTCCCCGCACTCTGAAACAACCTCCCCACACACCGAAACCCTTCCCCACACACTGAAACACCTTCCCCACACACTGAAACACTTCCCCACACACTGAAACTCCTTCCCCACCCACTGAAACTCTTCCCCACACTCTGTAACCCCTTCCCCACACACTGAAACACCTACCCCACACACTGAAACAACTTCCCCACACACTGAAACCCCTTCCCCACACTCTGAAACACCTTCCCCATCCACTGAAACACCTTCCCCACAAACTGAAACACCTTCCGCACGCCCTGAAACACCTTCCCCACACAACGAAACCCTTCCCCACACACTGAAACACCTTCGCCATACACTGAAATACCATCCCCACTCACTGAAACACCTTTCCCACACACAGAAACCCCATCCCCAGACACTTAAACACCTTCCACACATACTGAAACACCTTCCCCACACCATGAAATACCATCCCCACACACTGGAACACCTATCCCACACACTGAAACCCCTTCCCCACACACTGGAACCCTACCCCACATACTGAAACAGCTTCCCCAAACACTGAAACCCCTACCCCACACACTGAAAAAGCTTCCCCACACACTGAAACACCTTCCCCACACACTGAAACACCTTCCCAACACACTGAAACACCTTCCCCACACACTGAAACCCCTTCCCCACACACTGAAACACCTTCCCCACACACTGAAACCCTTCCCCACACACTGAAGCACCTTCCCCACACACTGAAACGCTTCCCCACACACTGAAACCCCTTCGCCACACACTGAAACACCTTCCTCACACACTGAAACAACTTCCCCACACACTGAAACCCCTTCCCCACACACTGAAACACCTTCCCCATACACTGAAACGCCTTCCCCACACACTGAAACCCCTTCCACATGCACTGAAACACCTTCCCCACACAACGAAACCCTTCCCCACTCACTGAAACAACTTCCCCACACACTGAAACACTTCCCCACACACTGAAACTCCTTTCCCAGACACTGGAAACCCTTCCCCACACACTGAAACCCCTTCCCCAAACACTGAAACACCTTTCCCACACACTTAAACGCCATCCCCACACACTGCAACACATCGCTGCACACTGAAACACCTTCCCCACACGCTGAAACCCTTCCCCAAACACTGTAACCCGTCCCCAAACACTGATACACATACACCACACACTGAAACACATTCCCCACACACTGAAACCCTTCCAAACACACTGAAACACATTCCCCACACACTGAAATCCCTTCCCCACACACAGAACCCCCTTCTGCACTCACTGAAAGACCTTCCCCACACACTGAAACCCCTTCCCCATACACTGAAACCCCTTCTGCACATACTGAAAAATCTTCCCCACACACTGAAGCACCTTCCCCACACACTGAAACTCCTTCCCCACACACTGAAACCCCTTCCTCACGCACTGAAACACATCCCCACACACTGAAACCCCTTCCCCACACACTGAAACACATTCCCCACACACTGAAACACCTTCCCCACACACGAAAACCCCTTGCGCAAACACAAACTTCTTCCCCACACACTGAAAACCTTCCCCACACACTGAAACACCTTCCCCACACACTGAAACCCTTCCCCACACACGGAAACCCCTTTCCCACACACTGAAACACCTTCCCCACACACTGAAACAACTTCCCCACACACTGATACCCCTTCCCCACAAACTGAAACACCTTCCCCATACACTGAAACACCTTCCTCACCCACTGAAACCCCTTCCCCGCACTCTGAAACAACCTCCCCACACACCGAAACCCTTCCCCACACACTGAAACACCTTCCCCACACACTGAAACACTTCCCCACACACTGAAACTCCTTCCCCACCCACTGAAACTCTTCCCCACACTCTGTAACCCCTTCCCCACACACTGAAACACCTACCCCACACACTGAAACAACTTCCCCACACACTGAAACCCCTTCCCCACACACAGAAACACCTTCCCCATCCACTGAAACACCTTCCCCACAAACTGAAACACCTTCCGCACGCCCTGAAACATCTTCCCCACACAACGAAACCCTTCCCCACACACTGATACAGCTTCCCCACACACTGAAACACTTCCCCACACACTGAAACTCCTTCCGCAGACACTGGAAACCCTTCCCCACACACTGAAACCCCTTACCCACACACTGAAACACCTTCCCCACACTCTGAAACCCCTTCCACACAGACTGAAACACCTTCCCCACACACTGAATCCCCTTCCGCATGCAATGAAACCCATCACCAAACAATGAAACCCATCCCCACACACTAAAAACCATCCCCACACACTGAAACACCTTCCCCACACACTGAAACCATTCCCGACACACTGAAACACATCCCGACACACTGAAACACATCCCCACACACTAAAACACCTTCCCTACACACTGTAACCCCTTCCCCACACACTGAAACACGTTCCCCACACACTGAAACACCTTTCCCACACACAGAAATACCATCCCCCCACACTGAAACACCTTTCCCACACACTAAAACTCCTTCCCTACACACTGTAACGCCTTCCCCACACACTGAAACACGTTCCCCACACACTGAAACACCTTCCCCACACACAGAAATACCATCCCCCCACACTGAAACACCTTTCCCACACACTGAATCCCATTCCCCACATACTGGAACCCTAACCCTCACACGGAAACACCTACCCCAAACACTGAAACCCCTTCCCCACACACTGAAACAGCTTCCTCACACACTGAAACCGCTTCCCCAAACACTGAAACACCTTCCCCACACACTGAAACACCTTCCCCACACACTGAAACCCCTTCCGCACACACTGAAACACATTCCCCACACACTGAAACCCTTCCCCACAAACTGAAACCCCTTCCCCAAACACTGAAACACTTCACCACACACTGAAACCCCTTCCCACACATAGAAACACCTTCCCCACACACTGAAACACCTACCCAACACACAGAAACCCCTTCCCACACACTGAAACACCTTCCCCACGCAACAAAACAACTTCCCCACACACTGAAACCCCTTCCGCACAAACTGAAACACCTTCCCCACACACTGAAACCCATCCCCACACACTGAAACCCCTTCCCCACACACTGAAACACTTCCCACACACAGTAGCACCTTCCCCACACACTGAAACACCTTCCCCACACACTGAAACGCATTCCCCACACACTGCAACACATCGCCACACACTGAAACACATTCTCCACACGCTGAAACCCCTTCCCCACTCACTGTAACCCTTCCCAAAACACTGATACCCATTCACCACACACTGAAACACATTCCCCACACACTGAAACCCTTCCAAACACACTGAAGTACATTCCCCACACACAGAAACCCCATCCCCACACACTGAAACCCCGAAAGCACACACTGAAACACCTTCCCCACACACTGAAACCGCTTCCCCACACACTGAAACACCTTCCACACATATTGAAACACCTTCCCCACACACTGAAACCCCTTCCGCACACACTGAAACCCTTCCCCACACACTGAAACCCCTTCCCCACACTCTGAAACACTTCCCCACACACTGAAACCCCTTCCCACACATAGAAACACCTTCCGCACACACTGAAACACCTACCCCACACATTGAAACCCCTTCCCCACACACTGAAACACCTTCCCCACGCAACAAAACACCTTCCCCACACACTGAAACCCCTTCCGCACACACTGAAACACCTTCCCACACACTGAAACCCGACCCCACACAATGAAACTCCGTCCCCACACACTGAAACACTTCCCACACACTGTAGAACCTTTCCCACACACTGAAACCTATTCTGCACACACTGAAACACCTTCCCCACACACTGAAACACTTCCCCACACACTGAAACACCTTCCCCACACACTGAAACCTATTCTGCACACACTGAAACACCTTCCCCACACACTGAAACCCTTCCCCACACACTGAAACCCCTTCCCCACACTCTGAAACACTTCCCCACACACTGAAACCCCTTTGGCACACACTGAAACACCTACCCCACACACTGAAACCCCTTCCCCCCACACTGAAACACCTTCCCCACGCAACAAAACACATTCCCCACACGCTGGAACCCCTTCCGCACACACTGAAACACCTTCCCCACACACTGAAACCCATCCCCACACACTGAAACACCTTCCCCACACACTGAAAAACGTCCCACACACTGTAGCACCTTCCCCACAAACTGAAACACCTTCCCCACACACTGAAACGCATCGCCACACACTGAAACACATTCCCCACACACTGAAACTCCTTCCCCACACACTGAAACCCCTTCCACACACAGTGAAACCCTTCCCCACACACTGAAACTCCTTCCCCACACACTGAAACCCCTTCCACACACAGTGAAACCCTTCCCCACACACAGAAACCCCTTACCCACACACTGAAACACATCCCCACACACTGAAACCCATTCCCCACACACTGAAACACCTTCCCCACACACTGAAACACCTTCCCCACACACCGAAACACCTTCCGCATACACTGAAACATCTTCCCCACACACTGAAAATCTTCCCCACACACTGAAACACCTTCCCCACACACTGAAACCCTTCCCCACACACGGAAACCCCTTCCCCACACACTGAAACACCTTCCCCACACACTGAAACAACTTCCCCACACACTGAAACCCCTTCCCCACAAACTGAAACACCTTCCCCATACACTGAAACACCTTCCCCACACACTGAAACCCCTTCCGCACACTCTGAAACACCTTCGCCACACACCGAAACCTTTCCCCACACACTGAAACACCTTCCCCACACACTGAAACACTTCCCCACAAACTGAAACTCCTTCCCTGGACACTGGAAACCCTGCCCCACAAACTGAAACCCCTTCCCCACTCTCTGAAACACCTTCCCCACACACTGAAACCCCATCCCCATAAACTCTAACACATCCCCACACACTAAAACACCTTCCCCACACACTGAAACCCCTTCCCCACATACTGAAACCCTTCCCCAAACACTGAAACCCATTCACCACACACTGAAACACATTCCCCACACACTGAAACCCTTCCAAACACACAGAATCACAATTCCCACACAATGAAACCTCTTCCCCAAACACTGAAACGCCTTCCCCACACACTGAAACACCTTCCCCACACACTGAAACCCCTTCCGCAAACAATGCAACTCATCCCCACACACTGAAACCCATCGCCACACACTGAAACCCGTCCCCACACACTGAAACACCTTCCCCACACACTGAAACCCTTCCCCACATATTGAAACACATCTCCACACACTGAAACACATCCCCACACACTGAAACACCTTCCCCACATACTGAAACCCCTTCCTCAAACTCTAAAACACCTTCCCCACACACTGAAACACCTTCGCCATACACTGAAATACCATCCCCACACACTGAAACACCTTTCCCACACACAGAAACCCCATCCCCAGACACTTAAGCACCTTCCACACATACTGAAACACCTTCCCCACACCATGAAATTCCATCCCCACACACTGGAACACCTATCCCACACACTGAAACCCCTTCCCCACACACTGGAACCCTACCCCACATACTGAAACAACTTCCCCAAACACTGAAACCCCTACCCCACACACTGAAATAGCTTCCCCACACACTGAAACACCTTCCCCACACACTGAAACTCCTTCCCAACACACTGAAACACCTTCCCCACACACTGAAACCCCTTCCCCACACACTGAAACCCCTTCCCCACACACTGAAACCCTTCCCCACACACTGAAGCACCTTCCCCACACATTGAAACGCTTCCCCACACACTGAAACCCCTTCCCCACATACTGAAACACCTTCCCCATACACTGAAACAACTTCCCCACACACTGAAACGCCTTCCCCACACACTGAAACACCTTCCCCATACACTGAAACACCTTCCCCAAACACTGAAACCCCTTCCACATGCACTGAAACACCTTCCCCACACAACGAAACCCTTCCCCACTCACTGAAACAACTTCCCCACACACTGAAACACCTTCCCCACACACCGAAACACCTTCCGCATACACTGAAACATCTTCCCCACACACTGAAAATCTTCCCCACACACTGAAACCCTTCCCCACACACGGAAACCCCTTCCCCACACACTGAAACACCTTCCCCACACACTGAAACAACTTCCCCACACACTGAAACCCCTTCCACACAAACTGAAACACCTTCCCCATACACTGAAACACCTTCCCCACACACTGAAACACCTTCCGCACACTCTGAAACACCTTCACCACACACCGAAACCTCTCCCCACACACTGAAACACCTTCCCCACACACTGAAACACTTCCCCACAAACTGAAACTCCTTCCCTGGACACTGGAAACCCTTCCCCACAGACTGAAACCCCTTCCCCACTCTCTGAAACACCTTCCCCACAAACTGAAACCCCATCCCCATAAACTCTAACACATCCCCACACACTAAAACACCTTCCCCACACACTGCAACCCCTTCCCCACACACTGAAACCCTTCCCCAAACACTGAAACCCATTCACCACACACTGAAACACATTCCCCACACACTGAAACCCTTCCAAACACACAGAATCACAATTCCCACACAATGAAACCTCTTCCCCACACACTGAAACGCCTTCCCCACACACTGAAACACCTTCCCCACACACAGAAACCCCTTCCGCAAACAATGCAACTCATCCCCACACACTGAAACCCATCGCCACACGCTGAAACCCGTCCCCACACACTGAAACACCTTCCCCACACACTGAAACCCTTCCCCACATATTGAAACACATCTCCACACACTGAAACACATCCCCACACACTGAAACACCTTCCCCACACACTGAAACACCTTCGCCATACACTGAGATACCATCCCCACACACTGAAACACCTTTCCCACACACAGAAACCCCATCCCCAGACACTTAAACACCTTCCACACATACTGAAACACCTTCCCCACACCATGAAATACCATCCCCACACACTGGAACACCTATCCCACACACTGAAACCCCTTCCCCACACACTGGAACCCTACCCCACATACTGAAACAGCTTCCCCAAACACTGAAACCCCTACCCCACACACTAAAAAAGCTTCCCCACACACTGAAACACCTTCCCCACACACTGAAACACCTTCCCAACACACTGAAACACCTTCCCCACAAACTGAAACCCCTTCCCCACACACTGAAACACCTTCCCCACACACTGAAACCCTTCCCCACACACTGAAGCACCTTCCCCACACACTGAAACGCTTCCCCACACACTGAAACCCCTTCGCCACACACTGAAACACCTTCCTCACACACTGAAACAACTTCCCCACACACTGAAACCCCTTCCCCACACACTGAAACACCTTCCCCATACACTGAAACACCTTCCCCACACACTGAAACCCCTTCCACATGCACTGAAACACCTTCCCCACACAACGAAACCCTTCCCCACTCACTGAAACAACTTCCCCACACACTGAAACACTTCCCCACACACTGAAACTCCTTTCCCAGACACTGGAAACCCTTCCCCACACACTGAAACCCCTTCCCCAAACACTGAAACACCTTTCCCACACACTGAAACGCCATCCCCACACACTGCAACACATCGCTGCACACTGAAACACCTTCCCCACACGCTGAAACCCTTCCCCAAACACTGTAACCCGTCCCCAAACACTGATACACATACACCACACACTGAAACACATTCCCCACACACTGAAACCCTTCCAAACACACTGAAACACATTCCCCACACACTGAAATCCCTTCCCCACACACAGAACCCCCTTCTGCACTCACTGAAAGACCTTCCCCACACACTGAAACCCCTTCCCCATACACTGAAACCCCTTCTGCACATACTGAAAAATCTTCCCCACACACTGAAACACCTTCCCCACACACTGAAACTCCTTCCCCACACACTGAAACCCCTTCCTCACGCACTGAAACACATCCCCACACACTGAAACCCCTTCCCCACACACTGAAACACATTCCCCACACACTGAAACACCTTCCCCACACACGAAAACCCCTTGCGCAAACACAAACTTCTTCCCCACACACTGAAAACCTTCCCCACACACTGAAACACCTTCCCCACACACTGAAACCCTTCCCCACACACGGAAACCCCTTTCCCACACACTGAAACACCTTCCCCACACACTGAAACAACTTCCCCACACACTGAAACCCCTTCCCCACAAACTGAAACACCTTCCCCATACACTGAAACACCTTCCCCACCCACTGAAACCCCTTCCCCGCACTCTGAAACAACCTCCCCACACACCGAAACCCTTCCCCACACACTGAAACACCTTCCCCACACACTGAAACACTTCCCCACACACTGAAACTCCTTCCCCACCCACTGAAACTCTTCCCCACACTCTGTAACCCCTTCCCCACACACTGAAACACCTACCCCACACACTGAAACAACTTCCCCACACACTGAAACCCCTTCCCCACACTCTGAAACACCTTCCCCATCCACTGAAACACCTTCCCCACAAACTGAAACACCTTCCGCACGCCCTGAAACACCTTCCCCACACAACGAAACCCTTCCCCACACACTGATACAGCTTCCCCACACACTGAAACACTTCCCCACACACTGAAACTCCTTCCCCAAACACTGGAAACTCTTCCCCACACACTGAAACCCCTTCCCCACACACTGAAACACCTTCCCCACACTCTGAAACCCCTTTCACACAGACTGAAACACCTTCCCCACACACTGAAACCCCTTCCGCATGCAATGAAACCCATCCCCAAACAATGAAACCCATCCCCACACACTAAAAACCATCCCCACACACTGAAACACCTTCCCCACACACTGAAGCCATTCCCGACACACTGAAACACATCCCGACACACTGAAACACATCCCCACACACTAAAACACCTTCCCTACACACTGTAACCCCTTCCCCACACACTGAAACACGTTCCCCACACACTGAAACACCTTTCCCACACACAGAAATACCATCCCCCCACACTGAAACACCTTTCCCACACACTAAAACTCCTTCCCTACACACTGTAACGCCTTCCCCACACACTGAAACACGTTCCCCACACTCTGAAACATCTTCCCCACACACAGAAATACCATCCCCCCACACTGAAACACCTTTCCCACACACTGAAACCCATTCCCCACATACTGGAACCCTAACCCTCACACGGAAACACCTTCCCCAAACACTGAAACCCCTTCCCCACACATTGAAACAGCTTCCTCACACACTGAAACACCTTCCCCAAACACTGAAACACCTACCCCACACACTGAAACACCTTCCCCACACACTGAAACACCTTCCCCACACACTGAAACCCCTTCCGCACACACTGAAACACATTCCCCACACACTGAAACCCTTCCCCACAAACTGAAACCCCTTCCCCAAACACTGAAACACTTCCCCACACACTGAAACCCCTTCCCACACATAGAAACACCTTCCCCACACACTGAAACACCTACCCCACACACAGAAACCCCTTCCCACACACTGAAACACCTTCCCCACGCAACAAAACACCTTCCCCACACACTGAAACCCCTTCCGCACAAACTGAAACACCTTCCCCACACACTGAAACCCATCCCCACACACTGAAACCCCTTCCCCACACACTGAAACACTTCCCACACACAGTAGCACCTTCCCCACACACTGAAACACCTTCCCCACACACTGAAACGCATTCCCCACACCATGCAACACATCGCCACACACTGAAACACATTCTCCACACGCTGAAACCCCTTCCCCACTCACTGTAACCCTTCCCAAAACACTGATACCCATTCACCACACACTGAAACACATTCCCCACACACTGAAACCCTTCCAAACACACTGAAGTACATTCCCCACACACAGAAACCCCATCCCCACACACTGAAACCCCTTAAGCACACACTGAAACACCTTCCCCACACACTGAAACCGCTTCCCCACACACTGAAACACCTTCCACACATATTGAAACACCTTCCCCACACACTGAAACCCATTCCCCACACACTGAAACCCCTTCCAAACATATTGAAACACATCCCCACACACTTAAACCCATTCCCTACACAATGAAACAAATCCCCACGCACTGAAACCACTTCCCCAAACACACTGAAACACCATCCTCACACACAGAAACTCCTTCCCCACACACTGAAACCCCTTCTGCACACAGTGAAAACCTTCCCCACACACTGAAACACCTTCCCCACACCCTGAAACACATCCCCACACATTGAAACCCCTTCCCCACACACTGAAACACCTTCTCCACCCACTGAAACACCTTCCCCACACACTGAAACACCTTCGCCACACACTGAAACCCCTTCCGCACACACTGAAATATCTTCCTCACTCACTGAAAACCTTCCCCACACACTGAAACACCTTCCCCATTCTCTGAAACCCTTCCCCACACACTGAAACCCCTTCCACACACACTGAAACACCTTCCCCACACACTGAAACAACTTCCCCACACACTGAAACCGCTTCCCCACACACTGAAACACCTTCCCCACACACTGAAACACCTTCCCCATACACTGAAACACATTCCCCACACACTGAAACCCCTTCCGCACGCACTGAAACTCCTTCCCCACACACCGAAACCCTTCCCCACACACTGAAACACCATCCCCACACACTGAAACACTTCCCCACACACTGAAACTCCTTCCCCAGACACTGGAAACCCTTCCCCACACACTGAAACCCCTTCCACACACACTGAAGCACCTTCCCCACACACTGAAACCCCTTCCACACAGACTGAAACACCTTCCCCTCACACATAAACCCCTTCCGCATACAATGAAACCAACCACACACAAATAAACCCATCCCCACACACTGAAAACCATCCCCACACACAGAAACACCTTCCCCACACACTGAAACCCTTCCCGACACACTGAAACACATCCCCACACACTGAAACACATCCCCACACACTGAAACACCTTTCCTACACACTGTAACACATTCACCACACACTGAAACACGTTCCCCACACACTGAAACACCTTCCCCACACACAGAAATACCATCCCCCCACACTGAAACACCTTTCCCACACACTGAAACCCCTTCCCCACACAGTGAAACAGCTTCCCCGCACACTGAAACACCTGGCCCACACACTGAAACCCCTTCCGCTCACACTGAAACATTTTCCTCACACACTGAAACCGTTCCCCACACACTGAAACACCTTCCCCACACACTGAAACACTTCCCCACACACTGAAACCCCTTCCCACACATAGAAACACCTTCCGCACACACTGAAACACCTACCCCACACACTGAAACCCCTTCCCCACACACTGAAACCCCTTCCCACACATAGAAACACCTTCCGCACACACTGAAACACCTACCCCACACACTGAAACACCATCCTCACAAACTGAAACTCCTTCCCCACACACTGAAACCCCTTCCACTCACAGTGAAAACCTTCCCCACACACTGAAACACCTTCCCAACACCCTGAAACACATCCCCACACATTGAAACCCCTTCCCCACACACTGAAACACCTTTCCCACACACAGAAATACCATCCCCCCACACTGAAACACCTTTCCCACACACTAAAACTCCTTCCCTACACACTGTAACGCCTTCCCCACACACTGAAACACGTTCCCCACACTCTGAAACACCTTCCCCACACACAGAAATACCATCCCCCCACACTGAAACACCTTTCCCACACACTGAAACCCATTCCCCACATACTGGAACCCTAACCCTCACACGGAAACACCTTCCCCAAACACTGAAACCCCTTCCCCACACATTGAAACAGCTTCCTCACACACTGAAACACCTTCCCCAAACACTGAAACACCTACCCCACACACTGAAACACCTTCCCCACACACTGAAACACCTTCCCCACACACTGAAACCCCTTCCGCACACACTGAAACACATTCCCCACACACTGAAACCCTTCCCCACAAACTGAAACCCCTTCCCCAAACACTGAAACACTTCCCCACACACTGAAACCCCTTCCCACACATAGAAACACCTTCCCCACACACTGAAACACCTACCCCACACACAGAAACCCCTTCCCACACACTGAAACACCTTCCCCACGCAACAAAACACCTTCCCCACACACTGAAACCCCTTCCGCACAAACTGAAACACCTTCCCCACACACTGAAACCCATCCCCACACACTGAAACCCCTTCCCCACACACTGAAACACATCCCACACACAGTAGCACCTTCCCCACACACTGAAACACCTTCCCCACACACTGAAACGCATTCCCCACACCATGCAACACATCGCCACACACTGAAACACATTCTCCACACGCTGAAACCCCTTCCCCACTCACTGTAACCCTTCCCAAAACACTGATACCCATTCACCACACACTGAAACACATTCCCCACACACTGAAACCCTTCCAAACACACTGAAGTACATTCCCCACACACAGAAACCCCATCCCCACACACTGAAACCCCTTAAGCACACACTGAAACACCTTCCCCACACACTGAAACCGCTTCCCCACACACTGAAACACCTTCCACACATATTGAAACACCTTCCCCACACACTGAAACCCATTCCCCACACACTGAAACCCCTTCCAAACATATTGAAACACATCCCCACACACTTAAACCCCTTCCCTACACAATGAAACAAATCCCCACGCACTGAAACCACTTCCCCAAACACACTGAAACACCATCCTCACACACTGAAACTCCTTCCCCACACACTGAAACCCCTTCTGCACACAGTGAAAACCTTCCCCACACACTGAAACACCTTCCCCACACCCTGAAACACATCCCCACACATTGAAACCCCTTCCCCACACACTGAAACACCTTCTCCACCCACTGAAACACCTTCCCCACACACTGAAACACCTTCGCCACACACTGAAACCCCTTCCGCACACACTGAAATATCTTCCTCACTCACTGAAAACCTTCCCCACACACTGAAACACCTTCCCCATTCTCTGAAACCCTTCCCCACACACTGAAACCCCTTCCACACACACTGAAACACCTTCCCCACACACTGAAACAACTTCCCCACACACTGAAACCGCTTCCCCACACACTGAAACACCTTTCCCACACACTGAAACACCTTCCCCATACACTGAAACACATTCCCCACACACTGAAACCCCTTCCGCACGCACTGAAACTCCTTCCCCACACACCGAAACCCTTCCCCACACACTGAAACACCATCCCCACACACTGAAACACTTCCCCACACACTGAAACTCCTTCCCCAGACACTGGAAACCCTTCCCCACACACTGAAACCCCTTCCACACACACTGAAGCACCTTCCCCACACACTGAAACCCCTTCCACACAGACTGAAACACCTTCCCCTCACACATAAACCCCTTCCGCATACAATGAAACCAACCACACACAAATAAACCCATCCCCACACACTGAAAACCATCCCCACACACAGAAACACCTTCCCCACACACTGAAACCCTTCCCGACACACTGAAACACATCCCCACACACTGAAACACATCCCCACACACTGAAACACCTTTCCTACACACTGTAACACATTCACCACACACTGAAACACGTTCCCACACACTGAAACACCTTCCCCACACACAGAAATACCATCCCCCCACACTGAAACACCTTTCCCACACACTGAAACCCCTTCCCCACACAGTGAAACAGCTTCCCCGCACACTGAAACACCTGGCCCACACACTGAAACCCCTTCCGCTCACACTGAAACATTTTCCTCACACACTGAAACCGTTCCCCACACACTGAAACACCTTCTGCACACACTGAAACACTTCCCCACACACTGAAACCCCTTCCCACACATAGAAACACCTTCCGCACACACTGAAACACCTACCCCACACACTGAAACCCCTTCCCCACACACTGAAACCCCTTCCCACACATAGAAACACCTTCCGCACACACTGAAACACCTACCCCACACACTGAAACACCATCCTCACAAACTGAAACTCCTTCCCCACACACTGAAACCCCTTCCACACACAGTGAAAACCTTCCCCACACACTGAAACACCTTCCCAACACCCTGAAACACATCCCCACACATTGAAACCCCTTCCCCACACACTGAAAAACCTTCTACACCCACTGAAACACCTTCCCCACACACTGAAACCACTTCCCGACACACTGAAACCCCTTCCCACACATAGAAACACCTTCCGCACACACTGAAACACCTACCCCACACACTGAAACACCATCCTCACAAACTAAAACTCCTTCCCCACACACTGAAATCCCTTCCGCACACAGTGAAACCCTTCCCCACACACTGAAACACCTTCCCCACACCCTGAAACACACCCCCACACATTGAAACCCCTTCCCCACACACTGAAACACCATCTACACCCACTGAAACACCTTCCCCACACACTGAAACACCTTCCCCACACACTGAAACCCCTTCCGCACACACTGAAATATCTTCCTCACTCACTGAAAACCTTCCCCACACACTGAAACACCTTCCCGACTTTCTGAAACCCTTCCTCACACACTGAAACGCCTTCCACACACACTGAAACACCTCCCCCACACACTGAAACAACTTCCCCACACACTGAAACCGCTTCCCCACACACTGAAACACCTTCCCCACACACTGAAACACCTTCCCCATACACTGAAACACCTTCCCGACACACTGAAACCCCTTCCGCCAGCACTGAAACACCTTCCCCACACATCGAAACCCTTCCCCACACACTGAAACACCATCCCCACACACTGAAACACTTCCCCACACACTGAAACTCCTTCCCCAGTCACTGGAAACCCTTCCCCACACACTGAAATCCCTTCCCCACACACTGAAACACCTTCCCCACACACCGAAACCCTTCCACACACACTGAAATACCTTCCCCACACACTGAAACAACTTCCCCACACACTGGAACCGCTTCCCCACACACTGAGACACCTTCCCCACACACTGAAACACCTTCCCCATACACTGAAACACCTTCCCCACACACTGAAACCCCTTCCACACGCAATGAAACACCTTCCCCACACACCGAAACCCTTCCCCACACACTGAAACACCATCCCCACACTCTGAAACACTTCCCCACACACTGAAACTCCTTCCCCAGACACTGGAAACCCTTCCCCACACACTGAAACCCCTTCCCCACACACTGAAACACCTTCCCCACACACTGAAACCTATTCCACACAGACTGAAACACCATCCCCACACACATAAACCCCTTCCGCATGCAATGAAACCCAACCCCACACAAAGAAACCCATCCCCACACACTGAAAACCATCCCCACACACAGAAACACCTTCCCCACACACTGAAACCCTTCCCGACACACTGAAACACATCCCCACACACTGAAACACATCCCCACACACTGAAACACCTTCTCTACACACTATAACACATTCACCACACACTGAAACAACTTACCCACACACTGAAACACCTGCCCCACACACAGAAATACCATCCCCCCACACTGAAATACCTTTCCCACACACTGAAACACCTTCCCCACACACTGAAACAGCTTCCTCACACACAGAAACACCTTCCCCATACACTGAAACCCCTTCCGCACACACTGAAACACCTTCCTCACACACTGAAACCGTTCCCCAAACACTGAAACCCCATCCCCACACACTGAAACACTTCCCCACACACTGAAACCCCTTCCCACACATAGAAACACCTTCCGCACACACTGAAACACCTACCCCACACACTGAAACCCCTTCCCCACACACTGAAACCCCTTCCCACACATAGAAACACCTTCCGCACACACTGAAACACATCCCCACACACTGAAACACCATCCTCACACACTGAAACTCCTTCCCCACACACTGAAACCCCTTCCGCACACAGTGAAACACATCCCCACACATTGTAGCCCCTTCCCCACACACTGAAACACCTTCTCCACCCACTGAAACACCTTCCCCACACACTGAAACACCTTCCCCACACACTGAAACACCTTCTCCACCCACTGAAACACCTTCCCCACACACTGAAACACCTTCCCCACACACTGAAACCCCTTCCGCACACACTGAAATATCTTCCTCACTCACTGAAAACCTTCCCCACACACTGAAACACCTTCCCCACTCTCTGAAAACCTTCCCCACACACTAAAACCCCTTCCACACACACTGAAACACCTTCCCCACACACTGAAACAACTTCCCCACACACTGAAACCGCTTCCCCACACACTGAAACATCTTCCCCACACACTGAAACACCTTCCCCACACACTGAAACCGCTACCCCACACACTGAAACACCATCCCCACTCTCTGAAAACCATCCCCACACACTAAAACCCCTTCCACACACACTGAAACACCTTCCCCACACACTGAAACAACTTCCCCACACACTGAAACCGCTTCCCCACACACTGAAACACCTTCCCCACACACTGAAATACCTTCCCCATACACTGAAACACCTACCCCACACACTGAAACCCCTTCCGCACGCACTGAAACACCTTCCCCACACACCGATACCCTTCCCCACACGCTGAAACACCATCCCCACACACTGAAACACTTCCCCACACACTGAAACTCCTTCCCCAGACACTGTAAACCCTTCCCCACACACTGAAACCCCTTCCCCACACACTGAAACACCTTCCCCACACACTGAAACCCCTTCCACACAGACTGAAACACCTTCCCCACACACATAAACCCCTTCCGCATACAATGCAACCCAACCCCACACAAAGAAACCCATCCCCACACACTGAAAACCAACCCCACACACTGAAACACCTTCCCCACACACTGAAACCCTTCCCGACACACTGAAACACATCCCCACACACTGAAACACATCCCCACACACTGAAACACCTTCCCTACACACTGTAACACCTTCCCCACACACTGAAACACGTTTCCCACACACTGAAACACCTTCCCCACTCACAGAAATACCATCCCCCCACACTGAAACACCTTTCCCACACACTGAAACCCCTTCCCCACACACTGAAACAGCTTCCCCACACACTGAAACACCTGGCCCACACACTGAAACCCCTTCCGCACACACTGAAACACCTTCCTCACACACTGAAACCGTTCCCCACACACTGAAACCCCTTCCCCACACACTGAAACACTTCCCCACACACTGAAACCCCTTCCCACACATAGAAACACCTTCCGCACACACTGAAACACCTACCCCACACACTGAAACCCCTTCCCCACACACTGAAACACCTTCCCCACGCAACAAAACACCTTCCCCACACACTGAAACCCCTTCCGCACACCCTGAAACACCTTCCCCACACACTGAAACCCAACCCCACACAATGAAACTCGTTCCCCACACACTGAAACACTTCCCACACACTGTAGCACCTTTCCCACACACTGAGACACCTTCCCCACACACTGAAACGCATTCCCCACACACAGCAACACCTTCCCCACAAAACAAAACACCTTCCCCACACACTGAAACCCCTTCCGCACACACTGAAACACCTTCCCCACACACTGAAACCCAACCCGACACAATGAAACACCTTCCCCACACACTGAAACACTTCCCACACACTGTAGCACCTTTCCCACACACTGAAACCCCTTCCGCACGCACTGAAACACCTTCCCCACACACCGAAACCCTTCCCCACACACTGAAACACCATCCCCACACACTGAAACACTTCCCCACACACTGAAACTCCTTCCCCAGACACTGGAAACCCTTCCCCAAACACTGAAACCCCTTCCCCACACACTGAAACACCTTCCCCACACACTGAAACACCTTCCCCATACACTGAAACACCTTCCCGACACACTGAAACACCTTCCCCACACACTGAAACAACTTCCCCACACACTGAAACCGCTTCCCCACACACTGAAACACCTTCCCCACACACTGAAATACCTTCCCCATACACTGAAACAACTTCCCCACACACTGGAACCGCTTCCCCACACACTGAGACACCTTCCCCACACACTGAAACACCTTCCCCATACACTGAAACACCTTCCCCACACACTGAAACCCCTTCCACACGCAATGAAACACCTTCCCCACACACCGAAACCCCTCCCCACACACTGAAACACCATCCCCACACTCTGAAACACTTCCCCACACACTGAAACTCCTTCCCCAGACACTGGAAACCCTTCCCCACACACTGAAACCCCTTCCCCACACACTGAAACACCTTCCCCACACACTGAAACCTATTCCACACAGACTGAAACACCATCCCCACACACATAAACCCCTTCCGCATGCAATGAAACCCAACCCCACACAAAGAAACCCATCCCCACACACTGAAAACCATCCCCACACACAGAAACACCTTCCCCACACACTGAAACCCTTGCCGACACACTGAAACACATCCCCACACACTGAAACACATCCCCACACACTGAAACACCTTCTCTACACACTATAACACATTCACCACACACTGAAACACCTTACCCACACACTGAAACACCTTCCCCACACACAGAAATACCATCCCCCCACACTGAAATACCTTTCCCACACACTGAAACCCCTTCCCCACACACTGAAACAGCTTCCTCACACACAGAAACACCTTCCCCACACACTGAAACCCCTTCCGCACACACTGAAACACCTTCC
This sequence comes from Heterodontus francisci, assembly GCF_036365525.1. NCBI lineage: Eukaryota > Metazoa > Chordata > Chondrichthyes > Heterodontiformes > Heterodontidae > Heterodontus > Heterodontus francisci. The sequence continues at coordinate 610,468 of NW_027140954.1, read as the reverse complement.
TCACACACTGAAACCGTTCCCCACACACTGAAACCCCATCCCCACACACTGAAACACTTCCCCACACACTGAAACCCCTTCCCACACATAGAAACACCTTCCGCACACACTGAAACACCTACCCCACACACTGAAACCCCTTCCCCACACACTGAAACCCCTTCCCACACATAGAAACACCTTCCGCACTCACTGAAACACATCCCCACACACTGAAACACCATCCTCACACACTGAAACTCCTTCCCCACACACTGAAACCCCTTCCGCACACAGTGAAACACATCCCCACACATTGTAGCCCCTTCCCCACACACTGAAACACCTTCTCCACCCACTGAAACACCTTCCCCACACACTGAAACACCTTCCCCACACACTGAAACACCTTCTCCACCCACTGAAACACCTTCCCCACACACTGAAACACCTTCCCCACACACTGAAACCCCTTCCGCACACACTGAAATATCTTCCTCACTCACTGAAAACCTTCCCCACACACTGAAACACCTTCCCCACTCTCTGAAAACCTTCCCCACACACTAAAACCCCTTCCACACACACTGAAACACCTTCCCCACACACTGAAACAACTTCCCCACACACTGAAACCGCTTCCCCACACACTGAAACATCTTCCCCACACACTGAAACACCTTCCCCACACACTGAAACCGCTACCCCACACACTGAAACACCATCCCCACTCTCTGAAAACCTTCCCCACACACTAAAACCCCTTCCACACACACTGAAACACCTTCCCCACACACTGAAACAACTTCCCCACACACTGAAACCGCTTCCCCACACACTGAAACACCTTCCCCACACACTGAAATACCTTCCCCATACACTGAAACACCTTCCCCACACACTGAAACCCCTTCCGCACGCACTGAAACACCTTCCCCACACACCGATACCCTTCCCCACACACTGAAACACCATCCCCACACACTGAAACACTTCCCCACACACTGAAACTCCTTCCCCAGACACTGTAAACCCTTCCCCACACACTGAAACCCCTTCCCCACACACTGAAACACCTTCCCCACACACTGAAACCCCTTCCACACAGACTGAAACACCTTCCCCACACACATAAACCCCTTCCGCATACAATGCAACCCAACCCCACACAAAGAAACCCATCCCCACACACTGAAAACCAACCCCACACACTGAAACACCTTCCCCACACACTGAAACCCTTCCCGACACACTGAAACACATCCCCACACACTGAAACACATCCCCACACACTGAAACACCTTCCCTACACACTGTAACACCTTCCCCACACACTGAAACACGTTTCCCACACACTGAAACACCTTCCCCACTCACAGAAATACCATCCCCCCACACTGAAACACCTTTCCCACACACTGAAACCCCTTCCCCACACACTGAAACAGCTTCCCAACACACTGAAACACCTGGCCCACACACTGAAACCCCTTCCGCACACACTGAAACACCTTCCTCACACACTGAAACCGTTCCCCACACACTGAAACCCCTTCCCCACACACTGAAACACTTCCCCACACACTGAAACCCCTTCCCACACATAGAAACACCTTCCGCACACACTGAAACACCTACCCCACACACTGAAACCCCTTCCCCACACACTGAAACACCTTCCCCACGCAACAAAACACCTTCCCCACACACTGAAACCCCTTCCGCACACCCTGAAACACCTTCCCCACACACTGAAACCCAACCCCACACAATGAAACTCGTTCCCCACACACTGAAACACTTCCCACACACTGTAGCACCTTTCCCACACACTGAGACACCTTCCCCACACACTGAAACGCATTCCCCACACACAGCAACACCTTCCCCACAAAACAAAACACCTTCCCCACACACTGAAACCCCTTCCGCACACACTGAAACACCTTCCCCACACACTGAAACCCAACCCGACACAATGAAACACCTTCCCCACACACTGAAACACTTCCCACACACTGTAGCACCTTTCCCACACACTGAAACCCCTTCCGCACGCACTGAAACACCTTCCCCACACACCGAAACCCTTCCCCACACACTGAAACACCATCCCCACACACTGAAACACTTCCCCACACACTGAAACTCCTTCCCCAGACACTGGAAACCCTTCCCCAAACACTGAAACCCCTTCCCCACACACTGAAACACCTTCCCCACACACTGAAACACCTTCCCCATACACTGAAACACCTTCCCGACACACTGAAACCCCTTCCGCCAGCACTGAAACACCTTCCCCACACATAGAAACCCTTCCCCACACACTGAAACACCATCCCCACACACTGAAACACTTCCCCACACACTGAAACTCCTTCCCCAGTCACTGGAAACCCTTCCCCACACACTGAAACCCCTTCCCCACACACTGAAACACCTTCCCCACACACCGAAACCCTTCCACACACACTGAAATACCTTCCCCACACACTGAAACAACTTCCCCACACACTGGAACCGCTTCCCCACACACTGAGACACCTTCCCCACACACTGAAACACCTTCCCCATACACTGAAACACCTTCCCCACACACTGAAACCACTTCCACACGCAATGAAACACCTTCCCCACACACCGAAACCCTTCCCCACACACTGAAACACCATCCCCACACTCTGAAACACTTCCCCACACACTGAAACTCCTTCCCCAGACACTGGAAACCCTTCCCCACACACTGAAACCCCTTCCCCACACACTGAAACACCTTCCCCACACACTGAAACCTATTCCACACAGACTGAAACACCATCCCCACACACATAAACCCCTTCCGCATGCAATGAAACCCAACCCCACACAAAGAAACCCATCCCCACACACTGAAAACCATCCCCACACACAGAAACACCTTCCCCACACACTGAAACCCTTCCCGACACACTGAAACACATCCCCACACACTGAAACACATCCCCACACACTGAAACACCTTCTCTACACACTATAACACATTCACCACACACTGAAACACCTTACCCACACACTGAAACACCTTCCCCACACACAGAAATACCATCCCCCCACACTGAAATACCTTTCCCACACACTGAAACCCCTTCCCCACACACTGAAACAGCTTCCTCACACACAGAAACACCTTCCCCACACACTGAAACCCCTTCCGCACACACTGAAACACCTTCCTCACACACTGAAACCGTTCCCCACACACTGAAACCCCATCCCCACACACTGAAACACTTCCCCACACACTGAAACCCCTTCCCACACATAGAAACACCTTCCGCACACACTGAAACACCTACCCCACACACTGAAACCCCTTCCCCACACACTGAAACCCCTTCCCACACATAGAAACACCTTCCGCACTCACTGAAACACATCCCCACACACTGAAACACCATCCTCACACACTGAAACTCCTTCCCCACACACTGAAACCCCTTCCGCACACAGTGAAACACATCCCCACACATTGTAGCCCCTTCCCCACACACTGAAACACCTTCTCCACCCACTGAAACACCTTCCCCACACACTGAAACACCTTCCCCACACACTGAAACACCTTCTCCACCCACTGAAACACCTTCCCCACACACTGAAACACCTTCCCCACACACTGAAACCCCTTCCGCACACACTGAAATATCTTCCTCACTCACTGAAAACCTTCCCCACACACTGAAACACCTTCCCCACTCTCTGAAAACCTTCCCCACACACTAAAACCCCTTCCACACACACTGAAACACCTTCCCCACACACTGAAACAACTTCCCCACACACTGAAACCGCTTCCCCACACACTGAAACATCTTCCCCACACACTGAAACACCTTCCCCACACACTGAAACCGCTACCCCACACACTGAAACACCATCCCCACTCTCTGAAAACCTTCCCCACACACTAAAACCCCTTCCACACACACTGAAACACCTTCCCCACACACTGAAACAACTTCCCCACACACTGAAACCGCTTCCCCACACACTGAAACACCTTCCCCACACACTGAAATACCTTCCCCATACACTGAAACACCTACCCCACACACTGAAACCCCTTCCGCACGCACTGAAACACCTTCCCCACACACCGATACCCTTCCCCACACACTGAAACACCATCCCCACACACTGAAACACTTCCCCACACACTGAAACTCCTTCCCCAGAGACTGTAAACCCTTCCCCACACACTGAAACCCCTTCCCCACACACTGAAACACCTTCCCCACACACTGAAACCCCTTCCACACAGACTGAAACACCTTCCCCACACACATAAACCCCTTCCGCATACAATGCAACCCAACCCCACACAAAGAAACCCATCCCCACACACTGAAAACCAACCCCACACACTGAAACACCTTCCCCACACACTGAAACCCTTCCCGACACACTGAAACACATCCCCACACACTGAAACACATCCCCACACACTGAAACACCTTCCCTACACACTGTAACACCTTCCCCACACACTGAAACACGTTTCCCACACACTGAAACACCTTCCCCACTCACAGAAATACCATCCCCCCACACTGAAACACCTTTCCCACACACTGAAACCCCTTCCCCACACACTGAAACAGCTTCCCCACACACTGAAACACCTGGCCCACACACTGAAACCCCTTCCGCACACACTGAAACACCTTCCTCACACACTGAAACCGTTCCCCACACACTGAAACCCCTTCCCCACACACTGAAACACTTCCCCACACACTGAAACCCCTTCCCACACATAGAAACACCTTCCGCACACACTGAAACACCTACCCCACACACTGAAACACATTCCCCACACACTGAAACACCTTCCCCACGCAACAAAACACCTTCCCCACACACTGAAACCCCTTCCGCACACCCTGAAACACCTTCCCCACACACTGAAACCCAACCCCACACAATGAAACTCGTTCCCCACACACTGAAACACTTCCCACACACTGTAGCACCTTTCCCACACACTGAGACACCTTCCCCACACACTGAAACGCATTCCCCACACACAGCAACACCTTCCCCACAAAACAAAACACCTTCCCCACACACTGAAACCCCTTCCGCACACACTGAAACACCTTCCCCACACACTGAAACCCAACCCGACACAATGAAACACCTTCCCCACACACTGAAACACTTCCCACACACTGTAGCACCTTTCCCACACACTGAAACCCGTTCCGCACGCACTGAAACACCTTCCCCACACACCGAAACCCTTCCCCACACACTGAAACACCATCCCCACACACTGAAACACTTCCCCACACACTGAAACTCCTTCCCCAGACACTGGAAACCCTTCCCCAAACACTGAAACCCCTTCCCCACACACTGAAACACCTTCCCCACACACTGAAACCTATTCCACACAGACTGAAACACCATCCCCACACACATAAACCCCTTCCGCATGCAATGAAACCCAACCCCACACAAAGAAACCCATCCCCACACACTGAAAACCATCCCCACACACAGAAACACCTTCCCCACACACTGAAACCCTTCCCGACACACTGAAACACATCCCCACACACTGAAACACATCCCCACACACTGAAACACCTTCTCTACACACTATAACACATTCACCACACACTGAAACACCTTACCCACACACTGAAACACCTTCCCCACACACAGAAATACAATCCCCCCACACTGAAACACCTTTCCCACACACTGAAACCCATTCCCCACACACTGAAACAGCTTCCTCACACACAGAAACACCTTCCCCACACACTGAAACCCCTTCCGCACACACTGAAACACCTTCCTCACACACTGAAACCGTTCCCCACACACTGAAACCCCATCCCCACACACTGAAACACTTCCCCACACACTGAAACCCCTTCCCACACATAGAAACACCTTCCGCACACACTGAAACACCTACCCCACACACTGAAACCCCTTCCCCACACACTGAAACCCCTTCCCACACATAGAAACACCTTCCGCACACACTGAAACACATCCCCACACACTGAAACACCATCCTCACACACTGAAACTCCTTCCCCACACACTGAAACCCCTTCCGCACACAGTGAAACACATCCCCACACATTGTAGCCCCTTCCCCACACACTGAAACACCTTCTCCACCCACTGAAACACCTTCCCCACACACTGAAACACCTTCCCCACACACTGAAACACCTTCTCCACCCACTGAAACACCATCTCCACACACTGAAACACCTTCCCCACACACTGAAACCCCTTCCGCACACACTGAAATATCTTCCTCACTCACTGAAAACCTTCCCCACACACTGAAACACCTTCCCCACTCTCTGAAAACCTTCCCCACACACTAAAACCCCTTCCACACACACTGAAACACCTTCCCCACACACTGAAACAACTTCCCCACACACTGAAACCGCTTCCCCACACACTGAAACACCTTCCCCACACACTGAAACACCTTCCCCACACACTGAAACCGCTTCCCCACACACTGAAACACCTTCCCCACTCTCTGAAAACCTTCCCCACACACAAAAACCACATCCACACACACTGAAACACCTTCCCCACACACTGAAACAACTTCCCCACACACGGAAACCGCTTCCCCACACACTGAAACACCTTCCCCAAACACTGAAATACCTTCCCCATACACTGAAACACCTTCCCCACACACTGAAACCCATTCCGCACGCACTGAAACACCTTCCCCACACACCGAAACCCTTCCCCACACACTGAAACACCATCCCCACACACTGAAACACTTCCTCACACACTGAAACTCCTTCCCCAGACACTGGAAACCCTTCCCCACACACTGAAACCCCTTCCCCACACACTGAAACACCTTCCCCACACACTGAAACCCCTTCCACACAGACTGAAACACCTTCCCCACACACATAAACCCCTTCCGCATACAATGCAACCCAACCCCACACAAAGAAACCCATCCCCACACACTGAAAACCAACCCCACACACTGAAACACCTTCCCCACACACTGAAACCCTTCCCGACACACTGAAACACATCTCCACACACTGAAACACATCCCCACACACTGAAACACCTTCCCTACACACTGTAACACCTTCCCCACACACTGAAACACGTTCCCCACACACTGAAACACCTTCCCCACACACAGAAATACCATCCCCCCACACTGAAACACCTTTCCCACACACTGTAACCCCTTCCCCACACACTGAAACAGCTTCCCCACACACTGAAACACCTGGCCCACACACTGAAACCCCTTCCGCACACACTGAAACACCTTCCTCACACACTGAAACCGTTCCCCACACACTGAAACCCCTTCCCCACACACTGAAACACTTCCCCACACACTGAAACCCCTTCCCACACATAGAAACACCTTCCGCACACACTGAAACACCTACCCCACACACTGAAACCCCTTCCCCACACACTGAAACACCTTCCCCACGCAACAAAACACCTTCCCCACACACTGAAACCCCTTCCGCACACCCTGAAACACCTTCCCCACACACTGAAACCCAACCCCACACAATGAAACGCGTTCCCCACACACTGAAACACTTCCCACACACTGTAGCACCTTTCCCACACACTGAGACACCTTCCCCACACACTGAAACGCATTCCCCACACACTGCAACACCTTCCCCACAAAACAAAACACCTTCCCCACACACTGAAACCCCTTCCGCACACACTGAAACACCTTCCCCACACACTGAAACCCAACCCCACACAATGAAACACCTTCCCCACACACTGAAACACTTCCCACACACTGTAGCACCTTTCCCACACACTGAAACCCCTTCCGCACGCACTGAAACACCTTCCCCACACACCGAAACCCTTCCCCACACACTGAAACACCATCCCCACACACTGAAACACTTCCCCACACACTGAAACTCCTTCCCCAGACACTGGAAACCCTTCCCCAAACACTGAAACCCCTTCCCCACACACTGAAACACCTTCCCCACACACTGAAACCCCTTCCACACAGACTGAAACATCTTCCCCACACACATAAACCCCTTCTGCATACCATGAAACCCAACCCCACACAAAGAAACCCATCCCCACACACTGAAAACCATCCCCACACACAGAAACACCTGCCCCACACACTGAAACCCTTCCCGACACACTGAAACACATCGGCACACACTGAAACACATCCCCACACACTGAAACACGTTCAACACACACTGTAACACCTTCCCCACACACAGAAACACGTTCCCCACACACTGAAACACCTTCCCCACACACAGAAGTACCATCCCCCCACACTGAAACACCTTTCCCACACACTGAAACCCCTTCCCCACACACTGAAACAGCTTCCCCACACACTGAAACACCTTTCCAACACACTGAAGCCCCTTGCGCAAACACTGAAACACCTTCCTCACACACTGAAACCCTTCCCCACACACTGAAACCCCTTCCCCACACACTGAAACACTTCCCCACACACTGAAACCCCTTCCCACACATAGAAACAACTTCCACACACACTGAAACACCTACCCCACACACTGAAACCCCTTCCCCACACACTGAAACACCTTCCCCACGCAACAAAACACCTTCCCCACACACTGAAACCCCTTCCTCACACACTGAAACACCTTCCCCACACACTGAAACCCAACCCCACACAATGAAACACCTTCCCCACACACTGAAACACTTCCCACACACTGTAGCACCTTTCCCACACACTGAAACACCTTCCCCACACACTGAAACGCATTCCCCACACACTGCAACACATCGCCACACACTGAAAAACATTCCCCACACACTGAAACCCCTTCCCCACACACACTGAAACACCTTCCCCACACACTGAAACTCCTTCCCCACACACTGAAACCCCTTCCACGCACAGTGAACCCCTTCCCCACACACTGAAACCCCTTACCCACACACTGAAACACATTCCCACACACTGAAACCCCTTCCCCACACACTGAAACACATTCCCCACACACTGAAACACCTTCCCACCACACTGAAACACCTTCCGCACACACTGAAACATCTTCCCCACACACTGAAAACCTTCCCCACACACTGAAACATCTTCCCCACACATTGAAACCCTTCCCCACACACGGAAACCCCTTCCCCACACACTGAAACACCTTCCCCACACACTGAAACAACTTCCCCACACACTGAAACCCCTTCCCCACAAACTGAAACACCTTCCCCATACTCTGAAACACCTTCCCCACACACTGAAACCCCTTCCGCACACTCTGAAACACCTTCCCCACACACCGAAACCCTTCCCCACACACTGAAACACCATCCCCACACACTGAAACACTTCCCCACACACTGAAACTCCTTCCCCGGACACTGGAAACCCTTCCCCACACACTGAAACCCCTTCCCCACTCTCCGAAACACATTCCCCACACACTGAAACCCCATCCCCATAAACTGCAACACATCCCCACACACTAAAACACCTTCCCCACACACTGAAACCCCTTCCCCACACACTGAAACCCTTCCCCAAACACTGAAACCCATTCACCACACACTGAAACACATTCCCCACACACTGAAACCCTTCCAAACACACAGAATCACAATTCCCACACAATGAAACCCCTTCCCCACACACTGAAACGCCTTCCCCACACACTGAATCACCTTCCACACACACTGAAACCCCTTCCGCAAAAAATGCAACTCATCCCCACACACTGAAACCCATCGCCACACACTGAAACCCGTCCCCACACACTGCAACACCTTCCCCACACACTGAAACCCTTCCCCACACACTGAAACACATCTCCACACACTGAAACACATCCCCACACACAGAAACACCTTCCCCACATACTGAAACCCATTCCTCACACACTGAAACACCTTCCCCACACACTGAAACACCTTCACCAGACAGTGAAATACCATCCCCACACACTGAAACACCTTCCCCACACACAGAAACACCATCCCCAGACACTTAAACACCTTCCACACATACTGAAACACCTTCCCCACACCATGAAATACCATACCCACACATTGGAACACCTATCCCACACACTGAAACACCTTCCCCACACACTGAAACACCTTCCCCACACACTGAAACACCTTCCCCACACACTGAAACCCCTTCCGCACACACTGAAACACCTTCCCCACAAACTGAAACACCTTCCCCACACACTGAAACACCTTCCCCACACACTGAAACCCCTTCCGCACACACTGAAACACCTTCCCCACACACTGAAACCCTTCCCCACACACTGAAACACCTTCCCCACACACTGAAACTCTTCCTCACACACTGAAACCCCTTCCGCACGCACTGAAACACCTTCCCCACACACCGAAACCCTTCCCCACACACTGAAACACCATCCCCACACACTGAAACACTTCCCCACACACTGAAACTCCTTCCCCAGACACTGGAAACCCTTCCCCAAACACTGAAACCCCTTCCCCACACACTGAAACACCTTCCCCACACACTGAAACCCCTTCCACACAGAATGAAACACCTTCCCCACACACATAAACCCCTTCTGCATACCATGAAACCCAACCCCACACAAAGAAACCCATCCCCACACACTGAAAACCATCCCCACACACAGAAACACCTGCCCCACACACTGAAACCCTTCCCGACACACTGAAACACATCGGCACACACTGAAACACATCCCCACACACTGAAACACGTTCCCTACACACTGTAACACTTTCCCCACACACAGAAACACGTTCCCCACACACTGAAACACCTTCCCCACACACAGAAGTACCATCCCCCCACACTGAAACACCTTTCCCACACACTGAAACCCCTTCCCCACACACTGAAACAGCTTCCCCACACACTGAAACACCTTCCCCACACACTGAAACCCCTTGCGCAAACACTGAAACACCTTCCTCACACACTGAAACCCTTCCCCACACACTGAAACCCCTTCCCCACACACTGAAACACTTCCCCACACACTGAAACCCCTTCCCACACATAGAAACACCTTCCACACACACTGAAACACCTACCCCACACACTGAAACCCCTTCCCCACACACTGAAACACCTTCCCCACGCAACAAAACACCTTCCCCACACACTGAAACCCCTTCCACACACACTGAAACACCTTCCCCACACAGTGAAACCCATCCCCACACAATGAAACACCTTCCCAACACACTGAAACACTTCCCACACACTGTCGCACCTTTCCCACACACTGAAACACCTTCCCCACACACTGAAACGCATTCCCCTCACACTGCAACACATCGCCACACACTGAAAAACATTCCCCACACACTGAAACCCCTTCCCCACACACACTGAAACACCTTCCCCACACACTGAAACTCCTTCCCCACACACTGAAACCCCTTCCACGCACAGTGAAACCCTTCCCCACACACTGAAACCCCTTACTCACACACTGAAACACATTCCCACACACTGAAACCCCTTCCCCACACACTGAAACACATTCCCCACACACTGAAACACCTTCCCACCACACTGAAACACCTTCCGCACACACTGAAACATCTTCCCCACACACTGAAAACCTTCCCCACACACTGAAACATCTTCCCCACACATTGAAACCCTTCCCCACACACGGAAACCCCTTCCCCACACACTGAAACACCTTCCCCACACACTGAAACAACTTCCCCACACACTGAAACCCCTTCCCCACAAACTGAAACACCTTCCCCATACTCTGAAACACCTTCCCCACACACTGAAACCCCTTCCGCACACTCTGAAACACCTTCCCCACACACCGAAACCCTTCCCCACACACTGAAACACCATCCCCACACACTGAAACACTTCCCCACACACTGAAACTCCTTCCCCGGACACTGGAAACCCTTCCCCACACACTGAAACCCCTTCCCCACTCTCCGAAACACATTCCCCACACACTGAAACCCCATCCCCATAAACTGCAACACATCCCCACACACTAAAACACCTTCCCCACACACTGAAACCCCTTCCCCACACACTGAAACCCTTCCCCAAACACTGAAACCCATTCACCACACACTGAAACACATTCCCCACACACTGAAACCCTTCCAAACACACAGAATCACAATTCCCACACAATGAAACCCCTTCCCCACACACTGAAACGCCTTCCCCACACACTGAATCACCTTCCCCACACACTGAAACCCCTTCCGCAAAAAATGCAACTCATCCCCACACACTGAAACCCATCGCCACACACTGAAACCCGTCCCCACATACTGAAACACCTTCCCCACACACTGAAACCCTTCCCCACCCACTGAAACACATCTCCACACACTGAAACACATCCCCACACACAGAAACACCTTCCCCACATACTGAAACCCCTTCCTCACACACTGAAACACCTTGCCAACACACTGAAACACCTTCACCAGACACTGAAATACCATCCCCACACACTGAAACACCTTCCCCACACACAGAAACACCATCCCCAGACACTTAAACACCTTCCACACATACTGAAACACCTTCCCCACACCATGAAATACCATACCCACACATTGGAACACCTATCCCACACACTGAAACACCTTCCCCACACACTGAAACACCTTCCCCACACACTGAAACACCTTCCCCACACACTGAAACCCCTTCCGCACACACTGAAACACCTTCCCCACATAGTGAAACACCTTCCCCACACACTGAAACACCTTCCCCACACACTGAAACCCCTTCCGCACACACTGAAACACCTTCCCCACACACTGAAACCCTTCCCCACACACTGAAACACCTTCCCCACACACTGAAACTCTTCCTCACACACTGAAACCCCTTCCCCACACACTGAAACACCTTCCCCAAACACTGAAACAACTTCCCCACACACTGAAACCCCTTCCCCACACACTGAAACACCTTCCCCATACACTGAAACAACTTCCCCACACACTGAAACCCCTTCCCCACATACTGAAACACCTTCCCCAAACACTGAAACACCTTCCCCACACACTGAAACCCCTTCTACATGCACTGAAACACCTTCCCCACACAACGAAACCCTTCCCCACACACTGAAACACCTTCCCCACACACTGAAACTCCTTTTCCAGACACTGGAAACCCTTCCCCACACACTGAAACCCCTTCCCCACACACTGAAACACCTTCCCCACACACTGAAACGCCATCCCCACACACTGCAACACATCGCCGCACACTGAAACACCTTCCCCATAAGCTGAAACCCCTTCCCCAAACACTGTAACCCTTCCCCAAACACTGATACACGTTCACCACACACTGAAACACATTCCCCACACACTGAAACTCTTCCAAACACACTGAAACACATTCCCCACACACTGAAATCCCTTCCCCACACACTGAACCCCCTTCTGCACCAACTGAAAGACCTTCCCCACACACTGAAACCCCTTCCCCATACACTGAAACCCCTTCCGCACATACTGAAAAATCTTCCCACACATTGAAACCCCTTCCCCACACACTGAAACACCTTCCCCACACACTGAAACACCTTCCCCACACACTGAAAACCCTTCCGCACACACTGAAACACCTTCCCCACACACTGAAACCCTTCCCCACACACTGAAACACCTTCCCCACTCACTGAAAATCTTCCCCAAACTCTGAAACCCCTTCCCCACACACTGAAACACATTGCCCACACACTGAATCAACTTCCCCACACACTGAAACCCCTTCCCCACACACTGAAACACCTTCCCCATCCACTGAAACACCTTCCCCACAAACTGAAACACCTTCCGCACGCCCTGAAACACCTTCCCCACACAACGAAACCCTTCCCCACACACTGATACAGCTTCCCCACACACTGAAACACTTCCCCACACACTGAAACTCCTTCCCCAGACACTGGAAACCCTTCCCCACACACTGAAACCCCTTCCCCACACCCTGAAACACCTTCCCCAAACACTGAAACCCCTTCCACACAGACTGAAACACCTTCCCCACACACTGAAACCCCTTCCGCATGCAATGAAACCCATCCCCACACAATGAAACCCATCCCCACACACTGAAAACCATCCCCACACACTGAAACACCTTCCCCACACACTGAAACCCTTCCCGACACACTGAAACACCACCCCACACACTGAAACACATCCCCACACACTAAAACACCTTCCCTACACACTGTAACCCCTTCCCCACACACTGAAACACGTTCCCCACACACTGAAACACCTTCCCCACACACAGAAATACCATCCCCCCACACTGAAACACCTTTCCCACACACTAAAACTCCTTCCCTACACACTGTAACCCCTTCCCCACACACTGAAACACGTTCCCCACACACTGAAACACCTTCCCCACACACAGAAATACCATACCCCCACACTGAAACACCTTTCCCACACACTGAAACCCATTCCCCACATACTGGAACCCTACCCCTCACACGGAAACACCTTCCCCAAACACTGAAACCCCTTCCCCACACACTGAAACAGCTTCCTCACACACTGAAACCGCTTCCCCAAACACTGAAACACCAACCCCACACACTGAAACACCTTCCCCACACACTGAAACACCTTCCCCACACACTGAAATCCCTTCCGCACACACTGAAACACCTTCCCCACACACTGAAACCCTTCCCCACACACTGAAACCCCTTCCCCACACACAGAAACACTTCCCCACACACTGAAACCCCTTCGCACACATAGAAACACCTTCCCCACACAGTGAAACACTTACCCCACACACTGAAACCACTTCCCACACACTGAAACACCTTCCCCACGCAACAAAACACCTTCCCCACACACTGCAACCCATCCCTACACACTGAAACACCTTCCCCACACACTGAAACACTTCCCACACACAGTAGCACCTTCCCCACACACTGAAACACCTTCCTCACACACTGAAACCCTTCCCCACACTCTGAAACCCCTTCCCCACACACTGAAACACTTCCCCACACACTGAAACCCCTTCCCACACATAGAAACACCTTCCACACACACTGAAACACCTACCCCACACACTGAAACCCCTTCCCCACACACTGAAACACCTTCCCCACGCAACAAAACACCTTCCCCACACACTGAAACCCCTTCCGCACACACTGAAACACCTTCCCCACACAGTGAAACCCAACACCACACAATGAAACACCTTCCCAACACACTGAAACACTTCCCACACACTGTAGCACCTTTCCCACACACTGAAACACCTTCCCCACACACTGAAACGCATTCCCCACACACTGCAACACATCGCCACACACTGAAAAACATTCCCCACACACTGAAACCCCTTCCCCACACACACTGAAACACCTTCCCCACACACTGAAACTCCTTCCCCACACACTGAAACCCCTTCCACGCACAGTGAAACCCTTCCCCACACACTGAAACCCCTTACCCACACACTGAAACACATTCCCACACACTGAAACCCCTTCCCCACACACTGAAACACATTCCCCACACACTGAAACACCTTCCCACCACACTGAAACACCTTCCGCACACACTGAAACATCTTCCCCACACACTGAAAACCTTCCCCACACACTGAAACATCTTCCCCACACATTGGAACCCTTCCCCACACACGGAAACCCCTTCCCCACACACTGAAACACCTTCCCCACACACTGAAACAACTTCCCCACACACTGAAACCCCTTCCCCACAAACTGAAACACCTTCCCCATACTCTGAAACACCTTCCCCACACACTGAAACCCCTTCCGCACACTCTGAAACACCTTCCCCACACACCGAAACCCTTCCCCACACACTGAAACACCATCCCCACACACTG
Source organism: Heterodontus francisci (assembly GCF_036365525.1). NCBI lineage: Eukaryota > Metazoa > Chordata > Chondrichthyes > Heterodontiformes > Heterodontidae > Heterodontus > Heterodontus francisci. Next base: position 594,522 of record NW_027140954.1, on the reverse strand, counting down.
AAACACTTCCCCACACACTGAAACTCCTTCCCCGGACACTGGAAACCCTTCCCCACATACTGAAACCCCTTCCCCACTCTCCGAAACACATTCCCCACACACTGAAACCCCATCCCCATAAACTGCAACACATCCCCACACACTAAAACACCTTCCCCACACACTGAAACCCCTTCCCCACACACTGAAACCCTTCCCCAAACACTGAAACCCATTCACCACACACTGAAACACATTCCCCACACACTGAAACCCTTCCAAACACACAGAATCACAATTCCCACACAATGAAACCCCTTCCCCACACACTGAAACGCCTTCCCCACACACTGAATCACCTTCCACACACACTGAAACCCCTTCCGCAAAAAATGCAACTCATCCCCACACACTGAAACCCATCGCCACACACTGAAACCCGTCCCCACACACTGAAACACCTTCCCCACACACTGAAACCCTTCCCCACACACTGAAACACATCTCCACACACTGAAACACATCCCCACACACAGAAACACCTTCCCCACATACTGAAACCCCTTCCTCACACACTGAAACACCTTCCCCACACACTGAAACACCTTCACCAGACACTGAAATACCATCCCCACACACTGAAACACCTTCCCCACACACAGAAACACCATCCCCAGACACTTAAACACCTTCCACACATACTGAAACACCTTCCCCACACCATGAAATACCATACCCACACATTGGAACACCTATCCCACACACTGAAACACCTTCCCCACACACTGAAACACCTTCCCCACACACTGAAACACCTTCCCCACACACTGAAACCCCTTCCGCACACACTGAAACACCTTCCCCACATAGTGAAACACCTTCCCCACACACTGAAACACCTTCCCCACACACTGAAACCCCTTCCGCACACACTGAAACACCTTCCCCACACACTGAAACCCTTCCCCACACACTGAAACACCTTCCCCAGACACTGAAACTCTTCCTCACACACTGAAACCCCTTCCCCACACACTGAAACACCTTCCCCAAACACTGAAACAACTTCCCCACACACTGAAACCCCTTCCCCACACACTGAAACACCTTCCCCATACACTGAAACAACTTCCCCACACACTGAAACCCCTTCCCCACATACTGAAACACCTTCCCCAAACACTGAAACACCTTCCCCACACACTGAAACCCCTTCTACATGCACTGAAACACCTTCCCCACACAACGAAACCCTTCCCCACACACTGAAACACCTTCCCCACACACTGAAACTCCTTTTCCAGACACTGGAAACCCTTCCCCACACACTGAAACCCCTTCCCCACACACTGAAACACCTTCCCCACACACTGAAACGCCATCCCCACACACTGCAACACATCGCCGCACACTGAAACACCTTCCCCATAAGCTGAAACCCCTTCCCCAAACACTGTAACCCTTCCCCAAACACTGATACACGTTCACCACACACTGAAACACATTCCCCACACACTGAAACTCTTCCAAACACACTGAAACACATTCCCCACACACTGAAATCCCTTCCCCACACACTGAACCCCCTTCTGCACAAACTGAAAGACCTTCCCCACACACTGAAACCCCTTCCCCATACACTGAAACCCCTTCCGCACATACTGAAAAATCTTCCCACACACTGAAACCCCTTCCCCACACACTGAAACACCTTCCCCACACACTGAAACACCTTCCCCACACACTGAAAACCCTTCCGCACACACTGAAACACCTTCCCCACACACTGAAACCCTTCCCCACACTCTGAAACCCCTTCCCCACACACTGAAACACATTGCACACACACTGAATCAACTTCCCCACACACTGAAACCCCTTCCCCACACACTGAAACACCTTCCCCATCCACTGAAACACCTTCCCCACAAACTGAAACACCTTCCGCACGCCCTGAAACACCTTCCCCACACAACGAAACCCTTCCCCACACACTGATACAGCTTCCCCACACACTGAAACACTTCCCCACACACTGAAACTCCTTCCCCAGACACTGGAAACCCTTCCCCACACACTGAAACCCCTTCCCCACACCCTGAAACACCTTCCCCAAACACTGAAACCCCTTCCACACAGACTGAAACACCTTCCCCACACACTGAAACCCCTTCCGCATGCAATGAAACCCATCCCCACACAATGAAACCCATCCCCACACACTGAAAACCATCCCCACACACTGAAACACCTTCCCCACACACTGAAAACCTTCCCGACACACTGAAACACCACCCCACACACTGAAACACATCCCCACACACTAAAACACCTTCCCTACACACTGTAACCCCTTCCCCACACACTGAAACACGTTCCCCACACACTGAAACACCTTCCCCACACACAGAAATACCATCCCCCCACACTGAAACACCTTTCCCACACACTAAAACTCCTTCCCTACACACTGTAACCCCTTCCCCACACACTGAAACACGTTCCCCACACACTGAAACACCTTCCCCACACACAGAAATACCATACCCCCACACTGAAACACCTTTCCCACACACTGAAACCCATTCCCCACATACTGGAACCCTACCCCTCACACGGAAACACCTTCCCCGAACACTGAAACCCCTTCCCCACACACTGAAACAGCTTCCTCACACACTGAAACCGCTTCCCCAAACACTGAAACACCAACCCCACACACTGAAACACCTTCCCCACACACTGAAACACCTTCCCCACACACTGAAATCCCTTCCGCACACACTGAAACACCTTCCCCACACACTGAAACCCTTCCCCACACACTGAAACCCCTTCCCCACACACAGAAACACTTCCCCACACACTGAAACCCCTTCGCACACATAGAAACACCTTCCCCACACAGTGAAACACTTACCCCACACACTGAAACCACTTCCCACACACTGAAACACCTTCCCCACGCAACAAAACACCTTCCCCACACACTGAAACCCATCCCTACACACTGAAACACCTTCCCCACACACTGAAACACTTCCCACACACAGTAGCACCTTCCACACACACTGAAACACCTTCCCCACACACTGAAACAACTTCCCCACACACTGACACCGCTTCCCCACACACTGAAACACCTTCCCCACACACTGAAACACCTTCCCCATACACTGAAACACCTTCCCCACACACTGAAACCCCTTCCGCACGCACTGAAACACCTTCCCCACACACCAAAACCCTTCCCGACACACTGAAACACCATCCCCACACACTGAAACACTTCCCCACACACTGAAACTCCTTCCGCAGACACAGGAAACCCTTCCCCACACACTGAAACCCCTTCCCCACACACTGAAACACCTTCTCCACACACTGAAACCCCTTCCACACAGACTGAAACACCTTCCCCACACACATAAACCCCTTCCGCATACAATGAAACCCAACCCCACACAAACAAACCCATCCCCACACACTGAAAACCATCCCCACACACAGAAACACCTTCCCCACACACTGGAACCAATCCCGACACACTGAAAGACATCCCCACACACTGAAACACATCCCCACACACCGAAACACCTTCCCTACACACTGTAACACCTTCCCCACACACTGAAACACGTTCCCCACACACTGAAACACCTTCCCCACACACAGAAATACCATACCCCCACACTGAAACACCTTTCCCACACACTGAAACCCCTTCCCTACACACTGTAACACCTTCCCCACACACTGAAACACGTTCCCCACACACAGAAACACCTTCCCCACACACAGAAATATCATCCCCCCACACTGAAACACCTTTCCCACACACTGAAACCCCTTCCCCACACACTGAAACAGCTTCCCCACACACTGAAACACCTTCCCCACACACTGAAACCCCTTCCGCACACACTGAAACACCTTCCTCACACACTGAAACCCTTCCCCACACACTGAAACCCCTTCCCCACACACTGAAACACTTCCCCACACACTGAAACCCCTTCCCACACATAGAAACACCTTCCGCACACACTGAAACACCTACCCCACACATTGAAACCACTTCCCCACACACTGAAACACCTTCCCCAAGCAACAAAACACCTTCCCCACACACTGAAACCCCTTCCGCTCACACTGAAACACCTTCCCCACACACTGAAACCCGACCCCACACAATGAAACTCCTTCCCCACACACTGAAACACTTCCCACACACTGTAGCACCTTTCCCACACACTGAGACACCTTCCCCACACACTGAAACGCATTCCCCACACACTGCAACACCTTCCCCACGCAACAAAACACCTTCCCCACACACTGAAACCCCTTCCGCACACACTGAAACACCTTCCCCACACACTGAAACCCAGCCCCACACAATGAAACACCTTCCCCACACACTGAAATACTCCCCACACACTGTAGCACCTTTCCCACACACTGAAACCCTTTCCGCACGCACTGCAACACCTTCCCCACACACCGAAACCCTTCCTCACACACTGAAACACCATCCCGACACAGTGAAACACTTCCCCACACACTGAAACTCCTTCCCCAGACACTGGAAACCCCTCACAACACACTGAAACCCCTTCCCCACACACTGAAACACCTTCCCCACACACTGAAACCCCTTCCACACAGACTGAAACACCTTCCCCACACACATAAACCCCTTTCGCATACAATGAAACCGAACCCCACACAAAGAAACCAATCCCCACACACTGAAAACCATCCCCACACACAGAAACACCTTCCCCACGTACTGAAACCCTTCCCGACACACTGAAACACATCGCCAGACACTGGAAACCCTTCCCCACACACTGAAACCCCTTCCCCACACACTGAAACACCTTCCCCACACACTGAAACCCCTTCCACACAGACTGAAACACCTTCCCCATACACTGAAACAACTTCCCCACACACTGAAACCCCTTCCCCACACACTGAAACCCCATCCCCACACACTGAAACCCCTTCTGCACACACTGAAACACCTTCCCCACACTCTGGAACCCTACCCCACACACTGAAACACCTTCCCCAAACACTGAAACCCCTTCCGCACACACTGAAACACCTTCCCCACACACTGAAACACCTTCCCCACACACTGAAACAGCTTCCCCACACACTGAAACATCTTCCCCACACACTGAAACCCCTTCCGCACACACTGAAACACCTTCCCCACACACTGAAACACCTTCCCCACACACTGAAACTCTTCCCCACACACTGAAACCCCTTCCCCACACACTGAAACACCTTCCCCACAAACTGAAACCCCTACCCCACACACTGAAACCCCTTCCCCACACACTGAAACCCCTTCCCCACACACTGAAACACCTTCCCCACACACTGAAACAACTTCCCCACACACTGAAACCCCTTCCCCACACACTGAAACCCCATCCCCACACACTGAAACCCCTTCTGCACACACTGAAACACCTTCCCCACACACTGAAACCGCTTCCCCACACACTGGAACCCCTTCCACACATATTGAAACACCTTCCCCACACACTGAAACCCCTTCCCCACACACTGGAACACCTTCCGCACACACTGAAACACATCCCCACACACTTAAACCCCTTCCCTACACAATGAAACAAATCCCCACGCACTGAAACCCCTTCCCCAAACACACTGAAACACCATCCTCACACACTGAAACTCCTTCCCCACACACTGAAACCCCTTCCGCACACACTGAAACCCTTCCCATCCAATGGAACACCTTCCCCACACCCTGAAACACATCCCCACACATTGAAACCCCTTCCCCACACACAGAAACACCTTCTCCAACCACTGAAACACCTTCCCCACACACTGAAACACCTTCCCCACACACTGAAACCCCTTCCGCACACACTGAAATATCTTCCTCACTCACTGAAAACCTTCCCCACACACTGAAACACCTTCCCCACTCTCTGAAACCCTTCCCCACACACTGAAACCCCTTCCACACACACTGAAACACCTTCCCCACACACTGAAACAACTTCCCCACACACTGAAACCGCTTCCCCACACACTGAAGCACCTTCCCCACACACTGAAACACCTTCCCCATACACTGAAACACCTTCCCCACACACTGAAACTCCTTCCCCACACACCGAAACACCATCCCCACCCACTGAAACACTTCCCCACACACTGAAACTCCTTCCCCAGACACTGGAAACCACTTCCCCACACACTGAAACCCCTTCCCCACACACTGAAACACCTTCCCCACACACTGAAACCCCTTCCACACAGACTGAAACACGTTCCCCACACACATAAACCCCTTCCGCATACAATGAAACCCAACCCCACACAAAGAAACCCATCCCCACACACTGAAAACCATCCCCACACACAGAAACACCTTCCCCACACACTGAATCCATTCCCGACACACTGAAACACATCCCCACACACTGAAACACATCCCCACACACTGAAACACCTTCCCTACACACCGTAACACCATCCCCACACACTGAAACACGTTCCCCACACACTGAAACACCTTCCCCACACACAGAAATACCATCCCCCCACACTGAAACACCCTTCCCACACACTGAAACCCCTTCCCCACACACTGAAACAGCTTCCCCACACACTGAAACACCTTCCCCACACACTGAAACCCATTGCGCACACACTGAAACACCTTCCTCACACACTGAAACCCTTCCCCACACACTGAAAACCCTTCCCTTCACACTGAAACACTTCCCCACACACTGAAACCCCTTCCCACACATAGAAACACCTTCCACACACACTGAACCACCTACCCCACACACTGAAACACCTTCCCCACACACTCAAACACCTTCCACACGCAACAAAATACCTTCCCCACACACTGAAACCCCTTCCGCACACACTGAAACACCTTCCCCACACACTGAAACCCAATCCCACACAATGAAACACCCTCCCCACACACTGAAACACTTCCCACACATTGTAGCACCTTTCCCACACACTGAAACACCTTCCCCACACACTGAAACTCATTCCCCACACACTGCAACACCTTCCCCACGCAACAAAACACCTTCCCCACACACTGAAACCCTTTCCGCACACACTGAAATACCTTCCCCACACACTGAAACCCAACCCCACACAATGAAACACCTTCCCCATACATTGAAACAATTCCCACACACTGTAGCACCTTTCCCACACACTGAAACCCCTTCCGCACGCACTGAAACACCTTCCCCACACACCGAAACCCTTCCCCACACACTGAAAAACCATCCCCACACACTGAAACACTTCCCCACACACTGATACTCCTTCCCCAGACACTGGAAACCCTTCACCACACACTGAAACCCATTCCCCACACACTGAAACACCTTCCCCACACACTGAAACCCCTTCCACACAGACTGAAACACCTTCCCCACACACATAAACCCATTCCGCATACAATGAAACCCAACCCCACACAAAGAAACCCATCCCCACACACTGAAAACCATCCCCATACACAGAAACACCTTCCCCACACACTGAAACCCTTCCCGACACACTGAAACACATCCCCAAACACTGAAACACATCCCCACACACTGAAACACCTTCCCTACACACTGTAACACCTTCCCCACACACTGAAACACGTTCCCCACAAACTGAAACACCTTCCCCACACACAGAAATACCATCCCCCCACACTGAAACACCTTTCCCACACACTGAAACCCCTTCCACACACACTGAAACAGCTTCCCCACACACTGAAACACATTCCCCACACACTGAAACCCCTTCCGCACACACTGAAACACCTTCCTCACACACTGAAACCCTTCCCCACACTCTGAAACCCCTTCCCCACACACTGAAACACTTCCCCACACACTGAAACCCCTTCCCACACATAGAAACACCTTCCACACACACTGAAACACCTACCCCACACACTGAAACCCCTTCCCCACACACTGAAACACCTTCCCCACGCAACAAAACACCTTCCCCACACACTGAAACCCCTTCTGCACACACTGAAACACCTTCCCCACACACTGAAACCCAACCCCACACAATGAAACACCTTCCCCACACACTGAAACACTTCCCACACACTGTAGCACCTTTCCCACACACTGAAACACCATCCCCACACACTGAAACACTTCCCCACACACTGAAACTCCTTCCCCAGACACTGGAAACCCCTCCCCACACACTGAAACCCCTCCCCCACACACTGAAACACCTTCCCCACACACTGAATCCCCTTCCACACAGACTGAAACACCTTCCCCACACACATAAACCCCTTCCGCATACAATGAAACCCAACCCCACACAAAGAAAACAATCCCCACACACTGAAAACCATCCCCACACACAGGAACACCCTCCCCACACACTGAAACCCTTCCCGACACACTGAAACACATCCCCACACACTGAAACACATCCCCACACACTGAAACACCTTCCCTACACACTGTAACACCTTCCCCACACACTGAAACACGTTCCCCACACACTGAAACACCTTACCCACACACAGAAATACCATCCCCCCACACTGAAACACCTTTCCCACACACTGAAACCCCTTCCCCACACACTGCAACAGCTTCCCCACACACTGAAACACCTTCCCCACACACTGAAACGCATTCCGCACACACTGAAACACCTTCCTCACACACTGAAACCCTTCTCCACACACTGAAACCCCTTCCCCACACACTGAAACACTTCCCCACACACTGACACCTGTTCCCACACATAGAAACACCTTCCACACACACTGAAACACCTACCCCACACACTGAAACCCCTTCCCCACACACTGAAACACCTTCCCCACGCAACAAAACACCTTCCCCACACACTGAAACCCAACCCCACACAATGAAACACCTTCCCCACACACTGAAACACTTCCCACACACTGTAGCACCTTTCCCACACACTGAAACGCATTCCCCACACACTGCAACACCTTCCCCACGCAACAAAACACCTTCCCCACACACTGAGACCCCTTCTGCACACACTGAAACAACTTCCCCACACACAGAAACCCAACCCCACACAATGAAACACCTTCCCCACACACTGAAACACTTCCCACACACTGTAGCACCTTTCCCACACACTGAAACCCCTTCTGCACGCACTGAAACACCTTCCCCACATACCGAAACCCTTCCCCACACACTGAAACAACATCCCCACACACTGAAACACTTCCCCACACACTGAAGCTCCTTCCCCAGACACTGGAAACCCTTCCCCACACACTGAAACCCCTTCCCCACACACTGAAACACCTTCCCCACACACTGAAACCCCTTCCACACAGACTGAAACACCTTCCCCACACACATAAACCCCTTCCGCATACAATGAAACCCAACCCCACACAAAGAAACCCATCCCCACACACTGAAAACCATCCCCACACACAGAAACACCTTCCCCACACACTGAAACCATTCCCGACACACTGAAACACATCCCCACACACTGAAACATAACCCCACACACTGAAACACCTTCCCTACACACTGTAACACCTTCCCCACACACTGAAACACGTTCCCCACAAACTGAAACACCTTCCCCACACACAGAAATACCATCCCCCCACACTGAAACACCTTTCCCACACACTGTAACACCTTCCCCACACACTGAAACACGTTCCCCACAAACTGAAACACCTTCCCCACACACAGAAATACCATCCCCCCACACTGAAACACCTTCCCCACACACATAAACCCCTTCCGCATACAATGAAACCCAACCCCACACAAAGAAAACAATCCCCACACACTGAAAACCATCCCCACACACAGAAACACCCTCCCCACACACTGAAACCCTTCCCGACACACTGAAACACATCCCCACACACTGAAACACATCCCCACACACTGAAACACCTTCCCTACACACTGTAACACCTTCCCCACACACTGAAACACGTTCCCCACACACTGAAACACCTTACCCACACACAGAAATACCATCCCCCCACACTGAAACACCTTTCCCACACACTGAAACCCCTTCCCCACACACTGCAACAGCTTCCCCACACACTGAAACACCTTCCCCACACACTGAAACGCCTTCCGCACACACTGAAACACCTTCCTCACACACTGAAACCCTTCCCCACACACTGAAACCCCTTCCCCACACACTGAAACACTTCCCCACACACTGACACCTGTTCCCACACATAGAAACACCTTCCACACACACTGAAACACCTACCCCACACACTGAAACCCCTTCCCCACACACTGAAACACCTTCCCCACGCAACAAAACACCTTCCCCACACACTGAAACCCAACCCCACACAATGAAACACCTTCCCCACACACTGAAACACTTCCCACACACTGTAGCACCTTTCCCACACACTGAAACGCATTCCCCACACACTGCAACACCTTCCCCACGCAGCAAAACACCTTCCCCACACACTGAGACCCCTTCTGCACACACTGAAACAACTTCCCCACACACAGAAACCCAACCCCACACAATGAAACACCTTCCCCACACACTGAAACACTTCCCACACACTGTAGCACCATTCCCACACACTGAAACCCCTTCTGCACGCACTGAAACACCTTCCCCACATACCGAAACCCTTCCCCACACACTGAAACACCATCCCCACACACTGAAACACTTCCCCACACACTGAAGCTCCTTCCCCAGACACTGGAAACCCTTCCCCACACACTGAAACCCCTTCCCCACACACTGAAACACCTTCCCCACACACTGAAACCCCTTCCACACAGACTGAAACACCTTCCCCACACACATAAACCCCTTCCGCATACAATGAAACCCAACCCCACACAAAGAAACCCATCCCCACACACTGAAAACCATCCCCACACACAGAAACACCTTCCCCACACACTGAAACCCTTCCCGACACACTGAAACACATCCCCACACACTGAAACATATCCCCACACACTGAAACACCTTCCCTACACACTGTAACACCTTCCCCACACACTGAAACACGTTCCCCACAAACTGAAACACCTTCCCCACACACAGAAATACCATCCCCCCACACTGAAACACCTTTCCCACACACTGAAACCCCTTCCACACACACTGAAACAGCTTCCCTACACACTGAAACACATTCCCCACACACTGAAACCCCTTCCGCACACACTGAAACACCTTCCTCACACACTGAAACCCTTCCCCACACACTGAAACCCCTTCCCCACACACTGAAACACTTCCGCACACACTGAAACCCCTTCCCACACATAGAAACACCTTCCACACACACTGAAACACCTACCCCACACACTGAAACCCCATTCCCACACACTGAAACACCTTCCCCACTCAACAAAACACCTTCCCCACACACTGAAACCCCTTCTGCACACACTGAAACACTTCCCACACACTGTAGCACCTTTCCCACACACTGAAACACCATCCCCACACACTGAAACACTTCCCACACACTGAAACTCCTTCCCCAGGCACTGGAAACCCTTCCCCACACACTGAAACCACTTCCCCACACACTGAAACACCTTCCCCACACACTGAATCCCCTTCCACACAGACTGAAACACCTTCCCCACACACATAAACCCCTTCCGCATACAATGAAACCCAACCCCAAACAAAGAAAACAATCCCCACACACTGAAAACCATCCCCACACACAGAAACACCTTCCCCACACACTGAAACCCTTCCCGACACACTGAAACACATCACCACACACTGAAACACATCCCCACACACTGAAACACCTTCCCTACACACTGTAACACCCCTTCCCCACACACTGAAACACGTTCCCCACACACTGAAACACCTTCCCCACACACATAAATACCATCCCCCCACACTGAAACACCTTTCCCACACACTGAAACCCCTTCCCCACACACTGCAACAGCTTCCCCACACACTGAAACACCTTCCCCACACACTGATACCCATTCACCAAACACTGAAACACATTCCCCACACAATGAAACCCTTCCAAACACACTGAAGTACATTCCCCACACACTGAAACACCTTCTCCACACACTGAAACCCCTTCCACACAGACTGAAACACCTTCCCCACACACATAAACCCCTTCCGCATACAATGAAACCCAACCCCACACAAACAAACCCATCCCCACTCACTGAAAACCATCCCCACACACAGAAACACCTTCCCCACACACTGAAACCCTTCCCGACACACTGAAAGACATCCCCACACACTGAAACACATCCCCACACACTGAAACACCTTCCCTACACACTGTAACACCTTCCCCACACACTGAAACACGTTCCCCACACACTGAAACACCTTCCCCACACACAGAAATACCATCCCCCCACACTGAAACACCTTTCCCACACAATGAAACCCCTTCCCTACACACTGTAACACCTTCCCCACACACTGAAACACGTTCCCCACACACAGAAACACCTTCCCCACACACAGAAATATCACCCCCCAAACTGAAACACCTTTTCCACACACTGAAACCCCTTCCCCACACACTGAAACAGCTTCCCCACACACTGAAACACCTTCCTCACACACTGAAACCCCTTCCGCACACACTGAAACACCTTCCTCACACACTGAAACCCTTCCCCACACACTGAAGCGCCTTCCCCACACACTGAAACACTTCCCCACACACTGAAACCCCTTCCCACACATAGAAACACCTTCCGCACACACTGAAACACCGACCCCACACATTGAAACCCCTTCCCCACACACTGAAACACCTTCCCCACGCAACAAAACACCTTCCCCACACACTGAAACCCCTTCCGCACACACTGAAACACCTTCCCCACACACTGAAACCCGACCCCACACAATGAAACTCCTTCCCCACACACTGAAACACTTCCCACACACTGTAGCACCTTTCCCACACACTGAGACACCTTCCCCACACACAGAAACGCATTCCCCACACACTGCAACACCTTCCCCACGCAACAAAACACCTTCCCCACACATTGAAACCCCTTCCGCACACACTGAAACACCTTCCCCACACACTGAAACCCAACCCCACACAATGAAACACCTTCCCCACACACTGAAATACTCCCCACACACTGTAGCACCTTTCCCACACACTGAAACCCCTTCCGCACGCACTGCAACACCTTCCCCACACACCGAAACCCTTCCTCACACACTGAAACACCATCCTGACACACTGAAATTCTTCCCCACACACTGAAACTCCTTCCCCAGACACTGGAAACCCTTCCCCACACACTGAAACCCCTTCCCCACACACTGAAACACCTTCCCCACACACTGAAACCCCTTCGCATACAATGAAACCCAACCCCACACAAAGAAACCAATCCCCACACACTGAAAACCATCCCCACACACAGAAACACCTTCCCCACGCACTGAAACCCTTCCCGACACACTGAAACACATCGCCAGACACTGGAAACCCTTCCCCACACACTGAAACCCCTTCCCACACACTGAAACACCTTCCCCACACACTGAAACCCCTTCCACACAGACTGAAACACCTTCCCCACACACATAAACCCCTTTCGCAAACAATGCAACTCATCCCCACACAATGAAACCCATCGCCACACACTGAAACCCGTCCCCACACTCTGGAACCCAACCCCACACACTGAAACACCTTCCCCAAACACTGAAACCCCTTCCCCACACACTGAAACAGCTTCCCCACACACTGAAACATCTTCCCCACACACTGAAACCCCTTCCGCACACACTGAAACACCTTCCCCACACACTGAAACACCTTCCCCACACACTGAAACTCTTCCCCACACACTGAAAGCCCTTCCCCACACACTGAAACACCTTCCCCACACACTGAAACAACTTCCCCACACACTGAAACCCCTTCCCCACACACTGAAACACCTTCCCCATACACTGAAACAACTTCCCCACACACTGAAACCCCTTCCCCATACACTGAAACCCCATCCCCACACACTGAAACCCCTTCTGCACACACTGAAACACCTTCCCCACACACTGAAACCGCTTCCCCACACACTGAAACCCCTTCCACACATATTGAAACACCTTCCCCACACACTGAAACCCCTTCCCCACACACTGGAACACCTTCCCCACACACTGAAACACATCCCCACACACTTAAACCCCTTCCCTACACAATGAAACAAATCCCCACGCACTGAAACCCCTTCCCCAAACACACTGAAACACCATCCTCACACACTGAAACTCCTTCCCCACATACTGAAACCCCTTCCGCACACAGTGAAACCCTTCCCATCCAATGGAACACCTTCCCCACACCCTGAAACACATCCCCACACATTGAAACCCCTTCCCCACACACAGAAACACCTTCTGCACCCACTGAAACACCTTCCCCACACACTGAAACACCTTCCCCACACACTGAAACCCCTTCCGCACACACTGAAATATCTTCCTCACTCACTGAAAACCTTCCCCACACACTGAAACACCTTCCCCACTCTCTGAAACCCTTCCCCACACACTGAAACCCCTTCCACACACACTGAAACACCTTCCCCACACACTGAAACAACTTCCCCACACACTGAAACCGCTTCCCCACACACTGAAACACCTTCCCCACACACTGAAACACCTTCTCCATACACTGAAACACCTTCCCCATACACTGAAACCCCTTCCCCACACACCGAAACACCATCCCCACACACTGAAACACTTCCCCACACACTGAAACTCCTTCCCCAGACACTGGAAACCACTTCCCCACACACTGAAACCCCTTCCCCACACACTGAAACACCTTCCCCACACACATAAACCCCTTCCGCATACAATGAAACCCAACCCCACACAAAGAAACCCATCCCCACACACTGAAAACCATCCCCACACACAGAAACACCTTCCCCACACACTGAAAAACTTCCCGACACACTGAAACACATCCCCACACACTGAAACACATCCCCACACACTGAAACACCTTCCCTACACACTGTAACACCTTCCCCACACACTGAAACCCCTTCCACACACACTGAAACATCTTCCCCATACACTGAAACAACTTCCCCACACACTGAAACCCCTTCCCCACACACTGAAACCCCATCCCCACACACTGAAACCCCTTCTGCACACACTGAAACACCTTCCCCACACACTGAAACCGCTTCCCCACACACTGAAACCCCTTCCACACACACTGAAACACATCCCCACACACTGAAACACCTTCCCCACACACAGAAATACCATCCCCCCACACTGAAACACCCTTCCCACACACTGAAACCCCTTCCCCACACACTGAAACAGCTTCCCCACACACGGAAACACCTTCCCCACACTCTGAAACCCATTGCGCACACACTGTAACACCTTCCCCACACACTGAAACACGTTCCCCACACACTGAAACACCTTCCCCACACACAGAAATACCATCCCCCCACACTGAAACACCCTTCCCACACACTGAAACCCCTTCCCCACACACTGAAACAGCTTCCCCACACACGGAAACACCTTCCCCACACTCTGAAACCCATTGCGCACACACTGAAACACCTTCCTCACACACTGAAACCCTTCCCCACACACTGAAAACCCTTCCCCACACACTGAAACACTTCCCCACACACTGAAACCCCTTCCCACACATAGAAACACCTTCCACACACACTGAAACACCTACCCCACACACTGAAACACCTTCCCCACACACTGAAACAACTTCCCCACGCAACAAAACACCTTCCCCACGCACTGAAACCCCTTCTGCACACACTGAAACACCTTCCCCACACACTGAAACCCAACCCCACACAATGAAACACCCTCCCCACACACTGAAACACTTCCCACACACTGTAGCACCTTTCCCACACACTGAAACACCTTCCCCACACACTGAAACGCATTCCCCACACACTGCAACACCTTCCCCACACAACAAAACACCTTCCCCACACACTGAAACCCTTTCCGCACACACTGAAATACCTTCCCCACACACTGAAACCCAACCCCACACAATGAAACCCCTTCCCCACACACTGAAACACTTCCCCACACACTGAAACCCCTTCCCACACATAGAAACACCTTCCGCACACACTGAAACACCTACCCCACACATTGAAACCCCTTCCCCACACACTGAAACACCTTCCCCACGCAACAAAACACCTTCCCCACACACTGAAACCCCTTCCGCACACACTGAAACACCTTCCCACACACTGAAACCCGACCCCACACAATGAAACTCCTTCCCCACACACTGAAACACTTCCCACACACTGTAGCACCTTTCCCACACACTGAGACACCTCCCCACACAGTGAAACGCATTCCCCACACACTGCAACACCTTCCCCACGCAACAAAACACCTTCCCCACACACTGAAACCCCTTCCGCACACACTGAAACACCTTCCCCACACACTGAATCCCAACCCCACACAATGAAACACCTTCCCCACACACTGAAATACTCCCCACACACTGCAGCACATTTCCCACACACTGAAACCCCTTCCGCACGCACTGCAACACCTTCCCCACACACCGAAACCCTTCCTCACACACTGAAACACCATCCCGACACACTGAAACACTTCCCCACACACTGAAACTCCTTCCCCAGACACTGGAAACCCTTCCACACACACTGAAACCCCTTCCCCACACACAGAAACACCTTCCCCACACACTGAAACCCCTTCCACACAGACTGAAACACCTTCTCCACACACATAAACCCCTTTCGCATACAATGAAACCCAACCCCACACAAAGAAACCAATCCCCACACACTGAAAACCATCCCCACACACAGAAACACCTTCCCCACGCACTGAAACCCTTCCCGACACACTGAAACACATCGCCAGACACTGGAAATCCTTCCCCACACACTGAAACCCTTTCCCACACAATGAAACACCTTCCCCCTTCCCCACACACTGAAACCCCTTCCACACAGACTGAAACACCTTCCCCACACACATAAACCCCTTTCGCAAACAATGCAACTCATCCCCACACAATGAAACCCATCGCCACACACTGAAACCCGTCCCCACACTCTGGAACCCTACCCCACACACTGAAACACCTTCCCCAAACACTGAAACCCCTTCCCCACACACTGAAACAGCTTCCCCACACACTGAAACATCTTCCCCACACACTGAAACCCCTTCCGCACACACTGAAACACCTTCCCCACACACTGAAACACCTTCCCCACACACTGAAACTCTTCCCCACACACTGAAACCCCTTCCCCACACACTGAAACACCTTCCCCACACACTGAAACAACTTCCCCTCACACTGAAACCCCTTCCCCACACACTGAAACACCTTCCCCATACACTGAAACAACTTCCCCACACACTGAAACCCCTTCCCCACTCACTGAAACCCCATCCCCACACACTGAAACCCCTTCTGCACACACTGAAACACCTTCCCCACACACTGAAACCGCTTCCCCACACACTGAAACCCCTTCCACACATATTGAAACACCTTCCCCACACACTGAAACCCCTTCCCCACACACTGGAACACATCCCCACACACTTAATCCCCTTCCCTGCACAATGAAACAAATCCCCACGCACTGAAACCCCTTCCCCAAACACACTGAAACACCATCCTCACACACTGAAACTCCTTCCCCACACACTGAAACCCCTTCCGCACACAGTGAAACCCTTCCCATCCAATGGAACACCTTCCCCACACCCTTAAACACATCCCCACACATTGAAACCCCTTCCCCACACATAGAAACACCTTCTCCACCCACTGAAACACCTTCCCCACACACTGAAACACCTTCCCCACACACTGAAACCCCTTCCGCACACACTGAAATATCTTCCTCACTCACTGAAACGCTTCCCCACACACTGAAACACCTTCCCCACACACTGAAACACTTCCCCACACACTGAAACACCATCCCGACACACTGAAACACTTCCCCACACACTGAAACTCCTTCCCCAGACACTGGAAACCCTTCCCCACACACTGAAACCCCTTCCCCACACACTGAAACACCTTCCCCACACACTGAAACCCCTTCCACACAGACTGAAACACCTTCCCCACACACATAAACCCCTTTCGCATACAATGAAACCCAACCCCACACAAAGAAACCAATCCCCACACACTGAAAACCATCCCCACACACAGAAACACCTTCCCCACGCACTGAAACCCTTCCCGACACACTGAAACACATCGCCAGACACTGGAAACCCTTCCCCACACACTGAAACCCCTTCCCACACAATGAAACACCTTCCCACTTCCCCACACACTGAAACCCCTTCCACACAGACTGAAACACCTTCCCCACACACATAAACCCCTTTCGCAAACAATGCAACTCATCCCCACACAATGAAACCCATCGCCACACACTGAAACCCGTCCCCACACTCTGGAACCCTACCCCACACACTGAAACACCTTCCCCAAACACTGAAACCCCTTCCCCACACACTGAAACAGCTTCCCCACACACTGAAACATCTTCCCCACACACTGAAACCCCTTCCGCACACACTGAAACCCCTTCCTCACACACTGAAACACCTTCCCCACACACTGAAACACCTTCACCAGACACTGAAATACCATCCCCACACACTGAAAGACCTTTCCCACACACAGAAACACCATCCCCAGACACTTAAACACCTTCCACACATACAGAAACACCTTCCCCACACCATGAAATACCATACCCACACACTGGAACACCTATCCCACACACTGAAACCCCTTCCCCACACACTGGAACCCGACCCCACACACTGAAACACCATCCCCAAACACTGAAACCCCTACCCCACACACTGAAACAGCTTCCCCACACACTGAAACCCCTTCCCCACACACTGAAACACCTTCCCCACACACTGAAACACCTTCCCCACACACTGAAACACCTTCCGCACACACTGAAACACCTTCCCCACACACTGAAACCCTTCCCCACACACTCAAACACCTTCCCCACACACTGAAACTCTTCCCCACACACTGAAACCCCTTCCCCACACACTGGATCACCTTCCCCACACACTGAAACAACTTCCCCACACACTGAAACCCCTTCCCACACACTGAAACACCTTCCCCATACACTGAAACAACTTCCCCACACACTGAAACCCCTTCCCCACACACTGAAACACCTTCCCCATACACTGAAACACCTTCCCCACACACTGAAACACCTTCCACATGCACTGAAACACCTTCCCCACACAACGAAACCCTTCCCCACACACTGAAACACCTTCTCCACACACTGAAACACTTCCCCACACACTGAAACTCCTTTCCCAGACACTGGAAACCCTTCCCCACATACTGAAACACCTTCCCCACACACTGAAACAACTTGCCCACACACTGAAACACCTTCCGCACACACTGAATCCCTGTCCCCACACACTGCAACACTTCCCCAAACACTGAAACACTTCCCCACATACTGAAACCCCTTCAGCACAAACTGAAACCCCTTCCCCACACACTGAGACCCCTTCCGCACACACTGAAACCCTTCCCCACATACTGAAACCCCTTCCACTTACACTGAAACCTCTTCCCCACAAACTGAAAACCTTCCCGACACACTGAAACCGTTCCCCACACACTGAAACCCCTTCACCACATATTGAAACCCCTTCCCCACACACTGAAATACCTTCCCCACACACTGAAACCCCATCCACACACAGTTAAACAATTCCCCACACAATGAAACCCCATCCCCAGACACTAAAACACCTTCCCTACACACTGAATCCCCTTCCGCACACAATGAAACACCTTCCGCACACAATGAAACACCTTCTCTACACACTGAATCCCCTTCCCCACACACTGAAACTCCTTCTGCACACAATGAAACACCTTCCCCACTCACTGAAACCCCTTCCCCACACAATGAAACCCCTTCCGCACACACTGAAACCCCTTCCGCACACACTGAAAGACCTTCCCAACACTCTGAAACCCCTTCAACACACACTGAAACACGTTCCTCACACACTGAAACCCCTTCCGCACTCTGAAACACATCCCCACACACTGAAGCACATCCCCACGCACTGAAACACCTTCCCCACACATGAAACCCCTTCCCCAGACACGGAAACACCTTCCACACACACTGAAATCCCTTCCGCACACACTGAAACACCTTCCATACACACTGAAACACTTCCCCACACAATGAAACAACTTCCCTACACACTGAAACCCATCCCCACCAGTTGCAAGCTTCCCCACACACTGAAACAACTTCCCCACACACTGAAACACCTCCCCATACACTGAAACAACTTCCCCACACACTGAAACACATTCTGCACACACTGAAACCCATCCCCACACACTGAAACCCCTTCACTCGCACTGAAGACCATCCACACACACTGAAACACCTTCCCCACACACTGAAACCCCTTCCCCACACACTCAAACACCTTCCGCACAAACTGAAACACATCCCCATCCACTGAAACACCTTCCCCACACACTGAAACCCCTTCACCACCAACACTGAAACACCTTCCCCACACACTGGAACACCTTTCCCACACACTGAAATGCCATCCCCACACACTGAAACACCTTTCCCACACACTGAAACCCCTTCCCCAGACACTGGAACCCTTCCCCACACACTGAAACACCTTACTCAAACACTGAAACACCTTCCCCACACACTGAAACACCTTCCCCGCACAATGAAACGCCTTCTCTACACACTGAATCCCCTTCCCCACACACTGAAATCCCTTCTGCACACAATGAAACACCTTCCCCACTCACTGAAACCCCTACCCCACACAATGAAAACCCCTTCCGCACACACTGAAACCCCTTCCGCACAAACTGAAACACCTTCCCAACACACTGAAACACCTTCAACACACACTGAAACCCGTTCCTCACACACTGAAACCCCTTCCGCACTCTGAAACACATCCCCACACAATGAAGCACATCCCCACGCACTGAAACACCTTCCCCACACACTGAAACCCCTTCCCCAGACACTGAATCACCTTCCACACACACTGAAATCCCTTCCGCACACACTGAAACCCTTCCCCACACTGTGAAACCCCTACCCCACCCTCTGAAACACCTTCCCCAGACACTGGAACCCTTCCCCACACACTGAAACACCTTACTCAAACACTGAAACACCTTCCCCACACACTGAAACATCTTCCCCACACACTGAAACACCTTCCTGACATACACTGAAACCCCTTCCCCACACACTGAAACAGTACCCCACACACTGAAACACCTTCCCCACACACTGAAACCCCTTCCCCACACCCTGAAACCCCTTACCCACACACTGAAACCCCTTCCCCACACCCTGAAACACCTTCCCACTCACTGAAACCCATCCCCACACACTGAAACCCTACCCCACACACTGAAAACCCTTACCCACACAATGAAGTCCCTTCCCCACAGCCTGAAACACATCCCCACACACTGAAACACTTCCCAACACACTGAAACACATCCCCACACACTGAAACCCCTTCCCCAGACACGGAAACACCTTCCCCAGACACTGGAACCCTTCCCCACACACTGAAACACCTTACTCAAAC
Source organism: Heterodontus francisci (assembly GCF_036365525.1). Lineage (NCBI taxonomy): Eukaryota > Metazoa > Chordata > Chondrichthyes > Heterodontiformes > Heterodontidae > Heterodontus > Heterodontus francisci. The sequence continues at coordinate 572,739 of NW_027140954.1, read as the reverse complement.
ACTGAAACACCTTCCCCACACACTGAAACATCTTCCCCACACACTGAAACACCTTCCTGACACACACTGAAACCCCTTCCCCACACACTGAAACACTACCCCACACAATGAATCACCTTCCCCACACACAGAAACCCCTTCCCCACACACTGAAACCCCTTACCCACACACTGAAACAACATCCCCACACACTGAAACCCCATCCCCACACACTGAAACACATCCCCACACACTGAAACACATTCCCCACACACTGAAACCCCTTCCCCACAGACTGAAACCCTCCCCCAAACACTGCAACCCATTCACCACACATTGAAACACATTCCCCACACACTGAAAACCTTCCCCACACACTGAAACAAATTCCCCACACACTGGAACCCCTTCCCCGCACAGTGAAACCCTTCCCCACACTCTGAAACCCCTTCCCCACACACTGAAACCCCTTCCCCACTCAGTGAAACACATCCCCACACACTGAAACGCCTTCCCCACACACTGAATCCCCTGCCCCAAACACTGAAACCCCTTCCCCCACACTGAAACTCTTTCCCACACTCTGAAATCCCTTCCTCACACACTGAAACACCTTCAACACACACTGAAACCCCTTCCACGCCCTCTGAAACAGCTTCCCCGCACACTGAAACCCCATCCGCTCACACTGCAAACCATCGCCGCACTATGAAACACATCCCCACACAATGAAACCCGTCCCCACACACTGAAACCCCTTCCCCACACACTGAAACCCCTTCCACACACAGTGAAACACATCCCCACACACTGAAACACCTTCCCCACACACTGAAACTCCTTCCACACACACTGAAACCCATCCCCACACACTGAAACCCTTCCCCACACACTGAAACACATCCCCACACATTGAATCAGATCCCCACACACTGAAACACCTTCCCCACACACTGAAACCCCTTCCCCACACACTGAAACCCTTCCCACACACTGATACCCCTTCCCCACACACTGAAACACCTTCCCCACACACTGAAACACCTTCCCCACACACTGAAACGCCATCCGCACACAGCTAAACAATTCCCCACACACTGAAACCCCTTCCCCACACACTGAATCCCCTTCCCTACACACTGAATCCCCTTCCACACACAATTAAACACCTTCCCCACACAATGAAACACCTTCCCCACACAGTGAATCCCCTTCCCCAAACACTGAAATCCCTTCCGCACACAATGAAACACCTTCCCCAAACACTGAAACCCCTTCCCCACGCACTGAAACACTTTCTGCACACACTGAAACCCCTTCCACAAACACTGAAACACCTTCCCAACACACTGAAACCCCTTCAACACACACTGAAACCCCTTCCTCACACACTGAAACCCCTTCCCCACACACTGGAACCCCTTCTGCACACAGTGAAACCCTTCCCCACACACTGAAACCCCGTCCCCACACACTGAAACACATCCCCACACACTGAAACCCCTTCCCCACACAATGATACACACGCCCACACACTGAAACACCTTCCCCATACACTGAAACACATCCCCAAACGCTGAAACACCTCCCCCAACACTGAAACCCCATCCGCAGACCGTGAAACACTTTCCCACACTCTGAAACCAGTTCCCCAAACACTGAAACACCTTCCCCAAACACTGAAAACCATCTCCACACTCTGAAACACCTCCCCCACACACTAAAACAGCTTCCCCACACACTGAAACCCCTTCCCCACACCCTGAAACCCCTTACCCACACACTGAAACAACTTCCCCACACACTGAAACCCCTTCCCCACACCCTGAAACACCTTCCCACTCACTGAAACCCATCCCCACACACTGAAACCCTACCCCACACACTGAAAACCCTTACCCACACAATGAAGTCCCTTCCCCACAGCCTGAAACACATCCCCACACACTGAAACACTTCCCAACACACTGAAACACATCCCCACACACTGAAACCCCTTCCCCAGACACGGAAACACCTTCCCCAGACACTGGAACCCTTCCCCACACACTGAAACACCTTACTCAAACACTGAAACACCTTCCCCACACACTGAAGCATCTTCCCCACACACTGAAACACCTTCCTGACACACACTGAAACCCCTTCCCCACACACTGAAACACGACCCCACACAATGAATCACCTTCCCCACACACAGAAACCCCTTCCACACACACTGAAACCCCTTACCCACACACTGAAACAACATCCCCACACACTGAAACCCCATCCCCACACACTGAAACACATCCCCACACACTGAAACACATTCCCCACACACTGAAACCCCTTCCCCACAGACTGAAACCCTCCCCCAAACACTGCAACCCATTCACCACACATTGAAACACATTCCCCACACACTGAAAACCTTCCCCACACACTGAAACAAATTCCCCACACACTGGAACCCCTTCCCCGCACAGTGAAACCCTTCCCCACACTCTGAAACCCCTTCCCCACACACTGAAACCCCTTCCCCACACAGTGAAACACATCCCCACACACTGAAACGCCTTCCCCACACACTGAATCCCCTGCCCCAAACACTGAAACCCCTTCCCCCACACTGAAACTCTTTCCCACACTCTGAAATCCCTTCCTCACACACTGAAACACCTTCAACACACACTGAAACCCCTTCCACGCCCTCTGAAACACCTTCCCCACACACTGAAACCCCATCCGCACACACTGCAAACCATCGCCGCACTATGAAACCCATCCCCACACAATGAAACCCGTCCCCACACACTGAAACCCCTTCCCCACACACTGAAACCCCTTCCACACACAGTGAAACACATCCCCACACACTGAAACACCTTCCCCACACACTGAAACTCCTTCCACACACACTGAAACCCATCCCCACACACTGAAACCCTTCCCCACACACTGAAACACATCCCCACACATTGAATCAGATCCCCACACACTGAAACACCTTCCCCACACACTGAAACCCCTTCCCCACACACTGAAACCCTTCCCACACACTGATACCCCTTCCCCACACACTGAAACACCTTCACCACACACTGAAACACCTTCCCCACACACTGAAACGCCATCCGCACACAGCTAAACAATTCCCCACACACTGAAACCCCTTCCCCACACACTGAAACCCCTTCCCTACACACTGAATCCCCTTCCACACACAATTAAACACCTTCCCCACACAATGAAACACCTTCCCCACACAGTGAATCCCCTTCCCCAAACACTGAAATCCCTTCCGCACACAATGAAACACCTTCCCCAAACACTGAAACCCCTTCCCCACGCACTGAAACACTTTCTGCACACACTGAAACCCCTTCCACAAACACTGAAACACATTCCCCACACACTGGAACCCCTTCTGCACACAGTGAAACCCTTCCCCACACACTGAAACCCCGTCCCCACACACTGAAACACATCCCCACACACTGAAACCCCTTCCCCACACAATGATACACACGCCCACACACTGAAACACCTTCCCCATACACTGAAACACATCCCCAAACGCTGAAACACCTCCCCCAACACTGAAACCCCATCCGCAGACCGTGAAACACTTTCCCACACTCTGAAACCAGTTCCCCAAACACTGAAACACCTTCCCCAAACACTGAAAACCATCCCCACACTCTGAAACACCTCCCCCACACACTAAAACAGCTTCCCCACACACTGAAACTCCTTCCACATGCACTGAAACCCCTTCCCACTCACTGAACCACATCCCCACACTCTGAAACATCTTCCCCACACACTGAAACCCCTTCCGCACACACTGAAACCCAACCCACACAATGAAACCCATCCCTACACACTGAAACACCTTCCCCACACAGTGACACGCCTTCCCCACACACTAAAACACCTTCCCCACACACTGAATCTCCTTCCCCATGCACTGAAACCCCTTCCCCTGAAACTGAAACTGCTTCCTCACACACTGAAACCCCTTCCCCACACACTGAAACACATCCCCACGCACTGAAACCCCTTCCCCACACACTGAAACTCATCCCCACACACTGAAACCACTTCCCTTCACACTGAAACCCCTTCCGCACACACTGAAACCCCTTCCTCACACACTGAAACACCTTCCCCACACACTGAAACCCCTTCCCCACCCTCTGAAACCCCTTCCGCACAAACTGAAACTGCTTCCTCAAACACTGAAACACATCCCCACACGCTGAAAAACCTCCCCCACAAACTGAAACCCCTTCCGCAGACTGTGAAAAACTTCCCCACACTCTGAAACCCCTTCCCCACACACTGAAACACCTTCCCCACACACTGAAAACCATCCCCACACTCTGAAGCACCTTCCCCACACACTAAAACACCTTCCCCACACACTGAAACTCCTTCCCCATGCACTGAAACCCCTTCCCACTCACTGAAACACATCCCCACACACTGAAACACCTTCCCCACACACTGAAACCCCTTCTGCACACACTGAAACCCATCCCCACACAATGAAACCCATCCCTACACACTGAAACACCTTCTCCACACACTGAAACACTTCCCCACACACTGAAACACCTTCTCCACACACTGAAACACTTCCCCACACACTGAAACTCCTTTCCCAGACACTGGAAACCCTTCCCCACATACTGAAACACGTTCACCACACACTGAAACAACTTGCCCACACACTGAAACACCTTCCGCACACACTGAATCCCTGTCCCCACACACTGCAACACTTCCCCAAACACTGAAACACTTCCCCACATACTGAAACCCCTTCCCCACAAACTGAAACCCCTTCCCCACACTCTGAAACCCCTTCCTCACACACTGAAACACCTTCAACACACACTGAAACCCCTTCCACGCCCTCTGAAACACCTTCCCCACACACTGAAACCCCATCTACACACACTGCAAACCATCGCCGCACAATGAAACCCATCCCCACACAATGAAACCCGTCCCCACACACTGAAACCCCTTCCCCACACACTGAACCCCCTTCCACACACAGTGAAACACATCCCCACACACTGAAACACCTTCCCCACACACTGAAACTCCTTCCACATACACTGAAACCCATCCCCACACATTGAAAACAATCCCCACACACTGAAACCCTTCCCCAAACACTGAAACACCTTCCCCACACACTGAAACCCTTCCCCACACACTGCAAAACATCCCCACACATTGAATCAGATCCCCACACACTGAAACACCTTCCCCACACACTGAAACCCCTTCCCCACACACTGAAACCCTTCCCATACACTGATACCCCTTCCCCACACACTGAAACACCTTCCCCACACACTGAAACACCTTCCCCACACACTGAAACGCCATCCGCACACAGCTAAACAATTCCCCACACACTGAAACCCCTTCCCCACACACTGAAACCCCTTCCCTACACACTGAATCCCCTTCCGCACACAATTAAACACCTTCCCCACACAATGAAACACCTTCCCCACACAGTGAATCCCCTTCCCCAAACACTGAAATCCCTTCTGCACACAATGAAACACCTTCCCCAAACACTGAAACCCCTTCCCCACGCACTGAAACACTTTCCGCACACACTGAAACCCCTTCCACAAACACTGAAACACCTTCCCAACACACTGAAACCCCTTCAACACACACTGAAACCCCTTCCTCACACACTGAAACCCCTTCCACACACACTGAAACACCTTCCCCACACACTGAAACCACTTCCCCACACACTGGAACCCCTTCTGCACACAGTGAAACCCTTCCCCACACACTGAAACCCCGTCCCCACACACTGAAACACATCCCCACACACTGAAACCCCTTCCCCACACAATGATACACACGCCCACACACTGAAACACCTTCCCCATACACTGAAACACATCCCCAAACGCTGAAACACCTCCCCCAACACTGAAACCCCATCCGCAGACCGTGAAACACTTTACCACACTCTGAAACCAGTTCCCCAAACACTGAAACACGTTCCCCAAACACTGAAAACCATCCCCACACTCTGAAACACCTTCCCCACACACTAAAACAGCTTCCCCACACACTGAAACTCCTTCCCCATGCACTGAAACCCCTTCCCACTCACTGAACCACATCCCCACACTCTGAAACATCTTCCCCACACACTGAAACCCCTTCCGCACACACTGAAACCCAACCCACACAATGAAACACATCACTACACACTGATACACCTTCCCCACACACTGAAACCGTTCCCCACACACTGAAACGCCTTCCCCACACACTAAAACACCTTCCCCACACACTGAATCTCCTTCCCCATGCACTGAAACCCCTTCCCTTGAAACTGAAACTGCTTCCTCACACACTGAAACCCCTTCCCCACACACTGAAACACATCCCCACGCACTGAAACCCCTTCCCCACACACTGAAACTCATCCCCACACACTGAAACAACTTCCCTTCACACTGAAACCCCTTCCGCACACACTGAAACCCCTTCCTCACACACTGAAACACCTTCCCCACACACTGAAACCCCTTCACCACCCTCTGAAACCCCTTCCCCACAAACTGAAACTGCTTCCTCAAACACTGAAACACATCCCCACACGCTGGAAAACCTCCCCCACAAACTGAAACCCCTTCCGCAGACTGTGAAACACTTCCCCACACTCTGAAACCCCTTCCCCACACACTGAAACACCTTCCCCACACACTGAAAACCATCCCCACACTCTGAAACACCTTCCCCACACACTAAAACACCTTCCCCACACACTGAAACTCCTTCCCCATGCACTGAAACCCCTTCCCACTCACTGAAACACATCCCCACACACTGAAACACCTTCCCCACACACTGAAACCCCTTCCGCACACACTGAAACCCATCCCCACACAATGAAACCCATCCCTACACACTGAAACACCTTCTCCACACACTGAAACACTTCCCCACACACTGAAACACCTTCTCCACACACTGAAACACTTCCCCACACACTGAAACTCCTTTCCCAGACACTGGAAACCCTTCCCCACATACTGAAACACGTTCACCACACACTGAAACAACTTGCCCACACACTGAAACACCTTCCGCACACACTGAATCCCTGTCCCCACACACTGCAACATTTCCCCAAACACTGAAACACTTCCCCACATACTGAAACCCCTTCCCCACAAACTGAAACCCCTTCCCCACACACTGAGACCCCTTCCGCACACACTGAAACCCTTCCCCACATACTGAAACCCCTTCCACACACACTGAAACCTCTTCCCCACAAACTGAAAACCTTCCCCACACACTGAAACCGTTCCCCACACACTGAAACCCCTTCACCACATAATGAAACCCCTTCCCCACACACTGAAACACCTTCCCCACACACTGAAACCCCATCCACACACAGTTAAACAATTCCCCACACACTGAAACCCCATCCCCAGACACTAAAACACCTTCCCTACACACTGAATCCCCTTCCGCACACAATGAAACACCTTCCCCACACAATGAAACACCTTCTCTACACACTGAATCCCCTTCCCCACACACTGAAACTCCTTCTGCACACAATGAAACACCTTCCCCACTCACTGAAACCCCTTCCCCACACAATGAAACCCCTTCCGCACACACTGAAACCCCTTCCGCACACACTGAAAGACCTTCCCAACACTCTGAAACCCCTTCAACACACACTGAAACACGTTCCTCACACACTGAAACCCCTTCCGCACTCTGAAACACATCCCCACACACTGAAGCACATCCCCACGCACTGAAACACCTTCCCCACACACTGAAACCCCTTCCCCAGACACGGAAACACCTTCCACACACACTGAAATCCCTTCCGCACACACTGAAACACCTTCCATACACACTGAAACACTTCCCCACACAATGAAACAACTTCCCTACACACTGAATCCCATCCCCACCAGTTGAAAGCATCCCCACACACTGAAACCCCTTCCCCACACACTGAAACACCTCCCCACACACTGAAACATCTTCCCCACACACTGAAACACATTCTGCACACACTGAAAACCATCCCCACACACTGAAACCCCATTCACACGCACTGAAGACCATCCACACACACTGAAACACCTTCCCCACACACTGAAACCCCTTCCCCACACACTCAAACACCTTCCGCACAAACTGAAACACATCCCCACACACTGAAACACCTTCCCCACACACTGAAACCCCTTCACCACCAACACTGAAACACCTTCCCCACACACTGGAACACCTTCCCCACACACTGAAATGCCATCCCCACACACTGAAACACCTTTCCCACACACTGAAACCCCTTCCCCAGACACTGGAACCCTTCCCCACACACTGAAAATCCTTACTCAAACACTGAAACACCTTCCCCACACACTGAAACACCTTCCCTGCACAATGAAACACCTTCTCCACACACTGAATCCCCTTCCCCACACACTGAAACCCCTTCTGCACACAATGAAACACCTTCCCCACTCACTGAAACCCCTTCCCCACACAATGAAACCCCTTCCGCACACACTGAAACCCCTTCCGCACAAACTGAAACACCTTCCCAACACACTGAAACCCCTTCAACACACACTGAAACCCGTTCCTCACACACTGAAACCCCTTCCGCACTCTGAAACACATCCCCACACAATGAAGCACATCCCCACGCACTGAAACACCTTCCCCACACACTGAAACCCCTTCCCCAGACATTGAATCACCTTCCACACACACTGAAATCCCTTCCGCACACACTGAAACCCTTCCCCACACTGTGAAACCCCTACCCCACCCTCTGAAACACCTTCCCCAGACACTGGAACCCTTCCCCACACACTGAAACACCTTACTCAAACACTGAAACACCTTCCCCACACACTGAAACATCTTCCCCACACACTGAAACACCTTCCTGACATACACTGAAACCCCTTCCCCACACACTGAAATACTACCCCACACACTGAAACACCTTCCCCACACACTGAAACCCCTTCCCCACACACTGAAACCCCTTACCCACACACTGAAACAACTTCCCCACAAACTGAAACCCCTTCCCCACACCCTGAAACCCCTTCCCACTCACTGAAACCCATCCCCACACACTGAAACCCTACCCCACACACTGAAAACCCTTCCCCACACAATGAAGTCCCTTCCCCACAACCTGAAACACATCCCCACACACTGAAACACTTCCCAACACACTGAAACACATCCCCACACACTGAAACCCCTTCCCCAGACACGGAAACACCTTCCCCAGACACTGGAACCCTTCCCCACACACTGAAACACCTTACTCAAACACTGAAACACCTTCCCCACACACTGAAACATCTTCCCCACACACTGAAACACCTTCCTGACACACACTGAAACCCCTTCCCCACACACTGAAACACTACCCCACACAATGAATCACCTTCCCCACACACAGAAACCCCTTCCCCACACACTGAAATCCCTTCCCCACACACTGAAACAACATCCCCACACACTGAAACACCATCCCCACACACTGAAACACATCCCCACACACTGAAAAACATTCCCCACACACTGAAACCCCTTCCCCACAGACTGAAACCCTCCCCCAAACACTGCAACCCATTCACCACACATTGAAACACATTCCCCACACACTGAAAACCTTCCCCACACACTGAAACAAATTCCCCACACACTGAAACCCCTTCCCCGCACAGTGAAACCCTTCCCCACACTCTGAAACCCCTTCCCCACACACTGAAACCCCTTCCCCAAACAGTAAAATACATCCACACACACTGAAACGCCTTCCCCACACACTGAATCCCCTGCCCCAAACACTGAAACCCCTTCCCCCACATTGAAACTCTTTCCCACACTCTGAAACCCCTTCCTCACACACTGAAACACCTTCAACACACACTGAAACCCCTTGCACGCCCTCTGAAACACCTTCCCCACACACTGAAACCCCATCCGCACACACTGCAAACCATCCCCGCACAATGAAACCCATCCCCACACAATGAAACCCGTCCCCACACACTGAAACCCCTTCCCCACACACTGAAACCCCTTCCACACACAGTGAAACACACCCCCACACACTGAAACACCTTCCCCACACACTGAAACTCCTTCCACACACACTGAAACCCATCCCCACACATTGAAAACCATCCCCACACACTGAAACCCTTCCCCAAACACTGAAACACCTTCCCCACACACTGAAACCCTTCCCCACACACTGAAACACATCCCCACACATTGAATCAGATCCCCACACACTGAAACACCTTCCCCACACACTGAAACCCCTTCCCCACACACTGAAACCCTTCCCACACACTGATACCCCTTCCCCACACACTGAAACACCTTCCCCACACACTGAAACAACTTCCCCACACACTGAAACGCCATCCGCACACAGCTAAACAATTCCCCACACACTGAAACCCCTTCCCCACACACTGAAACCCCTTCCCTACACACTGAATCCCCTTCCGCACACAATTAAACACCTTCCCCACACAATGAAACACCTTCCCCACACAGTGAATCCCCTTCCCCAAACACTGAAATCCCTTCCGCACACAATGAAACACCTTCCCCAAACACTGAAACCCCTTCCCCACGCACTGAAACACTTTCCGCACACACTGAAACCCCTTCAACAAACACTGAAACACCTTCCCAACACACTGAAACCCCTTCAACACACACTGAAACCCCTTCCTCACACACTGAAACCCCTTCCACACACACTGAAACACCTTCCCCACACACTGAAACCACTTCCCCACACACTGGAACCCCTTCTGCACACAGTGAAACCCTTCCCCACACACTGAAACCCCGTCCCCACACACTGAAACACATCCCCACACACTGAAACCCCTTCCCCACACAATGATACACACGCCCACACACTGAAACACCTTCCCCATACACTGAAACACATCCCCAAACGCTGAAACACCTCCCCAACACTGAAACCCCATCCGCAGACCGTGAAACACATTCCCACACTCTGAAACCAGTTCCCCAAACACTGAAACACCTTCCCCAAACACTGAAAACCATCCCCACACTCTGAAACACCTTCCCCACACACTAAAACAGCTTCCCCACACACTGAAACTCCTTCCCCATGCACTGAAACCCCTTCCCACTCACTGAACCACATCCCCACACTCTGAAACAACTTCCCCACACACTGAAACCCCTTCCGCACACACTGAAACCCAACCCACACAATGAAACCCATCCCTACACACTGAAACACCTTCCCCACACACTGAAACCGTTCCCCACACACTGAAACGTCTTCCCCAAACACTAAAAAACCTTCCCCACACAGTGAATCTCCTTCACCATGCACTGAAACCCCTTCCCCTGAAACTGAAACTGCTTCCTCACACACTGAAACCCCTTCCCCACACACTGAAAAACATCCCCACGCACTGAAACCCCTTCCCCAAACACTGAAACTCATCCCCACACACTGAAACCACTTCCCTTCACACTGAAACCCCTTCCGCACACACTGAAACCCCTTCCTCACACACTGAAACACCTTCCCCACACACTGAAACCCCTTCCCCACCCTCTGAAACCCCTTCCCCACAAACTGAAACTGCTTCCTCAAACACTGAAACACATCCCCACACGCTGAAAAACCTCCCCCACAAACTCAAACCCCTTCCGCAGACTGTGAAACACTTCCCCACACTCTGAAACCCCTTCCCCACACACTGAAACACCTTCCCCACACACTGAAAACCATCCCCACACTCTGAAACACCTTCCCCACACACTAAAACACCTTCCCCACACACTGAAACTCCTTCCCCATGCACTGAAACCCCTTCCCACTCACTGAAAAAACATCCCCACACACTGAAACACCTTCCCCACACACGGAAACCCCTTCCGCACACACTGAAACCCATCCCCACACAATGAAACCCACCCCCACACACTGAAACACCTTCCCCACTCAGTGAAACCGTTCCCCACACACTGAAACACATCCCCACAAACTGAAACCCATCCCCATAGACTGAAACACCTTCCCCACACACTGAAACCCTTCCCCACACACTGAAATACATCCCCACACACTGCAACACATCGCCACACACAGAAACACCTTCCCCACGCACTGAAACCCCTTCCCCACACACTGAAACACCTTCCCCACCTTCAGAAACACCTTCCCCACACATTGCAATACCTTCCCCACACACTGAAACCCCTTCCCCACGCACTGAAACCACGTCCGCACACATTGTAACCCTTCCCCACACACTGAAACACTAGCCCACACACTGAAACCCCTTCCCCACAAACTGAAACGCCTTCACCACACACTGAAACCCCTTCCGCACACACTGAAACCCTTCCCCACAGACTGAAACCCCTTCCACACACACTGGAACCCTTCCCCACAAACTGAAAACCTTCCCCACACACTGAAACCCTTCCCCACACACTGAAACCCCATCCGCACACAGTTAAACAATTCCCCACACACTGAAACCTCTTCCCCACAAACTGAAACCCCTTCCCTACACATTGAATCCCCTTCCGCACACAATGAAACACCTGCCCCAGACAATGAAACACCTTCCCCACACACTGAATCCCCTTCCCCACACACTGAAACAACATCCCCACACACTGAAACCCCATCCCCACACACTGAAACACATCCCCACACACTGAAAAACATTCCCCACACACTGAAACCCCTTCCCCATAGACTGAAACCCTCCCCCAAACACTGCAACCCATTCACCACACATTGAAACACATTCCCCACACACTGAAAACCTTCCCCACACACTGAAACAAATTCCCCACACACTGAAACCCCTTCCCCGCACAGTGAAACCCTTCCCCACACTCTGAAACCCCTTCCCCACACACTGAAACCCCTTCCCCAAACAGTAAAATACATCCACACACACTGAAACGCCTTCCCCACACACTGAATCCCCTGCCCCAAACACTGAAACCCCTTCCCCCACACTGAAACTCTTTCCCACACTCTGAAACCCCTTCCTCACACACTGAAACACCTTCAGCACACACTGAAACCCCTTGCACGCCCTCTGAAACACCTTCCCCACACACTGAAACCCCATCCGCACACACTGCAAACCATCCCCGCACAATGAAACCCATCCCCACACAATGAAACCCGTCCCCACACACTGAAACCCCTTCCCCACACACTGAAACCCCTTCCACACACAGTGAAACACATCCCCACACACTGAAACACCTTCCCCACACACTGAAACTCCTTCCACACACACTGAAACCCATCCCCACACATTGAAAACCATCCCCACACACTGAAACCCTTCCCCAAACACTGAAACACCTTCCCCACACACTGAAACCCTTCCCCACACACAGAAACACATCCCCACACATTGAATCAGATCCCCACACACTGAAACACCTTCCCCACACTGAAACCCCTTCCCCACACACTGAAACCCTTCCCACACACTGATACCCCTTCCCCACACACTGAAACACCTTCCCCACACACTGAAACAACTTCCCCACACACTGAAACGCCATCCGCACACAGCTAAACAATTGCCCACACACTGAAACCCCTTCCCCACACACTGAAACCCCTTCCCTACACACTGAATCCCCTTCCGCACACAATTAAACACCTTCCCCACACAATGAAACACCTTCCCCACACAGTGAATCCCCTTCCCCAAACACTGAAATCCCTTCCGCACACAATGAAGCACCTTCCCCAAACACTGAAACCCCTTCCCCACGCACTGAAACACTTTCCGCACACACTGAAACCCCTTCAACAAACACTGAAACACCTTCCCAACACACTGAAACCCCTTCAACACACACTGAAACCCCTTCCTCACACACTGAAACCCCTTCCACACACACTGAAACACCTTCCCCACACACTGAAACCACTTCCCCACACACTGGAACCCCTTCTGCACACAGTGAAACCCTTCCCCACACACTGAAACCCCGTCCCCACACACTGAAACACATCCCCACACACTGAAACCCCTTCCCCACACAATGATACACACGCCCACACACTGAAACACCTTCCCCATACACTGAAACACATCCCCAAACGCTGAAACACCTCCCCCAACACTGAAACCCCATCCGCAGACCGTGAAACACATTCCCACACTCTGAAACCAGTTCCCCAAACACTGAAACACCTTCCCCAAACACTGAAAACCATCCCCACACTCTGAAACACCTTCCCCACACACTAAAACAGCTTCCCCACACACTGAAACTCCTTCCCCATGCACTGAAACCCCTTCCCACTCACTGAACCACATCCCCACACTCTGAAACAACTTCCCCACACACTGAAACCCCTTCCGCACACACTGAAACCCAACCCACACAATGAAACCCATCCCTACACACTGAAACACCGTCCCCACACACTGAAACCGTTCCCCACACACTGAAACGCCTTCCCCAAACACTAAAACACCTTCCCCACACAGTGAATCTCCTTCCCCATGCACTGAAACCCCTTCCCCTGAAACTGAAACTGCTTCCTCACACACTGAAACCCCTTCCCCACACACTGAAACACATCCCCACGCACTGAAACCCCTTCCCCAAACACTGAAACTCATCCCCACACACTGAAACCACTTCCCTTCACACTGAAACCCCTTCCGCACACACTGAAACCCCTTCCTCACACACTGAAACACCTTCCCCACACACTGAAACCCCTTCCCCACCCTCTGAAACCCCTTCCCCACAAACTGAAACTGCTTCCTCAAACACTGAAACACATCCCCACACGCTGAAAAACCTCCCCCACAAACTCAAACCCCTTCCGCAGACTGTGAAACACTTCCCCACACTCTGAAACCCCTTCCCCACACACTGAAACACCTTCCCCACACACTGAAAACCATCCCCACACTCTGAAACACCTTCCCCACACACTAAAACACCTTCCCCACACACTGAAACTCCTTCCCCATGCACTGAAACCCCTTCCCACTCACTGAAAAAACATCCCCACACACTGAAACACCTTCCCCACACACGGAAACCCCTTCCGCACACACTGAAACCCATCCCCACACAATGAAACCCACCCCCACACACTGAAACACCTTCCCCACTCAGTGAAACCGTTCCCCACACACTGAAACACATCCCCACAAACTGAAACCCATCCCCATAGACTGAAACACCTTCCCCACACACTGAAACCCATCCCCACACATTGAAAACCATCCCCACACACTGAAACCCTTCCCCAAACACTGAAACACCTTCCCCACACACTGAAACCCTTCCCCACACACAGAAACACATCCCCACACATTGAATCAGATCCCCACACACTGAAACACCTTCCCCACACTGAAACCCCTTCCCCACACACTGAAACCCTTCCCACACACTGATACCCCTTCCCCACACACTGAAACACCTTCCCCACACACTGAAACAACTTCCCCACACACTGAAACGCCATCCGCACACAGCTAAACAATTGCCCACACACTGAAACCCCTTCCCCACACACTGAAACCCCTTCCCTACACACTGAATCCCCTTCCGCACACAATTAAACACCTTCCCCACACAATGAAACACCTTCCCCACACAGTGAATCCCCTTCCCCAAACACTGAAATCCCTTCCGCACACAATGAAGCACCTTCCCCAAACACTGAAACCCCTTCCCCACGCACTGAAACACTTTCCGCACACACTGAAACCCCTTCAACAAACACTGAAACACCTTCCCAACACACTGAAACCCCTTCAACACACACTGAAACCCCTTCCTCACACACTGAAACCCCTTCCACACACACTGAAACACCTTCCCCACACACTGAAACCACTTCCCCACACACTGGAACCCCTTCTGCACACAGTGAAACCCTTCCCCACACACTGAAACCCCGTCCCCACACACTGAAACACATCCCCACACACTGAAACCCCTTCCCCACACAATGATACACACGCCCACACACTGAAACACCTTCCCCATACACTGAAACACATCCCCAAACGCTGAAACACCTCCCCCAACACTGAAACCCCATCCGCAGACCGTGAAACACATTCCCACACTCTGAAACCAGTTCCCCAAACACTGAAACACCTTCCCCAAACACTGAAAACCATCCCCACACTCTGAAACACCTTCCCCACACACTAAAACAGCTTCCCCACACACTGAAACTCCTTCCCCATGCACTGAAACCCCTTCCCACTCACTGAACCACATCCCCACACTCTGAAACAACTTCCCCACACACTGAAACCCCTTCCGCACACACTGAAACCCAACCCACACAATGAAACCCATCCCTACACACTGAAACACCGTCCCCACACACTGAAACCGTTCCCCACACACTGAAACGCCTTCCCCAAACACTAAAACACCTTCCCCACACAGTGAATCTCCTTCCCCATGCACTGAAACCCCTTCCCCTGAAACTGAAACTGCTTCCTCACACACTGAAACCCCTTCCCCACACACTGAAACACATCCCCACGCACTGAAACCCCTTCCCCAAACACTGAAACTCATCCCCACACACTGAAACCACTTCCCTTCACACTGAAACCCCTTCCGCACACACTGAAACCCCTTCCTCACACACTGAAACACCTTCCCCACACACTGAAACCCCTTCCCCACCCTCTGAAACCCCTTCCCCACAAACTGAAACTGCTTCCTCAAACACTGAAACACATCCCCACACGCTGAAAAACCTCCCCCACAAACTCAAACCCCTTCCGCAGACTGTGAAACACTTCCCCACACTCTGAAACCCCTTCCCCACACACTGAAACACCTTCCCCACACACTGAAAACCATCCCCACACTCTGAAACACCTTCCCCACACACTAAAACACCTTCCCCACACACTGAAACTCCTTCCCCATGCACTGAAACCCCTTCCCACTCACTGAAAAACATCCCCACACACTGAAACACCTTCCCCACACACGGAAACCCCTTCCGCACACACTGAAACCCATCCCCACACAATGAAACCCATCCCCACACACTGAAACACCTTCCCCACACAGTGAAACCGTTCCCCACACACTGAAACACATCCCCACAAACTGAAACCCATCCCCATACACTGAAACACCTTCCCCACACACTGAAACCCTTCCCCACACACTGAAATACATCCCCACACTCTGAAACACATCGCCACAAACTGAAACACCTTCCCCACGCACTGAAACCCTTCCCCACACACTGAAATACATCCCCACACACTGCAACACATCGCCACACACAGAAACACCTTCCCCACGCACTGAAACCCCTTCCCCACACACTGAAACACCTTCCCCACCTTCAGAAACACCTTCCCCACACATTGCAATACCTTCCCCACACACTGAAACCCCTTCCCCACGCACTGAAACCACGTCCGCACACATTGTAACCCTTCCCCACACACTGAAACACTAGCCCACACACTGAAACCCCTTCCCCACAAACAGAAACGCCTTCCCCACACACTGAAACCCCTTCCGCACACACTGAAACCCTTCCCCACAGACTGAAACCCCTTCCACACACACTGGAACCCTTCCCCACAAACTGAAAACCTTCCCCACACACTGAAACCCTTCCCCACACACTGAAACCCCATCCGCACACAGTTAAACAATTCCCCACACACTGAAACCTCTTCCCCACAAACTGAAACCCCTTCCCTACACATTGAATCCCCTTCCGCACACAATGAAACACCTGCCCCAGACAATGAAACACCTTCCCCACACACTGAATCCCCTTCCCCACACACTGAAACCCCTTCCCCACACAGTGAAACACATCCCCACACACTGAAACGCCTTCCCCACACACTGAATCCCCTGCCCCAAACACTGAAACCCCTTCCCCCATACTGAAACTCTTTCCCACACTCTGAAACCCATTCCTCACACACTGAAACACCTTCAGCACACACTGAAACCCCTTCCCCATCCTCTGAAACACCTTCCTCACACACTGAAACGCCATCCGCACACACTGCAAACCATCCCCGCACAATGAAACCCATCCCCACACAATGAAACCCGTCCCCACACACTGAAACCCCTTCCCCACACACTGAAACCCCTTCCACACACAGAGAAACACATCCCCACACACTGAAACACCTTCCCCACACACTGAAACTCCTTCCACACACACTGAAACCCATCCCCACACATTGAAAACCATCCCCACACACTGAAACCCTTCCCCAAACACTGAAACACCTTCCCCACACACTGAAACCCTTCCCCACACACTGAAACACATCCCCACACATTGAATCAGATCCCCACACACTGAAACACCTTCCCCACACACTGAAACCCCTTCCCCACACACTGAAACCCTTCCCCACACACTGATACCCCTTCCCCACACACTGAAACACCTTCCCCACACACTGAAACACCTTCCCCACACACTGAAACCCCTTCCTCACACACTGAAACCCCTTCCACACACACTGAAACACCATCCCCACACACTGAAACCACTTTCCCACACGCTGGAACCCCTTCTGCACACAGTGAAACCCTTCCCCACACACTGAAACCCCTTCCCCACACAATGATACACACGCCCACACACTGAAACCCCATCCCCATACACTGAAACACATCCCCAAACGCTGAAACACCTCCCCCAACACTGAAACACCATCCGCAGACCGTGAAACACTTTCCCACACTCTGAAACCCGTTCCCCAAACACTGGAACACCTTCCCCACACACTGAAAACCATCCCCAGACTCTGAAACACCTTCCCCACACACTAAAACAGCTTCCCCACACACTGAAACTCCTTCACCATGCACTGAAACACCTTCCCACTCACTGAACCACATCCCCACACTCTGAAACACCTTCCCCACACACTGAAACCCCCTCCGCACACACTGAAACCCAAACCACACAATGAAACCCATCCCTACACACTGAAACACCTTCCCCACACACTGAAACCGTTCCCCACACACTGAAACGCCTTCCCCACACACTAAAACGCCTTCCCCACACACTGAAACTCCTTCCCCATGCACTGAAACCCCTTCCCACTCACTGAAACACATCCCCACACACTGAAACACCTTCCCCACACACGGAAACTCCTTCCGCACATACTGAATCCCATCCCCACACAATGAAACCCATCCCCACACACTGAAACACCTTCCCCACACACTGAAACCGTTCCCCACACAGTGAAACACATCCCCACAAACTGAAACCCATCCCCATACACTGAAACACCTTCCCCACACACTAATACCCTTCCCCACACACTGAAATACATCCCCACACACTGCAACACATTCCCACACACTGAAACACCTTCCCCACGCACTGAAACCCCTTCCCCACACACTGAAACACCTTCCCCACACTCTGAAACTCCTCCCCCACCCACTGAAAAATTTTCCCCACACACTGAAAAAACTTCCTCACACACTGAACCCCCTTCCCCACACACTGAAACCACGTCCCCACACACTGTAACCCTTCCCCACACACTGAATCACTACCCCACACACTGAAACCCCTTCCCCACAAACTGAAACGCCTTCCCCACATACTGAAACCCCTTCCACACATACTGAAACCCTTCCCCACACACTGAAACCCTTCCCCACATACTGAATCCCTTCCCCACACACTGAAACCCCTTCCGCACACACTGAAACCCATCCCCAAACAATGATACCCCTTCACCACACACTGAAACCCCTTCCCCACCCTCTGAAACCCCTTCCCCTGAAACTGAAACTGCTTCCTCACACACTGAAACCCGTTCCCCACACACTGAAACACATCCCCACGCACTGAAACCCCTTCCCCACACACTGAAACTCATCCCCACACACTGAAACCACTTCCCTTCACACTGAAACACCTTCCGCACACACTGAAACCCCTTCCTCACACACTGAAACACCTTCCCCACACACTGAAACCCCTTCCCCACCCTCTGAAACTCCTTCCCCACAAACTGAAACTGCTTCCTCACACACTGAAACACATCCCCACACGCTGAATATCCTCCCCAACAAACTGAAACCCCTTCCACAGACTGTGAAACACTTCCCCACACTCTGAAACCCCTTCCCCACACACTGAAACACCTTTCCCGCACACTGAAAACCATCCCCACACACTGAAACACCTTCGCCACACACTAAAACACCTTCCCCACACACTGAAACTCCTTCCCCATGCACTGAAACCCCTTCCCACTCACTGAAACACATCCCCACACACTGAAACACCTTCCCCACACACTGAAACCCCTTTCGCACACACTGAAACCCATCCCCACACAATGAAACCCATCCCTACACACTGAAACACCTTCCCCACACACTGAAACCTTTCCACACACACTGAAACACCTTCCCCACACACTAAAACACCTTCCCCACACACTGAAACTCCTTCCCCATGCACTGAAACCCCTTCCCACTCACTGAAAAACATCCCCACACACTGAAACACCTTCCCCACACACGGAAACCCCTTCTGCACACACTGAAACCCATCCCCACACAATGAAACCCATCCCCACACACTGAAACACCTTCCCCACACAGTGAAACCGTTCCCCTCACACTGAAACACATCCCCACAAACTGAAACCCATCTCCATACACTGAAACACCTTCCCCACACACTGAAACCCTTCCCCACACACTGAAATACATCCCCACACACTGAAACACATCGCCACACACTGAAACACCTTCCCCACGTACTGAAACCCTTCCCCACACACTGAAATACATCCCCACACACTGAAACACATCGCCACACTCTGAAACACCTTCTCCACGCACTGAAACCCCTTCCCCACACACTGAAACACCTTCCCCACATTCAGAAACACCTTCCCCACACATTGCAATACCTTCCCCACACACTGAAACCGCTTCCCCACGCACTGAAACCACGTCCGCACACACTGTAACCCTTCCCCACACACTGAAACACTACCCCACACACTGAAACCCCTTCCCCACAAACTGAAACGCCTTCCCCACACACTGAAACCCCTTCCGCACACACTGAAGCCCTTCCCCACAGACTGAAACCCCTTCCACACACACTGGAACCCTTCCCCACAAACTGAAAACCTTCCCCACACACTGAAACCCTTCCCCACACACTGAAACCCCATGCGCACACAGTTAAACAATTCCCCACACACTGAAACCCCTTCCCCACAAACTGAAACCCCTTCCCTACACATTGAATCCCCTTCCGCACACAATGAAACACCTGCCCCAGACAATGAAACACCTTCCCCACACACTGAATCCCCTTCCCCACACACTGAAACCCCTTCCCCACACACTGAAACACCTTCTGCACACACTGAAACCCCTTCCGCAAACACTGATACAACTTCCCAACACACTGAAACCCCTTCTGCACACACTGAAGCACCTTCCCCACATACTGAAACCACCTCCCCAAACACTGAAACCCCTTCCGCACACACTTAAACCCCTTCTGCACACACTGAAACACATCCCCACACACAGAAGCCCCTTCCCCACACACTGAAACCCATTCCGCACATACTGAAACACCTTCCCCACACACATGAAACCCCTTCCCCACACACTGAAAACCCTTCCGCAAACACTGAAAAACATTGCCACACAATGAAACCTCTTACCCATACACTGAAAGCCCTTCCCCCACACTGAAACACATCCCCACACTCTGAAACCCCTTCCCCGCACACTGAAACCACTTCCCCACACACTGAAATCCATCCCCACACTCTGAAACCCCTTCCCCACTCACTGAAACACCTTGCTGGCACACTGAAACAGCTTCCGAACACACTGATACTCATTCCCCACACCCTGAAACCCCTTCCCATTCACTGAAACCCATCTCCACACACTGAAACCCATCCCCACACACTGAAACCCCTTCCCCACAAACAGAAACCCCTTCCCCACACCCTGAAACACATCCCCACACACTGAAACACCTTCCCCACACACTGAAACCCCTTCCCCACGCACTGAAACCACGTCCGCACACACTGTAACCCTTCCCCACACACTGAAACACTACCCCACACACTGAAACCCCTTCCCCACAAACTGAAACGCCTTCCCCACACACTGAAACCACTTCCACACACACTGAAATCCTTCCCCACATACTGAAACCCCTTCCACACACACTGGAACCCTTCCCCACAAACTGAAAACCTTCCCCACACACTGAAACCCTTCCCCACACACTGAAACCCCATCCGCACACAGTTAAACAATTCCCCACACACTGAAACCTCTTCCCCACAAACTGAAACCCATTCCCTACACATTGAATCCCCTTCCGCACACAATGAAACACCTGCCCCAGACAATGAAACACCTTCCCCACACACTGAATCCCCTTCCCCACACACTGAAACCCCTTCCCCACACAGTGAAACACATCCCCAAACACTGAAACCCCTTCCCCCACACTGAAACTCTTTCCCACACTCTGAAACCCCTTCCTCACACACTGAAACACCTTCAACACACACTGAAACCCCTTCCCCACCCTCTGAAACACCTTCCCCACACACTGAAACCCCATCCGCACACACTGCAAACCATCCCCGCACAATGAAACCCATCCCCACACAATGAAACCCGTCCCCACACACTGAAACCCCTTCCCCACACACTGAAACCCCTTCCACACACAGTGAAACACATCCCCACACACTGAAACACCTTCCCCACACACTGAAACTCCTTCCACACACACTGAAACCCATCCCCACACATTGAAAACCATCCCCACACACTGAAACCCTTCACCAAACACTGAAACACCTTCCCCACACACTGAAACCCTTCCCCACACACTGAAACACATCCCCACACATTGAATCAGATCCCCACACACTGAAACACCTTCCCCACACACTGAAACCCCTTCCCCACACACTGAAACCCTTCCCCACACACTGATACCCCTTCCCCACACACTGAAACACCTTCCCCACACACTGAAACACCTTCCCCACACACTGAAACGCCATCCGCACACAGCTAAACAATTTCCCACACACTGAAACCCCTTCCCCACACACTGAAACCCCTTCCCTACACACTGAATCCCCTTCCGCACACAATTAAACACCTTCCCCACACAATGAAACACCTTCCCAACACAGTGAATCCCCTTCCCCAAACACTGAAATCCCTTCCGTACACAATGAAACACCTTCCCCAAACACTGAAACCACTTCCCCACGCACTGAAACACCTTCCGCACACACTGAAACCCCTTCCACAAACACTGAAACACCTTCCCAACACACTGAAACCCCTTCAACACACACTGAAACCCCTTCCTCACACACTGAAACCCCTTCCACACACACTGAAACACCTTCCCCACACACTGAAACCACTTCCCCACACACTGCAACCCCTTCTGCACACAGTGAAACCCTTCCCCACACACTGAAACCCCGTCCCCACACACTGAAACACATCCCCACACACTGAAACCCCTTCCCCACACAATGATACACACGCCCACACACTGAAATCCCTTCCCCATACACTGAAACACATCCCCAAACGCTGAAACACCTCCCCCAACACTGAAACCCCATCCGCAGACCGTGAAACACTTTCCCACACTCTGAAACCCGTTCCCCAAACACTGGAACACCTTCCCCACACACTGAAAACCATCCCCACACTCTGAAACACCTTCCCCACACACTAAAACAGCTTCCCCACACACTGAAACTCCTTCCCCATGCACTGAAAGCCCTTCCCACTCACTGAACCACATCCCCACACTCTGAAACACCTTCCCCACACACTGAAACCCCTTCCGCACACACTGAAACCCAACCCACACAATGAAACCCATCCCTACACACTGAAACACCTTCCCCACACACTGAAACCGTTCCCCGCACACTGAAACGCCTTCCCCACACACTAAAACGCCTTCCCCACACACTGAAACTCCTTCCCCATGCACTGAAACCCCTTCCCACTCACTGAAACACATCCCCACACACTGAAACACCTTCCCCACACTGAAACTCCTTCCGCACATACTGAATCCCATCCCCACACAATGAAACCCATCCCCACACACTGAAACACCTTCCCCACACACTGAAACCGTTCCCCACACAGTGAAACACATCCCCACAAACTGAAACCCATCCCCATACACTGAAACACCTTCCCCACACACTAATACCCTTCCCCACACACTGAAATACATCCCCACACACTGAAACACATTCCCACAGACTGAAACACCTTCCCCACGCACTGAAACCCCTTCCCCACACACTGAAACACCTTCCCCACACTCTGAAACTCCTCCCCCACACACTGAAAAATCTTCCCCACACACTGAAAAAACATCCCCACACACTGAACCCCCTTCCCCATACACTGAAACCACGTCCCCACACACTGTAACCCTTCCCCACACACTGAAACACTACCCCACACACTGAAACCCCTTCCCCACAAACTGAAACGCCTTTCCCACATACTGAAACCCCTTCCACACATACTGAAACCCTTCCCCACACACTGAAACCCTTCCCCACATACTGAAACCCTTCCCCACACACTGAAACCCCTTCTGCACACACTGAAATCCATCCCCACACAATGATACACCTTCACCACACACTGCAACCCCTTCCCCACCCTCTGAAACCCCTTCCCCTGAAACTGAAACTGCTTCCTCACACACTGAAACCCCTTCCCCACACATTGAAACACATCCCCACGCACTGAAACCCCTTCCCCACACACTGAAACTCATCCCCACACTCTGAAACCACATCCCTTCACACTGAAACCCCTTCCGCACACACTGAAACCCCTTCCTCACACACTGAAACTCCTTCCCCACACACTGAAACCCCTTCCCCACCCTCTGAAACCCCTTCCCCACAAACTGAAACTGCTTCCTCACACACTGAAACACATCCCCACACGCTGAAAAACCTCCCCCACAAACTGAAACCCCTTCCGCAGACTGTGAAACACTTCCCCACACTCTGAAACCCCTTCCCCACCCACTGAAACACCTTCCCCACACACTGGAAACCCCTTCCCACTCACTGAAACACATCTCCACACACTGAAACACCTTCCCCACACACTGAAACCCCTTCCGCACACACTGAAACCCATCCCCACACAATGAAACCCATCCCTACACACTGAAACACCTTCCACATACACTGAAACCTTTCCACACACACTGAAACACCTTCCCCACACACTAAAACACCTTCCCCACACACTGAAACTCCTTCCCCATTCACTAAAACCCCTTCCCACTCACTGAAAAACATCCCCTCACACTGAAACACCTTCCCCACACACGGAAACCCCTTCCACACACACTGAAACCCATCCCCACACAATGAAACCCAACCCCACACACTGAAACACCTTCCCCACACAGTGAAACCGTTCCCCACACACTGAAACACATCCCCACACACTGAAACACCTTCCCCACACACGGAAACCCCTTCCGCACACACTGAAACCCATCCCCACACACTGAAACCCCTTCTGCACACACTGAAGCACCTTCCCCACATACTGAAACCACCTCCCCAAACACTGAAACCCCTTCCGCACACACTTAAACCCCTTCTGCACTCACTGAAACACATCCCCACACACAGAAGCCCCTTCCCCACACACTGAAACCCATTCCGCACATACTGAAACACCTTCCCCACACACTGAAACCCCTTCCCCACACACTGAAAACCCTTCCGCAAACACTGAAAAACATTGCCACACAATGAAACCTCTTACCCCCACACTGAAAGCCCTTCCCCCCACACTGAAACACATCCCCACACTCTGAAACCCCTTCCCCGCACACTGAAACCACTTCCCCACACACTGAAATCCATCCCCACACTCTGAAACCCCTTCCCCACTCACTGAAACACCTTCCCGACACACTGAAACACCTTCCGAACACACTGATACTCATTCCCCACACCCTGAAACCCCTTCCCATTCACTGAAACCCATCTCCACACACTGAAACCCATCCCCACACAATCAAACCCCTTCCCCACAAACCGAAACCCCTTCCCCACACCCTGAAACACTTCCCCACACACTGAAACACCTTCCCCACACACTGAAACCCCTTCCGCACACACTGAAACCCATCCCCACACACTGAAACCCATCCCAACACACTGAAGCAACTTCCCCACACACTGAAACCGTTCCCCACACACTGAAACACTACCCCACACACTGAAACCCCTTCCCCACAAACTGAAACGCCTTCCCCACATACTGAAACCCCTTCCACACATACTGAAACCCTTGCCCACACACTGAAACCCTTCCCCACATACTGAAACCCTTCCCCACACACTGAAACCCCTTCCGCACACACTGAAACCCATCCCCACACAATGATACACCTTCACAACACACTGAAACCCCTTCCCCACCCTCTGAAACCCCTTCCCCTGAAACTGAAACTGCTTCCTCACACACTGAAACCCCTTCCCCACACACTGAAACACATCCCCACGCACTGAAACCCCTTCCCCACACACTGAAACCACTTCCCTTCACACTGAAACCCCTTCCGCACACACTGAAACCCCTTCCTCACACACTGAAACACCTTCGCCGCACACTGAAACCCCTTCCCCACCCTCTGAAACCCCTTCCCCACAAACTGAAACTGCTTCCTCACACACTGAAACACATCCCCACGCACTGAAACCCCTTCCCCACGCACTGAAACCACTTCCCTTCACACTGAAACCCCTTCCGCGCACACTGAAACCCCTTCCGCACACACTGAAACCCCTTCCTCACACACTGAAACATCTTCCCCACACACTGAAACACCTTCCCCACACACTGAAACTCCTTCCCCATGCACTGAAACCACTTCCCACTCACTGAAAAACATCCCCACACACTGAAACACCTTCCCCACACACGGAAACCCCTTCCGCACACACTGAAACCCATCCCCACACAATGAAACCCATCCCCACACACTGAAACACCTTGGCCACACAGTGAAACCGTTCCCCACACACTGAAACACATCCCCACAAACTGAAACCCATCCCCATACATCGAAAAACCTTCCCCACACACTGAAACCCTTCCCCACACTCTGAAATACATCCCCACACACTGAAACACATCGCCACACACTGAAACACGTTCCCCACGCACTGAAACCCTTCCCCACACACTGAAATACATCCCCACACACTGAAACACATCGCCACACACTGAAACACCTTCCCCACGCACTGAAACCCCTTCCCCACACACTGAAACACCTTCCCCACATTCAGAAACACCTTCCCCACACATTGCAATACCTTCCCCACACACTGAAACCCCTTCCCCACACACTGAAACCCCTTCTGCACACACTGAAACACATCCCCACACACAGAAGCCCCTTCCCCACACACTGAAACACATTCCGCACATACTGAAACACCTTCCCCACACACTGAAACCCCTTCCCCACACACTGAAAACCCTTCCGCAAACACTGAAAAACATTGCCACACAATGAAACCTCTTACCCCCACACTGAAAGCCCTTCCTCCACACTGAAACACATCCCCACACTCTGAAACCCCTTCCCCGCTCACTGAAACCACTTTCCCACACTCTGAAATCCATCCCCACACTCTGAAACCCCTTCCCCACTCACTGAAACACCTTCCCGACACACTGAATCACCTTCCGAACACACTGATACTCCTTCCCCACACCCTGAAACCCCTTCCCATTCACTGAAACCCATCTGCACACACTGAAACCCATCCCCACACACTGAAACCCCTTCCCCACGAACAGAAACCCCTTCCCCACACCCTGAAACACATCCCCACACACTGAAACACCTTCCCAACACACTGATACCCCTTCCGCACACACTGAAACCCATCCACACACTCTGAAACCCATCCCAACTCACTGAAACAACTTCCCCATACACTGAAACCGTTCCCCACACACTGAAACACATCACCACACACTGAAACCCATCCCCACACACTGAAACACATTCCCAACACAAAGAAACCCTTCCCCACACACTGAAACACATCCCCACACACTGAAACCCCTTCCCCACACACTGAAACACCTTCCCCACACTCTGAAACACCTTCCCCACACACCGAAATACCTTCCTCACACACTGAAACACCTTCCCCACACACGGAAACGCCTTCCCCACATACTGAAACACCTTCCCCACACACTGAAACATCTTCCCCACACACTGAAACACCTTCCGCACACACTGAATCCCTGTCCCCACACACTGCAACACTTCGCCAAACACTGAAACACTTCCCCACATACTGAAACCCCTTCCCCACAAACTGAAACCCCTTCCCCACACACTGAGACCCCTTCCGCACACACTGAAACCCTTCCCCACATACTGAAACCCCTTCCACAGACACTGAAACCTCTTCCCCACTAACTGAAAACCTTCCCCACACACTGAAACCGTTCCCCACACACTGAAACCCCTTCACCACATATTGAAGCCCCTTCCCCACACACTGAAACACCTTCCCCACACACTGAAACCCCATCCACACACAGTTAAACAATTCCCCACACACTGAAACCCCTTCCCCAGACTCTAAAACACCTTCCCTACACACTGAATCCCCTTCCGCACACAATGAAACACCTTCCCCACACAATGAAACACCTTCTCTACATACTGAATCCCCTTCCCCACACACTGAAACTCCTTCTGCACACAATGAAACACCTTCCCCACTCACTGAAACCCCTTCCCCACACAATGAAACCCCTTCCGCACACACTGAAACCCCTTCCGCACACACTGAAAGACCTTCCCAACACTCTGAAACCCCTTCAACACACACTGAAACACGTTCCTCACACACTGAAACCCCTTCCGCACTCTGAAACACATCCCCACACACTGAATCACATCCCCACGCACTGAAACACCTTCCCCACACACTGAAACCCCTTCCCCAGACACGGAAGCACCTTCCACACACACTGAAATCCCTTCCCCACACAATGAAACAACTTCCCTACACACTGAAACCCATCCCCACCAGTTGAAAGCATCCCCACACACTGAAACACCTTCCCCACACACTGAAACACCTCCCCACACACTGAAACAACTTCCCCACACACTGAAACACATTCTGCACACACTGAAACCCATCCCCACACACTGAAACCCCTTCGCACGCACTGAAGACCATCCCCACACACTGAAACACCTTCCCCACACACTGAAACCCCTTCCCCACACACTCAAACACCTTCCGCACAAACTGAAACACATCCCCACACACTGAAACACCTTCCCCACACACTGAAACCCCTTCACCACCAACACCGAAACACCTTCCCCACACTCTGAAACACCTTCCCCACACACTGAAATGCCATCCCCACACACTGAAACACCTTTCCCACACACTGAAACCCCTTCCCCAGACACTGGAACCCTTCCCCACACACTGAAACAACTTACTCAAACACTGAAACACCTTCCCCACACACTGAAACACGTTCCCCGCACAATGAAACACCTTCTCTACACACTGAATCCCCTTCCCCACACACTGAAACCCCTTCTGCACACAATGAAACACCTTCCCCACTCACTGAAAATCCTTCCCCACACAATGAAACCCCTTCCGCACACACTGAAACCCCTTCCGCACAAACTGAAGCACCTACCCAACACACTGAAACACCTTCAACACACACTGAAACCCGTACCTCACACACTGAAACCCCTTCCGCACTCTGAAACACATCCCCACACAATGAAGCACATCCCCACGCACTGAAACACCTTCCCCACACACTGAAACCCCTTCCCCAGACACTGAATCACCTTCCACACACTCTGAAATCCCTTCCGCAAACACTGAAACCCTTCCCCACACTGTGAAACCCCTACCCCACCCTCTGAAACACCTTCCCCACACACTGAAGCCCCTTCCCCACACACTGAAACAACTTCCATACACACTGAAACACTTCCCCACACAATGAAACAACCTCCCTACACACTGAAACCCATCCCCACCAGTTGAAGCCATCCCCACACACTGAAACCCCTTCCCCAGGCACTGAAACACCTCCCCACACACTGAAACATCTTCCCCACACACTGAAACACATTCTGCACACATTGAAACCCATCCCCACACACTGAAACCCCTTCGCACGCACTGAAGACCTTCCCCACACACTGAAACACCATCCCCACACACTGAAACCCCTTCCCCACACACTCAAACACCTTCCACACAAACTGAAACACATCCCCACACACTGAAACACCTTCCCCACACACTGAAACCCCTTCACCACAAACACTGAAACACCTTCCCCACACTCTGAAACCCTTCCCCACATACTGAAACCCCTTCCACACACACTGAAACCTCTTCCCCTCAAACTGAAAACCTTCCCCACACACTGAAACCGTTCCCCACACACTGAAACCCCTTCTCCACATATTGAAACCCCTTCCCCACACACTGAAACACCTTCCCCACACACTGAAACCCCATCCACACACAGTTAAACAATTCCCCACACACTGAAACCCCTTCCCCAGACACTAAAACACCTTCCCTACACACTGAATCCCCTTCCGCACACAATGAAACACCTTCCCCACACAATGAAACACCTTCTCTACACACTGAATCCCCTTCCCCACACACTGAAACTCCTTCTGCACACAATGAAACACCTTCCCCACTCACTGAAACCCCTTCCCCACACAATGAAACCCCTTCCGCACACACTGAAACCCCTTCCGCACACACTGAAAGACCTTCCCAACACTCTGAAACCCCTTCAAAACACACTGAAACACGTTCCTCACACACTGAAACCCCTTCCACACTCTGAGACAAATCCCCACACACTGATTCACATCCCCACGCACTGAAACACTTTCCCCACACACTGACACCCCTTCCCCAGACACGGAAAAACCTTCCACAACCACTGAAATCCCATCCGCACACACTGAAACACCTTCCATACACACTGAAACACTTCCCCACACAATGAAACAACTTCCCTACACACTGAAACACATCCCCACCAGTTGAAACCATCCCCACACACTGAAACCCCTTCCCCACACACTGAAGCACCTCCCCACACACTGAAACAACTTCCCCACAGACTGAAACACATTCTGCACACACTGAAACCCATCCCCACACACTGAAACCCCTTCGCACGCACAGAAGACCAACCCCACACACTGAAACACCTTCCCCACACACTGAAAACCCTTCCCCACACACCCAAACACCTTCCGCACAAACTGAAACACATCCCCACACACTGAAACACCTTCCCCACACACTGAAACACCTTCCCCACACACTCAAACACCTTCCCCAAACATTGAAACACCTTCCACACACTGAAACCCCTTCCCCAGACACTGGAACCCTTCCCCACACACTGAAACACCTTACTCAAACACTGAAACACCTTCCCCACACACTGAAACACCTGCCCCGCACAATGAAACACCTTCTCTACACACTGAATCCCCTTCCCCACACACTGATACCCCTTCTGCACACAATGAAACACCTTCCCCTTTCACTGAAACCCCTTCCCCACACAATGAAACCCCTTCCGCACACACTGAAACCCCTTCCGCACAAACTGAAACACCTTCCCAACACACTGAAACCCCTACAACACACACTGAAACCCGTTCCTCACACACTGAAACCCCTAATGCACTCTGAAACACATCCCCACACAATGAAGCACATCCCCACGCACTGAAACACCTTCCCCACACACTGAAACCCCTTCCCCAGACACTGAATCACCTTCCACACACACTGAAATCGCTTCCGCACACACTGAAACCCTTCCCCACACTGTGAAACCCCTACCCCACCCTCTGAAACACCTTCCCCACACACTGAAACCCCCTCCCCACACACTGAAACAACTTCCATACACACTGAAACACTTCCCCACACACTGAAACACATTCTGCACACACTGAAACCCATCCCCACACACTGAAACCCCTTCGCACGAACTGAAGACCATCCCCACACACTGAAACACCTTCCCCACACACTGAAACCCCTTCCCC
This sequence comes from Heterodontus francisci, assembly GCF_036365525.1. Taxonomy (NCBI): domain Eukaryota; kingdom Metazoa; phylum Chordata; class Chondrichthyes; order Heterodontiformes; family Heterodontidae; genus Heterodontus; species Heterodontus francisci. Next base: position 540,398 of record NW_027140954.1, on the reverse strand, counting down.
ACACACTCAAACACCTTCCACACAAACTGAAACACATCCCCACACACTTCCCCACACAATGAAACAACCTCCCTAAACACTGAAACCCATCCCCACCAGTTGAAGCCATCCCCACACACTGAAACCCCTTCCCCACGCACTGAAACACCTCCCCACACACTGAAACAACTTCCCCACACACTGAAACACATTCTGCACACACTGAAACCCATCCCCACACACTGAAACCCCTTCGCACGAACTGAAGACCATCCCCACACACTGAAACACCTTCCCCACACACTGAAACCCCTTCCCCACACACTCAAACACCTTCCACACAAACTGAAACACATCCCCACACACTGAAACACCTTCCCCACACACTGAAACCCCTTCAGCACAGACACTGAAACACCTTCCCCACACACTGAAACAACTTCCCCACACACTGAAATGCCAACCCCACACACTGAAACACCTTTCCCACACACTGAAACCCCTTCCCCAGACACTGGTACCCTTCCCCATACACTGAAACACCTTCTCAAACACTGATACACCTTCCCCACACACTGAAACATCTTCCCCACACACTGAAACACCTTCCTGACATACACTGAATCCCCTTCCCCACACACTGAAACACTACCCCACACACAGAAACACCTTCCCCACACACTGAAACCCCTTGCCCACACACTGAAATCCCTTACCCACACACTGAAACAACTTCCCCACACACTGAAACCCCTTCCCCACACCCTGAAACCCCTTCCCAATCACTGAAACCCATCCCCACACACTGAAACCCTACCCCACACAGTGAAAACACTTCCCCACACAATGAAGTCCCTTCCCCACACCCTGAAACACATCCCCACACACTGAAACACTTCCGAACACACTGAAACACATCCCCACACACTGAAACTCCTTCCCCACGCACTGAAACCCCTTCCCCACACACTGAAACAGCTTCCCCACACTCTGAAACAAGTTCCCCACACATTGCAATACCTTCTCCAAACACTGAAACACCTTCCCCACACACTGAAACCCCTTCCCCACACACTGAAACATCTTCCCCACACACTGAAAAATCTTCCCCTTCCCCACACAGTGAAACCCCGTCCACACACAGTGTAACCCTTGCCCACACACTGAAACACTACCCCACACACTGAAACCCCTTCCCCACAAACTGAAACCCCTTCTGCACACACTGAAACCCCTGACGCACACACTGAAACCCTTCCCCACATACGGAAAACCCTTCCACACACACTGAAACCCCTTCCCCACAAACTGAAAAGCTTCCCCAAACACTGAAACCCTTCACCACTCACTGAAACCCCATCCGCACACCGTTAATCAATTCCCCACACACTGAAACACCTTCCCCACAAACTGAAAACCCTTCCCTACACATTGAATCCCCTTCCGCACACAGTGAAACACCTTCCCCACACAATGAAACACCTTCCCCACACACTGAATCCCCTTCCCCACACTCTGAAACCCCTTCTGCACACAATGAAACACCTTCCCCAAACACTGAAACCCCTTCCCCACACACTGAAACACCTTCCGCACACACTGAAACCCCTTACGCAAACACTGAAACACCTTCCCAACACACTGAAACCCCTTCAACTCACACTGAAACCCCTTCCCCACACACTGAAACACCTTCGCCAACCTCTGAAACACCTTCCCCTCACATTGCAATAACTTCCCCACACACTGAAACACCTTCCCCACACACTGAAACCCCTTCCCCACACACTGAAACATCTTCCCCACACACTGAAAAATCTTCCCCAGATACTGAAACCCCTTCCCCACACAGTGAAACCCCGTCACCACACAGTGTAACCCTTCCCCACACACTGAAACACTACCCCGCACACTGAAACCCCTTCCCCACAAACTGAAACACCTTCCCCACACACTGAAACCCCTTACGCACACACTGAAACCCTTCCCCACATACTGAAACCCCTTCCACACACACTGAAACCCCTTCCCCACAAACTGAAACCTTCCCCACACACTGAAACCCCTTCCCCACACAATGAAACCCCTGACGCACACACTGAAACCCTTCCCCACATACGGAAACCCTTCCACACACACTGAAACCCCTTCCCCACAAACTGAAACCCTTCCCCACACACTGAAACCCTTCCCCACACACTGAAACCCCATCTGCACACCGTTAAACAATTCCCCACACACTTAAACCCCTTCCCCACAAACTGAAAACCCTTCCCTACACATTGAATCCCCTTCCGCCCACAATGAAACACCTTCCCCACACAATGAAACCCCTTCCGCACACAATGAAACACCTTCCCCAAACACTGAATCCCCTTCCCCACACACTGAAACCCCTTACGCACACACTGAAACTCTTCCCCACATACTGAATCCCCTTCCACACACACTGTAACCCCTTCCCCACAAACTGAAAACCTTCCCCACACACTGAAACCCTTCCCCACACACTGAAACCCCATCCGCACACTCTGAAACACCTTCCCCACACATTGCAATACCTTCCCCACACACTGAAACACCTTCCCCACACTCTGAAACACCTTCCCCACACATTGCAATACCTTCCCCACACACTGAAACACCTTCCCCACACTCTGAAACACCTTCCCCACACATTGCAATACCTTCCCCACACACTGAAACACCTTCGCCACACACTGAAACCCCTTCCCCACACACTGAAACCCCTTCCCCACACACTGAAACATCTTCCCCACACACTGAAACCCCTTCCCCACACAGTGAAACCCCGTCCCCACACGGTGTAAACCTTCCCCAAACACTGAAACACTAACCCACACACTGAAACCCCTTCCCCACAAACTGAAACCCCTTCCCCACAAACTGAAACCCCTTACGCACACACTGAAACCCTTCCCCACATACTGAAAACCCTTCCACACACACTGAAACCCCTTCCCCACAAACTGAAAACCTTCCCCACACACTGAAACTCTTCCCCACACACTGAAACCCCATCCGCACACCGTTAAACAATTCCCCACACACTGAAACCCCTTCCCCACAAACGGAAACCCCTTCCCTACACATTGAATCCCCTTCCGCACACAATGAAACACCTTCCCCACACAATGAAACACCTTCCCCACACACTGAATCCCCTTCCCCACACACTGAAACCCCTTCCGCACACAATGAAACACCTTCCCCAAACACTGAAACCCCTTCCCCACACACTGAAACACCTTCCGCACACACTGAAACCCCTTCCGCAAACACTGAAACACCTTCCCCACACATTGCAATACCTTCCCCACACACTGAAACACCTTCCCCACACACTGAAACCCGTTCCCCACACAATGAAACCCCTTTCCCCACACAGTGTAACCCTTCCCCACACACTGAAAAACTACCCCACACACTGAAACCCCTTCCCCACACACTGAAACCCCTTCCCCACACACTGAAACCACATACGCATACAATGAAACCCTTCCCCACAGACTGAAACCCCTTCCACACACACTGAAACCCCTTCCCCACAAACTGAAAACTTTCCCCACACACTGAAACCCTTCCCCACACTCTGAAACCCCATCCGCACACCGTTAAACAATTCCCCAAACAATGAAACCCCTTCCCCACAAACTGAAACCCCTTCCCTACACATTGAATCCCCTTCCGCACACAATGAAACACCTTCCCCGCACAATGAAACACCTTCCCCACACACTGAATCCCCTTCCCCACACACTGAAACCACTTCCCCACACAATGAAACACCTTCCCCAAACACTGAAACCCCTTCCCCACACACTGAAACACCTTCCGCACACACTGAAACCCCTTCCGCAAATACTGAAACACCTTCCCAACACACTGAAACCCCTTCAACTCACACTGAAACCCCTTCCACACACACTGAAACCCCTTTCGCACACATTGAAGCACCTTCCCCACTGACTGAAACACCTTCCTCACACACTGAAACCCCTTCCCCACACACTGAAACACATCCCCACGCACTGAAAGCCCTTCCCCACACACTGAAAGCCCTGCCCCACACACTGAAACACATCCCCACACACTGAAACACCTTCCCCACACACTGAAACCCCTTCTGCATACCGTGAAACCCTTCCCCACATACTGAAACCCCTTCCCCACACACTGAAACACATCCCCACACACAGAAGCCCCTTCCCCATATACTGAAACCCCTTCCGCACGTACTGAAACACCTTTTCCACACACTGAAACCCCTTCCCCACACACTGAAACCCCTGCCGCACACACTGAAACACCTTCCCCACACACTGAAACCCCTTCCCCACACTCTGAAACCCCTTCCCCACATACTGAAACCCCTTCCGCACACACTGAAACACCGTCCCCACAAACTGAAACACCTTCCCCACACACTGAAACCGCTTCCCCACACACTGATACCCCTTCCCCACACACTGAAACACCTTCCCCACACACTGAAACTCCTTCCGCATACAATGAAACCCATCCACACACACTGAAAACCATCCTCACACACTGAGACACCTTCCCCACACACTGAAACCCTTCCCCACACACTGAAACACCTTCCCCACGCACTGAAACCCTTCCCCACACACTGATACCCCTTCCCCACACACTGAAACACCTTCCCCATACACTGAAACACCTTCCCCACACAGTGAAACCCCTTCTGCACGCACCGAAACACCTTCCCGACACACTGAAACCCTTCCCCACACACTGAAACCCCTTCCGCACACAATGAAACCCATCCCCACAAACTGAAACCCATCCCCACACAATGAGTCCCCTTTCCCACACACTGAAACACATCCCCACACACTGAAATACATCCCCACACACTGAAACACCTTCCCCACATACTGAAACCCCATCCCCAGACACTTAAACACCTTCCACACATACTGAAACACCTCCCCACACACTGAAATACCATCCCCACACACTGGAACACCTATCCCACTCACTGAAACCCCTTCCACACACACTGGAACCCCTACCACACACAGTGAAACCCTTCCCCAAACACTGAAACCCATTCCCCACACACTGAAACAGCTTCCCCTCACACTGAAACCCCTTCCCCACACACTGAAACACCTTCCCCACACACTGAAACACCTTCCCCAAACATTGAAACACCTTCCACACACACTGAAACTCCTTCTGCATACACTGAAACACCTTCCCCACTCACTGAAACCCCGACCACACACAGTGAAACCCTTCCCCAAACACTGAAACCCATTCACCACACACTGAAACACATTCCCCACACAATGAAACCCTTCCAAACACACTAAAACACATTCCCCACACACTGAAACCCCTTCCCCACAAACTGAAACCCCTTCCCCACAGACTGAAACAGCTTCCCCACACACTGAAACTCCTTCCGCATACAATGAAACCCATCCACACACACTGAAACCCTTCCCCACACACTGAAACCCCTTCCCCACATACTGAAACCACTTCCGCACACACTGAAACACCGTCTCCACAAACTGAAACACCTTCCCCACACACTGAAACCGCTTCCCCACACACTGAAACCCCTTCTGCACACATTGAAACCCTTCCCCACACACTGAAACTCATTCCCCACACACTGAAACCCATTCCGCAAACACTGAAAAACATTGCCACACACTGAAACCCCTTCCCCCCACACTGAAAGCCCTTCCCCACACTCTGAAACCCCTTCCCCACAAACTGAAACCCCTTCCGCACACACTGAAACATCATCCCCACACTCTGAAACTCCTTCCCCGCACACTGAAACCACTTCCCCACACACTGAAACCCATCCCCACACTCTGAAACCCCTTCCCCACACACTGAAACACCTTCCCCACACACTGAAACACCTTCCCCACACACTGATACTCCTTCCCCACACCCTGAAACCCCTTCCCATTCACTGAAACCCATCTGCACACACTTAAACCCATCCCCACAGACTGAAACCCCTTCCCCACAAACAGAAACCCCTTCCCCACACCCTGAAACACATCCCCACACACTGAAACACCTTCCGCACACACTGAAACCCATCCCCACACAAAGAAACCCATCCCCACACACTGAAACACCTTCACCACACACTGAAACACATTCCCCACACAATGAAACCCTTCCAAAAACATTAAAACACATTCCCCACACACTGAAACCCCTTCCCCACAAACTGAAATCCTTTCCCCACAGACTGAAACACCTTCCCCACACACTGAAACTCCTTCCGCATACAATGAAACCCATCCACACACACTGAAAACCATCCCCACACACTGAGACACCTTCCCCACACACTGAAACCCTTCCCCACACACTGAAACACATCCCCACACACTGAAACACATCCCCACACACTAAAACACCTTCCCCACACACTGACACCCCTTCCCCACACACTGAAACACCTTCCCCTCACACTGAAACACCTTCCCCACACACAGAAATACCATCCCCACACACTGAAACGCCTTTCCCACACACTGGAACCCCTTCCCCTCACACTGGAACCCTAACCCACACACTGAAACACCTTCCCCATAAAACTGAATCCCCTTCCCCTCACACTAAAACAGCTTCCCCACACACTGAAACAGCTTCCCCACACACTGAAACTCCTTCCGCACTCACTGAAACACCTTCCCCACACACTGAAACCCTTCCCCACACACTGAAACACCTTCCCCACGCACTGAAACCCTTCCCCACACACTGATACCCCTTCCCCACACACTGAAACACCTTCCCCATACACTGAAACACCTTCCCCACACACTGAAACCCCTTCTGCACGCACCGAAACACCTTCCCGACACACTGAAACCCTTCCCCACACACTGAAACCCCTTCCGCACACAATGAAACCCATCCCCACAAACTGAAACACATCCCCACACAATGAGACCCCTTCCCCACACACTGAAACACATCCCCACACACTGAAATACATCCCCACACACTGAAACACCTTCCCCACATACTGAAACCCCATCCCCAGACACTTAAACACCTTCCACACATACTGAAACACCTTCCCCACACGCTGAAATACCATCCCCACACACTGGAACACCTATCCCACTCACTGAAACCCCTTCCACACACACTGGAACCATACCCCACAAACTGAAACACCTTCCCCAAACACTGAAACCCCTTCCCCACACACTGAAACAGCTTCCCCTCACACTGAAACCCCTTCCCCACACACTGAAACACCTTCCCCACACACTGAAACACCTTCCCCAAACATTGAAACACCTTCCACACACACTGAAACTCCTTCCGCATACACTGAAACACCTTCCCCACTCACTGAAACCCCTACCACACACAGTGAAACCCTTCCCCAAACACTGAAACCCATTCACCACCCACTGAAACACATTCCCCACACAATGAAACCCTTCCAAACACACTAAAACACATTCCCCACACACTGAAACCCCTTCCCCACAAACTGAAACCCCTTCCCCACAGACTGAAACACCTTCCCCACACACTGAAACTCCTTCCGCATACAATGAAACCCATCCACACACACTGAAAACCATCCCCACACACTGAGACACCTTCCCCACACACTGAAACCCTTACCCACACACTGAAACCCCTTCCCCACACTCTGAAACCCCTTCCCCACATACTGAAACACCTTCCGCACACACTGAAATACCGTCCCCACAAACTGAAACACCTTCCCCACACACTGAAACCGCTTCCCCACACACTGAAACCCCTTCTGCACACATTAAAACCCTTCCCCAAACACTGAAACTCATTCCCCACACACTGAAACCCATTCCGCAAACACTGAAAAACATTGCCACACACTGAAACCCCTTCCCCCCACACTGAAAGCCCTTCCCCACACTCTGAAACCCCTTCCCCACAAACTGAAACCCCTTCCGCACACACTGAAACACCGTCCCCACACTCTGAAACTCCTTCCCCGCACACTGAAACCACTTCCCCACACACTGAAACCCATCCCCACACTCTGAAAACCCTTCCCCACACACTGAAACACCTTCCCCACACACTGAAACACCTTCCCCACACACTGATACTCCTTCCCCACACCCTGAAACCCCTTCCCATTCACTGAAACCCATCTGCACACACTTAAACCCATCCCCACACACTGAAACCCCTTCCCCACAAACAGAAACCCCTTCCCCACACCCTGAAACACATCCCCACACACTGAAACACCTTCCGCACACACTGAAACCCATCCCCACACTCTGAAACCCATCCCCACACACTGAAACACCTTCTCCACACACTGAAACCGTTCCCCACACACTGAAACACATCCCCACACAGTGAAACCCATCCCCACACACTGAAACACATTCCCCACACAAAGAAACCCTTCCCCACACACTGTAACACATCCCCACACACTGAAACCCCTTCCCCACACACTGAAACACCTTCCCCACACTCTGAAACACCTTCCCCACACACTGAAATACCTTCCTCACACACTGAAACAGCTTCCCCACACACTGAAACCCCTTCCCCACACACTGAAGCACCTTCCCCACACACTGAAACAACTTCCCCACACACTGAAACACCTTCCGCACACACTGAAACCCCGTCCCCACACACTGCAACACTTCCCCACACACAGAAACACTTCCCCACATACTGAAACCCCTTCCCCACAAACTGAAACCCCTTCCCCACACACTGAGACAATTCCGCACACACTGAAACCCTTTCCCACATACTGAAACCCCTTCCACACACACTGAAACCTCTTCCCTACAAACTGAAAACCTTCCCCGCACACTGAAACCGTACCCTACACACTGAAACCACTTCACCACACATTGAAACCATTTCCCCACACTCTGAAACACCTTCCCCACACACTGAAACCCATTCACCACACAATGAAACACATTCCCCACACACTGAAAACCTTCCCCACACACTGAAACAAATTCCCCACACACTGAAACCACTTCTGCACACACTGAAACCATTTCCCCAAACACTGAAACACGTTCCCCACACACTGAAACACATCCCCACACACTGAAACCCCTTCCCCACACCGTGAAACCCCTTCCCAACACCCTGAAACACATCCCCACACACTGAAACACTTCCCAACACACTGAAACCCCTTCCGCACACACTGAAACCCATCCCCACACACTGAAACCCATCCCCACACTCTGAAACCCCTTCCCCACACACTGAAACACCTTCCCCACACACTGAAAACCCTTCCCCACACACTGATACTCCTTCCCCACACCCTGAAACCCCTTCCCATTCACTGAAACCCATCTGCATACACTTAAACCCATCCCCACAAACTGAAACCCCTTCCCCACAAACAGAAACCCCTTCCCCACACCCTGAAAAACATCCCCACACACTGAAACCCCTTCCCCACACCCTGAAACCCCTTCCCAACACCCTGAAACACATCCCCACACACTGAAACACTTCCCAACACACTGAAACCCCTTCCGCACACACTGAAACCCATTCCCACGCACTGAAACCCATCCCCACACACTGAAACACCTTCCCCACACACTGAAACACCTTCCCCACACACTGAAACACCTTCCCCACACACTGAAATCCCTTCCCCACACATTGAAACCCTTCCACACACTGTGAAACCCATACCCCACCCACTGAAACACCTTCCCAAAACACTGAAACCCCTTCACCACAGACTGAAGCACCTTCCCCACATACTGAAACCCCTTCCGCACACAATGAAACCCATGCCCACAAACTGAAACCCATCCCCACACAATGAGACCCCTTCCCCACACACTGAAACACATCCCCACACACTGAAATACATCCCCACACACTGCAACACCTTCCCCACATACTGAAACCCCATCCCCAGACACTTAAACACCTTCCACACATACTGAAACACCTTCCCCACACACTGAAATACCATCCCCACACACTGGAACTCCTATCCCACTCACTGAAACCCCTTCCACACACACTGGAACCATACCCGACAAACTGAAACACCTTCCCCAAACACTGAAACCCCTTCCCCACACACTGAAACAGCTTCTTCTCACACTGAAACCCCTTCCCCACACACTGAAACACCTTCCCCACACACTGAAACACCTTCCCCAAACATTGAAACACCTTCCACACACACTGAAACTCCTTCTGCATACACTGAAACACCTTCCCCACACACTGAAACCCATACCCACACACTGAAACACCTTCCCCACGCACTGAAACCCTTCCCCACACACTGATACCCCTTCCCCACACACTGACACACCTTCCCCATACACTGAAACACCTTCCCCACACACTGAAACACCTTCTGCACGCACCGACACACCTTCCCGACACACTGAAACCCTTCCCCACACACTGAAACACCTTCCCCACACACTGAAACACTTCCCCACACACTGAAACGCCTACCCCAGACACTGGAGACCCTTCCCCACACACTGAAACCCCTTCCCCACACACTGAAACAGGTTCCCCACACACTGAAACACCTTCCCCACACACTGCAACACATCCCCACACACTGAAACACCTTCCCCACTCACTGAAACCCCTACCACACACAGTGAAACCCTTCCCCAAACACTGAAACCCATTCACCACACACTGAAACACATTCCCCACACAATGATACCCTTCAAAACACACTAAAACACATTCCCCACACACTGAATCCCCTTCCCCACAAACTGAAACCCCTTCCTCACAGACTGAAACACCTTCCCCACACACTGAAACTCCTTCCGCATACAATGAAACCCATCCACACACACTGAAAACCATCCCCACACACTAAAACACCTTCCCCGCACTCTGACACCCCTTCCCCACACACTGAAACACCTTCCCCACACACTGAAACACCTTCCCCACACACAGAAATAGCATCCCCACACACTGAAACACCTTCCCCAAACATTGAAACACCTTCCATACACACTGAAACTCCATCCGCATACACTGAAACACCTTCCCCACACACTGAAAACCTTCCCCACACACTGAAACACCTTCCCATTGCACTGAAACCCTTCCCCACACACTGATACCCCTTCCCCACACACTGAAACACCTTCCCCATGCACTGAAACACCTTCCCCACACACTGAAACCCCTTCTGCACGCACCGACACACCTTCCCGACACACTGAAACCCTTCCCCACACACTGAAACACCTTCCCCACTCACTGAAACACTTCCCCACACACTGAAACGCCTACCCCAGACACTGGAGACCCTTCCCCACACACTGAAACCCCTTCCCCACACACTGAAACTGGTTCCCCACACACTGAAACCCCATCCCCACACACTGCAACACATCCCCACACACTGAAACACCTTCCCCACTCACTGAAACCCCTACCACAAACAGTGAAACCCTTCCCCAAACACTGAAACCCATTCACCACACACTGAAACACATTCCCCACACAATGAAACCCTTCCAAACACACTAAAACACAATCCCCACACACAGAAACCCCTTCCCCACACACTGAAACTCCTTCCTCACACACTGAAACACCTTCCCCACACACTGAAACTCCTTCCACATACAATGAAACCCATCCCCACACACTGAAACCCATCCACACACACTGAAAACCATCCCCACACACTGAGACACCTTCCCCACACTCTGAAACCCTTCCCCACACACTGAAACACATCCCCACACACTGAAACACATCCCCACACACTAAAACACCTTCCCCACACACTGACACCCCTTCCCAACACACTTAAACACCTTCCCCACACACTGAAACACCTTCCCCACACACAGAAATACCATCCCCACACACTGAAACGCCTTTCCCACACACTGGAACCCCTTCCCCTCACACTGGAACCCTACCCCACACACTGAAACAACTTCCCCATAAAACTGAAACCCCTTCCCCTCACACTGAAACAGCTTCCCCACACACTGAAACAGCTTCCCCACACACTGAAACTCCTTCCGCACTCACTGAAACACCTTCCCCACACACTGAAACCCTTCCCCACACACTGAAACAACTTCCCCATGCACAGAAACACCTTCCCCACACACTGAAACCCCTTCCCCACACCCTGAAACACCTTCCCCACACACTGAAACACCTTCCCCACACACTGAAATCCCTTCCCCACACACTGAAACCCTTCCACACACTGTGAACCCCATACCGCACCCACTGAAACACCTTCCCCACACACTGAAACCCCTTCAGCACACACTGAAACACCTTCCCCACGCACTGAAACCCTTCCCCACACACTGATACCCCTTCCCCACACACTGAAACACCTTCCCCATACACTGAAACACCTTCCCCACACACTGAAACCCCTTCTGCACGCACCGAAACACCTTCCCGACACACTGAAACCCTTCCCCACACACTGAAACCCCTTCCGCAGACAATGAAACCCATCCCCACAAACTGAAACCCATCCCCACACAATGAGTCCCCTTCCCCACACACTGAAACACATCCCCACACACTGAAATACATCCCTACACACTGAAACACCTTCCCGACATACTGAAACCCCATCCCCAGACACTTAAACACCGTCCACACATACTGAAACACCTTCCCCACACACTGAAATACCATCCCCACACACTGGAACACCATCCCACTCACTGAAACCCCTTCCACACACACTGGAACCATACCCCACAAACTGAAACACCTTCCCCAAACACTGAAACCCCTTCCCCACACACTGAAACAGCTTCCCCTCACACTGAAACCCCTTCCCCACACACTGAAACACCTTCCCCACACACTGAAACACCTTCCCCAAACATTGAAACACCTTCCACACACACTGAAACTCCTTCCGCATACACTGAAACACCTTCCACACACACTTAAACCCTTCCCCACACACTGAAACACCTTCCCCAAGCACTGAAACCCTTCCCCACACACTGATACCCCTTCCCCACACACTGAAACACCTTCCCCATACACTGAAACACCTTCCCCACACACTGAAACCCCTTCTGCACGCACCGACACACCTTCCCGACACACTGAAACCCTTCCCCACACACTGAAACACCTTCCCCACACACTGACACACTTCCCCACACACTGAAACGCCTACCCCAGACACTGGAGACCCTTCCCCACACACTGAAACCCCTTCCCCACACACTGAAACATTTTCCCCACACACTGAAACCCCATCCCCACACACTGCAACACATCCCCACACACTGAAACACCTTCCCCACTCACTGAAACCCCTACCACACACAGTGAAACCCTTCCCCACACCCTGAAACCCCTTCCCATTCACTGAAACCCATCTGCACACACTTAAACCCATCCCCACACACTGAAACCCCTTCCCCACAAACAGAAACCCCTTCCCCACACCCTGAAACACATCCCCACACACTGAAACACCTTCCGCACACACTGAAACCCATCCCCACACTCTGAAACCCATCCCCACACACTGAAACACCTTCTCCACACACTGAAACCGTTTCCCACACACTGAAACACATCCCCACACAGTGAAACCCATCCCCACACACTGAAACACATTCCCCACACAAAGAAACCCTTCCCCACACACTGTAACACATCCCCACACACTGAAACCCCTTCCCCACACACTGAAACACCTTCCCCACACTCTGAAACACCTTCCCCACACACTGAAATACCTTCCTCACACACTGAAACAGCTTCCCCACACACTGAAACCCCTTCCCCACACACTGAAGCACCTTCCCCACACACTGAAACAACTTCCCCACACACTGAAACACCTTCCGCACACACTGAAACCCCGTCCCCACACACTGCAACACTTCCCCACACACAGAAACACTTCCCCACATACTGAAACCCCTTCCCCACAAAGTGAAACCCCTTCCCCACACACTGAGACAATTCCGCACACACTGAAACCCTTTCCCACATACTGAAACCCCTTCCACACACACTGAAACCTCTTCCCTACAAACTGAAAACCTTCCCCGCACACTGAAACCGTACCCGACACACTGAAACCACTTCACCACACATTGAAACCATTTCCCCACACTCTGAAACACCTTCCCCACACACTGAAACCCATTCACCACACAATGAAACACATTCCCCACACACTGAAAACCTTCCCCACACACTGAAACAAATTCCCCACACACTGAAACCACTTCTGCACACACTGAAACCATTTCCCCAAACACTGAAACACGTTCCCCACACACTGATACACATCCCCACACACTGAAACCCCTTCCCCACACCGTGAAACCCCTTCCCAACACCCTGAAACACATCCCCACACACTGAAACACTTCCCAACACACTGAAACCCCTTCCGCACACACTGAAACCCATCCCCACACACTGAAACCCATCCCCACACTCTGAAACCCCTTCCCCACACACTGAAACACCTTCCCCACACACTGAAACACCTTCCCCACACACTGATACTCCTTCCCCACACCCTGAAACCCCTTCCCATTCACTGAAACCCATCTGCATACACTTAAACCCATCCCCACAAACTGAAACCCCTTCCCCACAAACAGAAACCCCTTCCCCACACCCTGAAACACATCCCCACACACTGAAACCCCTTCCCCACACCCTGAAACCCCTTCCCAACACCCTGAAACACATCCCCACACACTGAAACACTTCCCAACACACTGAAACCCCTTCCGCACACACTGAAACCCATTCCCACGCACTGAAACCCATCCCCACACACTGAAACACCTTCCCCACACACTGAAACACCTTCCCCACACACTGAAATCCCTTCCCCACACACTGAAACACTTCCACACACTGTGAAACCCATACCCCACCCACTGAAACACCTTCCCCACACACTGAAACCCCTTCACCACAGACTGAAACACCTTCCCCACACACTGAAACCCCTTCCGCACACAATGAAACCCATGCCCACAAACTGAAACACATCCCCACACAATGAGACCCCTTCCCCACACACTGAAACACATCCCCACACACTGAAATACATCCCCACACACTGCAACACCTTCCCCACATACTGAAACCCCATCCCCAGACACTTAAACACCTTCCACACATACTGAAACACCTTCCCCACACACTGAAATACCATCCCCACACACTGGAACTCCTATCCCACTCACTGAAACCCCTTCCACACACACTGGAACCATACCCGACAAACTGAAACACCTTCCCCAAACACTGAAACAGCTTCTTCTCACACTGAAACCCCTTCCCCACACACTGAAACACCTTCCCCACACACTGAAACACCTTCCCCAAACATTGAAACACCTTCCACACACACTGAAACTCCTTCTGCATACACTGAAACACCTTCACCACACACTGAAACCCCTTCCCCACACACTGAAACACCTTCCCCACACACTGAAACACTTCCCCACACACTGAAACGCCTACCCCAGACACTGGAGACCCTTCCCCACACACTGAAACCCCTTCCCCACACACTGAAACAGGTTCCCCACACACTGAAACACCTTCCCCACACACTGCAACACATCCCCACACACTGAAACACCTTCCCCACTCACTGAAACCCCTACCACACACAGTGAAACCCTTCCCCAAACACTGAAACCCATTCACCACACACTGAAACACATTCCCCACACAATGATACCCTTCAAAACACACTAAAACACATTCCCCACACACTGAATCCCCTTCCCCACAAACTGAAACCCCTTCCTCACAGACTGAAACACCTTCCCCACACACTGAAACTCCTTCCGCATACAATGAAACCCATCCACACACACTGAAAACCATCCCCACACACTAAAACACCTTCCCCGCACTCTGACACCCCTTCCCCACACACTGAAACACCTTCCCCACACACTGAAACACCTTCCCCACACACAGAAATAGCATCCCCACACACTGAAACACCTTCCCCAAACATTGAAACACCTTCCACACACACTGAAACTCCATCCGCATACACTGAAACACCTTCCCCACACACTGAAACCCTTCCCCACACACTGAAACACCTTCCCATTGCACTGAAACCCTTCCCCACACTCTGATACCCCTTCCCCACACACTGAAACACCTTCCCCATGCACTGAAACACCTTCCCCACACACTGAAACCCCTTCTGCACGCACCGACACACCTTCCCGACACACTGAAACCCTTCCCCACACACTGAAACACCTTCCCCACTCACTGAAACACTTCCCCACACACTGAAACGCCTACCCCAGACACTGGAGACCCTTCCCCACACACTGAAACCCCTTCCCCACACACTGAAACTGGTTCCCCACACACTGAAACCCCATCCCCACACACTGCAACACATCCCCACACACTGAAACACCTTCCCCACTCACTGAAACCCCTACCACAAACAGTGAAACCCTTCCCCAAACACTGAAACCCATTCACCACACACTGAAACACATTCCCCACACAATGAAACCCTTCCAAACACACTAAAACACAATCCCCACACACAGAAACCCCTTCCCCACACACTGAAACTCCTTCCTCACACACTGAAACACCTTCCCCACACACTGAAACTCCTTCCACATACAATGAAACCCATCCCCACACACTGAAACCCATCCACACACACTGAAAACCATCCCCACACACTGAGACACCTTCCCCACACTCTGAAACCCTTCCCCACACACTGAAACACATCCCCACACACTGAAACACATCCCCACACACTAAAACACCTTCCCCACACACTGACACCCCTTCCCAACACACTTAAACACCTTCCCCACACACTGAAACACCTTCCCCACACACAGAAATACCATCCCCACACACTGAAACGCCTTTCCCACACACTGGAACCCCTTCCCCTCACACTGGAACCCTACCCCACACACTGAAACAACTTCCCCATAAAACTGAAACCCCTTCCCCTCACACTGAAACAGCTTCCCCACACACTGAAACAGCTTCCCCACACACTGAAACTCCTTCCGCACTCACTGAAACACCTTCCCCACACACTGAAACCCTTCCCCACACACTGAAACAACTTCCCCATGCACAGAAACACCTTCCCCACACACTGAAACCCCTTCCCCACACCCTGAAACACCTTCCCCACACACTGAAACACCTTCCCCACACACTGAAATCCCTTCCCCACACACTGAAACCCTTCCACACACTGTGAACCCCATACCGCACCCACTGAAACACCTTCCCCACACACTGAAACCCCTTCAGCACACACTGAAACACCTTCCCCACGCACTGAAACCCTTCCCCACACACTGATACCCCTTCCCCACACACTGAAACACCTTCCCCATACACTGAAACACCTTCCCCACACACTGAAACCCCTTCTGCACGCACCGAAACACCTTCCCGACACACTGAAACCCTTCCCCACACACTGAAACCCCTTCCGCAGACAATGAAACCCATCCCCACAAACTGAAACCCATCCCCACACAATGAGTCCCCTTCCCCACACACTGAAACACATCCCCACACACTGAAATACATCCCTACACACTGAAACACCTTCCCGACATACTGAAACCCCATCCCCAGACACTTAAACACCGTCCACACATACTGAAACACCTTCCCCACACACTGAAATACCATCCCCACACACTGGAACACCATCCCACTCACTGAAACCCCTTCCACACACACTGGAACCATACCCCACAAACTGAAACACCTTCCCCAAACACTGAAACCCCTTCCCCACACACTGAAACAGCTTCCCCTCACACTGAAACCCCTTCCCCACACACTGAAACACCTTCCCCACACACTGAAACACCTTCCCCAAACATTGAAACACCTTCCACACACACTGAAACTCCTTCCGCATACACTGAAACACCTTCCACACACACTTAAACCCTTCCCCACACACTGAAACACCTTCCCCAAGCACTGAAACCCTTCCCCACACACTGATACCCCTTCCCCACACACTGAAACACCTTCCCCATACACTGAAACACCTTCCCCACACACTGAAACCCCTTCTGCACGCACCGACACACCTTCCCGACACACTGAAACCCTTCCCCACACACTGAAACACCTTCCCCACACACTGACACACTTCCCCACACACTGAAACGCCTACCCCAGACACTGGAGACCCTTCCCCACACACTGAAACCCCTTCCCCACACACTGAAACAGGTTCCCCACACACTGAAACCCCATCCCCACACACTGCAACACATCCCCACACACTGAAACACCTTCCCCACTCACTGAAACCCCTACCACACACAGTGAAACCCTTCCCCACACCCTGAAACCCCTTCCCATTCACTGAAACCCATCTGCACACACTTAAACCCATCCCCACACACTGAAACCCCTTCCCCACAAACAGAAACCCCTTCCCCACACCCTGAAACACATCCCCACACACTGAAACACCTTCCGCACACACTGAAACCCATCCCCACACTCTGAAACCCATCCCCACACACTGAAACACCTTCTCCACACACTGAAACCGTTTCCCACACACTGAAACACATCCCCACACAGTGAAACCCATCCCCACACACTGAAACACATTCCCCACACAAAGAAACCCTTCCCCACACACTGTAACACATCCCCACACACTGAAACCCCTTCCCCACACACTGAAACACCTTCCCCACACTCTGAAACACCTTCCCCACACACTGAAATACCTTCCTCACACACTGAAACAGCTTCCCCACACACTGAAACCCCTTCCCCACACACTGAAGCACCTTCCCCACACACTGAAACAACTTCCCCACACACTGAAACACCTTCCGCACACACTGAAACCCCGTCCCCACACACTGCAACACTTCCCCACACACAGAAACACTTCCCCACATACTGAAACCCCTTCCCCACAAAGTGAAACCCCTTCCCCACACACTGAGACAATTCCGCACACACTGAAACCCTTTCCCACATACTGAAACCCCTTCCACACACACTGAAACCTCTTCCCTACAAACTGAAAACCTTCCCCGCACACTGAAACCGTACCCGACACCCTGAAACCACTTCACCACACATTGAAACCATTTCCCCACACTCTGAAACACCTTCCCCACACACTGAAACCCATTCACCACACAATGAAACACATTCCCCACACACTGAAAACCTTCCCCACACACTGAAACAAATTCCCCACACACTGAAACCACTTCTGCACACACTGAAACCATTTCCCCAAACACTGAAACACGTTCCCCACACACTGATACACATCCCCACACACTGAAACCCCTTCCCCACACCGTGAAACCCCTTCCCAACACCCTGAAACACATCCCCACACACTGAAACACTTCCCAACACACTGAAACCCCTTCCGCACACACTGAAACCCATCCCCACACACTGAAACCCATCCCCACACTCTGAAACCCCTTCCCCACACACTGAAACACCTTCCCCACACACTGAAACACCTTCCCCACACACTGATACTCCTTCCCCACACCCTGAAACCCCTTCCCATTCACTGAAACCCATCTGCATACACTTAAACCCATCCCCACAAACTGAAACCCCTTCCCCACAAACAGAAACCCCTTCCCCACACCCTGAAACACATCCCCACACACTGAAACCCCTTCCCCACACCCTGAAACCCCTTCCCAACACCCTGAAACACATCCCCACACACTGAAACACTTCCCAACACACTGAAACCCCTTCCGCACACACTGAAACCCATTCCCACGCACTGAAACCCATCCCCACACACTGAAACACCTTCCCCACACACTGAAACACCTTCCCCACACACTGAAACACCTTCCCCACACACTGAAATCCCTTCCCCACACACTGAAACCCTTCCACACACTGTGAAACCCATACCCCACCCACTGAAACACCTTCCCCACACACTGAAACCCCTTCCGCACACAATGAAACCCATGCCCACAAACTGAAACCCATCCCCACACAATGAGACCCCTTCCCCACACACTGAAACACATCCCCACACACTGAAATACATCCCCACACACTGCAACACCTTCCCCACATACTGAAACCCCATCCCCAGACACTTAAACACCTTCCACACATACTGAAACACCTTCCCCACACACTGAAATACCATCCCCACACACTGGAACTCCTATCCCACTCACTGAAACCCCTTCCACACACACTGGAACCATACCCGACAAACTGAAACACCTTCCCCAAACACTGAAACAGCTTCTTCTCACACTGAAACCCCTTCCCCACACACTGAAACACCTTCCCCACACACTGAAACACCTTCCCCAAACATTGAAACACCTTCCACACACACTGAAACTCCTTCTGCATACACTGAAACACCTTCCCCACACACTGAAACCCATACCCACACACTGAAACACCTTCCCCACGCACTGAAACCCTTCCCCACACACTGATACCCCTTCCCCACACACTGACACACCTTCCCCATACACTGAAACACCTTCCCCACACACTGAAACACCTTCTGCACGCACCGACACACCTTCCCGACACACTGAAACCCTTCCCCACACACTGAAACACCTTCCCCACACACTGAAACACTTCCCCACACACTGAAACGCCTACCCCAGACACTGGAGACCCTTCCCCACACACTGAAACCCCTTCCCCACACACTGAAACAGGTTCCCCACACACTGAAACACCTTCCCCACACACTGCAACACATCCCCACACACTGAAACACCTTCCCCACTCACTGAAACCCCTACCACACACAGTGAAACCCTTCCCCAAACACTGAAACCCATTCACCACACACTGAAACACATTCCCCACACAATGATACCCTTCCAAACACACTAAAACACATTCCCCACACACTGAATCCCCTTCCCCACAAACTGAAACCCCTTCCTCACAGACTGAAACACCTTCCCCACACACTGAAACTCCTTCCGCATACAATGAAACCCATCCACACACACTGAAAACCATCCCCACACACTAAAACACCTTCCCCGCACACTGACACCCCTTCCCCACACACTGAAACACCTTCCCCACACACTGAAACACCTTCCCCACACACAGAAATAGCATCCCCACACACTGAAACACCTTCCCCACACATTGAAACACCTTCCACACACACTGAAACTCCATCCGCATACACTGAAACACCTTCCCCACACACTGAAACCCTTCCCCACACACTGAAACACCTTCCCATTGCACTGAAACCCTTCCCCACACACTGATACCCCTTCCCCACACACTGAAACACCTTCCCCATGCACTGAAACACCTTCCCCACACACTGAAACCCCTTCTGCACGCACCGACACACCTTCCCGACACACTGAAACCCTTCCCCACACACTGAAACACCTTCCCCACACACTGAAACTGGTTCCCCACACACTGAAACCCCATCCCCACACACTGCAACACATCCCCACACACTGAAATACCTTCCCCACTCACTGAAACCCCTACCACAAACAGTGAAACCCTTCCCCAAACACTGAAACCCATTCACCACACACTGAAACACATTCCCCACACAATGAAACCCTTCCAAACACACTAAAACACAATCCCCACACACAGAAACCCCTTCCCCACACACTGAAACTCCTTCCTCACACACTGAAACACCTTCCCCACACACTGAAACTCCTTCCACATACAATGAAACCCATCCCCACACACTGAAACCCATCCACACACACTGAAAACCATCCCCACACACTGAGACACCTTCCCCACACTCTGAAACCCTTCCCCACACACTGAAACACATCCCCACACACTGAAACACATCCCCACACACTAAAACACCTTCCCCACACACTGACACCCCTTCCCAACACACTTAAACACCTTCCCCACACACTGAAACACCTTCCCCACACACAGAAATACCATCCCCACACACTGAAACGCCTTTCCCACACACTGGAACCCCTTCCCCTCACACTGGAACCCTACCCCACACACTGAAACAACTTCCCCATAAAACTGAAACCCCTTCCCCTCACACTGAAACAGCTTCCCCACACACTGAAACAGCTTCCCCACACACTGAAACTCCTTCCGCACTCACTGAAACACCTTCCCCACACACTGAAACCCTTCCCCACACACTGAAACAACTTCCCCATGCACAGAAACACCTTCCCCACACACTGAAACCCCTTCCCCACACCCTGAAACACCTTCCCCACACACTGAAACACCTTCCCCACACACTGAAATCCCTTCCCCACACACTGAAACCCTTCCACACACTGTGAACCCCATACCGCACCCACTGAAACACCTTCCCCACACACTGAAACCCCTTCAGCACACACTGAAACACCTTCCCCACGCACTGAAACCCTTCCCCACACACTGATACCCCTTCCCCACACACTGAAACACCTTCCCCATACACTGAAACACCTTCCCCACACACTGAAACCCCTTCTGCACGCACCGAAACACCTTCCCGACACACTGAAACCCTTCCCCACACACTGAAACCCCTTCCGCAGACAATGAAACCCATCCCCACAAACTGAAACCCATCCCCACACAATGAGTCCCCTTCCCCACACACTGAAACACATCCCCACACACTGAAATACATCCCTACACACTGAAACACCTTCCCCACATACTGAAACCCCATCCCCAGACACTTAAACACCTTCCACACATACTGAAACACCTTCCCCACACACTGAAATACCATCCCCACACACTGGAACACCATCCCACTCACTGAAACCCCTTCCACACACACTGGAACCATACCCCACAAACTGAAACACCTTCCCCAAACACTGAAACCCCTTCCCCACACACTGAAACAGCTTCCCCTCACACTGAAACCCCTTCCCCACACACTGAAACACCTTCCCCACACACTGAAACACCTTCCCCAAACATTGAAACACCTTCCACACACACTGAAACTCCTTCCGCATACACTGAAACACCTTCCACACACACTTAAACCCTTCCCCACACACTGAAACACCTTCCCCAAGCACTGAAACCCTTCCCCACACACTGATACCCCTTCCCCACACACTGAAACACCTTCCCCATACACTGAAACACCTTCCCCACACACTGAAACCCCTTCTGCACGCACCGACACACCTTCCCGACACACTGAAACCCTTCCCCACACACTGAAACACCTTCCCCACACACTGAAACACTTCCCCACACACTGAAACGCCTACCCCAGACACTGGAGACCCTTCCCCACACACTGAAACCCCTACCCCACACACTGAAACAGGTTCCCCACACACTGAAACCCCATCCCCACACACTGCAACACATCCCCACACACTGAAACACCTTCCCCACTCACTGAAACCCCTACCACACACAGTGAAACCCTTCCCCACACCCTGAAACCCCTTCCCCACACATTGAAACACCTTCCCCACACACTGAAACACCTTCCCCAAACATTGAAACACCTTCCCCACACACTGAAACTCCTTCCGCACTCACTGAAACACATTCCCCACACACTGAAACCCTTCCCCACACACTGAAACACCTTCCCCACGCACTGAAACCCTTCCCCACACACTGATACCCCTTCCCCACACACTGAAACACCTTCCCCATACACTGAAACACCTTCCCCACACACTGAAAACCCTTCTGCACGCACCGAAACACCTTCCCGACACACTGTAACCCTTCCCCACACACTGAAACCCCTTCCGCACACAATGAAACCCATACCCACAAACTGAAACCCATCCCCACACAATGAGACCCCTTCCCCACACACTGAAACACAACCCCACACACTGAAATACATCCCGACACACTGAAACACCTTCCCCACATACTGAAACCCCATCCCCAGACACTTAAACACCTTCCACACATACTGAAACACCTTCCCCACACACTGAAATACCATCCCCACACACTGGAACACCTATCCCACTCACTGAAACCCCTTCCACACACACTGGAACCATACCGCACAAACTGAAACACCTTCCCCAAACACTGAAACCCCTTCCCCACACACTGAAACAGCTTCCCCTCACACTGAAACCCCTTCCCCACACACTGAAACACCTTCCCCACACACTGAAACACCTTCCCCAAACATTGAAACACCTTCCACACACACTGAAACTCCTTCCGCAGACACTGAAACACCTTCCCGACACACTGAAACCCTTCCCCACACACTGAAACACCTTCCCAACGCACTGAAACCCTTCCCCACACACTGATACCCCTTCCCCACACACTGAAATACCTTCCCCATACACTGAAACACCTTCCCCACACACTGAAACCCCTTCTGCACGCAGCGACACACCTTCCCGACACACTGAAACCCTTCCCCATACACTGAAACACCTTCCCCACACACTGAAACCCCTTCAGCACAGACTGAAACACCTTTCCCACACACTGAAACCCATTCCGCACACAATGAAACCCATCCCCACAAACTGAAACCCATCCCCACACAATGAGACCCCATCCCCACACACTGAAACACATCCCCACACACTGAAATACATCCCCACACACTGAAACACCTTCCCCACATACTGAAACCCCATCCCCAGACACTTAAACACCTTCCACACACACTGAAAAACCTTCCCCACACACTGAAATACCATCCCCACACACTGGAACACCTATCCCACACACTGAAACCCCTTCCCCACACACTGGAACACTACCCCACAAACTGAAACACCTTCCCCAAACACTGAAACCCCTTCCCCACACACTGAAACAGCTTCCCCTCACACTGAAACCCCTTCCCCACACATTGAAACACCTTCCCAACACACTGAAACACCTTCCCCAAACATTGAAACACCTTCCCCACACACTGAAACTCCTTCCGCACTCACTGAAACACCTTCCCCACACACTGAAACCCTTCCCCACACACTGAAACACCTTCCCCACGCACTGAAACCCTTCCCCACACACTGATACCCCTTCCCCACACACTGAAACACCTTCCCCATACACTGAAACACCTTCCCCACACACTGAAACCCCTTCTCCACGCACCGAAACACCTTCCCGACACACTGAAACCCTTCCCCACACACTGAAACCCCTTCCGCACACAATGAAACCCATCCCCACAAACTGAAACCCATCCCCACACAATGAGACCCCTTCCCCACACACTGAAACACATCCCCACACACTGAAATACATCCCCACACACTGAAACACCTTCCCCACATACTGAAACCCCATCCCCAGACACTTAAACACCTTCCACACATACTGAAACACCTTCCCCACACACTGAAATACCATCCCCACACACTGGAACACCTATCCCACTCACTGAAACCCCTTCCACACACACTGGAACCATACCCCACAAACTGAAACACCTTCCCCTCAACTGAAACCCCTTCCCCACACACTGAAACAGCTTCCCCTCACACTGAAACCCCTTCCCCACACACTGAAACACCTTCCCCACACACTGAAACACCTTCCCCAAACATTGAAACACCTTCCACACACACTGAAACTCCTTCCGCATACACTGAAACACCTTCCCCACACACTGAAACCCTTCCCCACACACTGAAACACCTTCCCCACGCACTGAAACCCTTCCCCACACACTGATACCCCTTCCCCACACACTGAAATACCTTCCCCATACACTGAAACACCTTCCCCACACACTGAAACCCCTTCTGCACGCACCGACACACCTTCCCGACACACTGAAACCCTTCCCCACACACTGAAACACCTTCCCCACACACTGAAACACTTCCCCACACACTGAAACGCCTACCCCAGACACTGGAGACCCTTCCCCACACACTGAAACCCCTTCCCCACACACTGAAACAGGTTCCCCACACACTGAAACCCCATCCCCACACACTGCAACACATCCCCACACACTGAAACTCCTTCCCCACTCACTGAAACCCCTACCACACACAGTGAAACCCTTCCCCAAACACTGAAAACCATTCACCACACACTGAAACACATTCCCCACACAATGAAACCCTTCCAAACACACTAATACACAATCCCCACAAACTGAAACCCGTTCCCCACAAACTGAAACACCTTCCCCACAGACTGAAACACCTTCCCCACACACTGAAACTCCTTCCGCATACAATGAAACCCATCCCCACACACTGAAACCCATCCACACACACTGAAAACCATCCCCACACACTGAGACACCTTCCCCACACACTGAAACCCTTCCCCACACACTGAAACACATCCCCACACACTGAAATACATCCCCACAGACTAAAACACCTTCCCCACACACTGACACCCCTTCCCCACACACTGAAACACCTTCTCCACACACTGAAACACCTTCCCCACACACAGAAATACCATCCCCACACACTGAAACGCCTTTCCCACACACTGGAACCCCTTCCCCTCACACTGGAACCCTACCCCACACACTGAAACTCCTTCCGCACTCACTGAAACACCTTCCCCACACACTGAAACCCTTCCCCACACACTGAAACAACTTCCCCACGCACAGAAACACCTTCCCCACACACTGAAACCCCTTCCCCACACACTGAAACACCTTCCCCACACACTGAAACACCTTCCCCACACACTGAAATCCCTTCCCTACACACTGAAACCCTTCCACACACTGTGAAACCCATACCCCACCCACTGAAACACCTTCCCCACACACTGAAACCCCTTCAGCACAGACTGAAACACCTTCCCCACACACTGAAACCCATTCCGCACACAATGAAACCCATCCCCACAAACTGAAACCCATCCCCACACAATGAGACCCCATCCCCACACACTGAAACACATCCCCACACACTGAAATAAATCCCCACACACTGAAACACCTTCCCCACATACTGAAACCCCATCCCCAGACACTTAAACACCTTCCACACATACTGAAACACCTTCCCCACACACTGAAATACAATCCCCACACACAGGAACACCTATCCCACACACTGAAACCCCTTCCCCACACACTGGAACCCTACCCCACAAACTGAAACACCTTCCCCAAACACTGAAACCCCTTCCCCACACACTGAAACAGCTTCCCCTCACACTGAAACCCCTTCCCCACACATTGAAACACCTTCCCCACACACTGAAACACCTTCCCCAAACATTGAAACACCTTCCCCACACACTGAAACTCCTTCCGCACTCACTGAAACACCTTCCCCACACACTGAAACCCTTCCCCACACACTGAAACACCTTCCCCACGCAATGAAACCCTTCCCCACACACTGATACCCCTTCCCCACACACTGAAACACCTTCCCCATACACTGAAACACCTTCCCCACACACTGAAACCCCTTCTGCACGCACCGAAACACCTTCCCGACACAATGAAACCCTTCCCCACACACTGAAACACCTTCCCCACACACTGAAACACTTCCCCACACGCTGAAACGCCTACCCCAGACACTGGAGACACTTCCCCACACACTGAAACCCCTTCCCCACACACTGAAACAGCTTCCCCACACACTGAAACCCCATCCCCACACACTGCAACACATCCCCACACACTGAAACACCTTCCCCACTCACTGAAACCCCTACCACACACAGTGAAACCCTTCCCCAAACACTGAAACCCATTCACCACACACTGAAACACATTCCCCACACAATGAAACCCTTCCAAACACACTAAAACACATTCCCCACACACTGAAACCCCTTCCCCACACACTGAAACCCCTTCCCCACAGACTGAAACACCTTCCCCACACACTGAAACTCCTTCTGCATACAATGAAACCCATCCCCACACACTGAAACCCATCCACACACACTGAAAACCATCCCCACACACTGAGACACCTTCCCCACACACTGAAACCCTTCCCCACACACTGAAACACATCCCCACACACTGAAACACATCCCCACACACTAAAACACCTTCCCCACACACTGCAACACCTTCCCCACGCAACAAAACACCTTCCCCACACACTGAGACCCATTCTGCACACACTGAAACACCTTCCCCACACACTGAAACCCAACCCCACACAATGAAACACCCTCCCCACACACTGAAACACTTCCCACACACTGTAGCACCTTTCCCACACACTGAAACACCTTCCCCACACACTGAAACGCATTCCCCACACACTGCAACACCTTCCCCACGCAACAAAACACCTTCCCCACACACTGAAACCCTTTCCGCACACACTGAAATACCTTCCCCACACACTGAAACCCAACCCCTCACAATGAAACACCTTCCCCATACATTGAAACACTTGCCACACACTGTAGCACCTTTCCCACACACTGAAACCCCTTCTGCACGCACTGAAACACCTTCCCCACACACCGAAACCCTTCCCCACACACTGAAACAGCATCCCCACACACTGAAACACTTCCCCACACACAGAAACTCCTTCCCCAGACAATGGAAACCCTTCCCCACACACTGAAACCCCTTCCCCACACACTGAAACTCCTTCCCCCCACACTGAAACACCTTCCCCATACACTGAAACACCTTCCCCACACACTGAAACCCCTTCCCCACACACCGAAACACCATCCCCACACACTGAAACACTTCCCCACACACTGAAACTCCTTCCCCAGACACTGGAAAACACTTCCCCACACACTGAAACCCCTTCCCCACACACTGAAACACCTTCCCCACACACTGAAACCACTTCCACACAGACTGAAACACCTTCCCCACACACATAAACCCCTTCCGCATACAATGAAACCCAACCCCACGCAAAGAAACCCATCCCCACACACTGAAAACCATCCCCACACACAGAAACACCTTCCCCACACACTGAAACCCTTCCCGACACACTGAAACACATCCCCACACACTGAAACACATCCCCACACACTGAAGCACCTTCCCTACACACTGTAACACCTTCCCCACACACTGAAACACGTTCCCCACACACTGAAACACCTTCCCCACACACAGAAATACCATCCCCCCACACTGAAACACCCTTCCCACACACTGAAACCCCTTCCCCACACACTGAAACAGCTTCCCCACACACTGAAACACCTTCCCCACACACTGAAACCCATTGCGCACACACTGAAACACCTTCCTCACACACTGAAACCCTTCCCCACACACTGAAAACCCTTCCCCACACACTGAAACACTTCCCCACACACTGAAACCCCTTCCCACACATAGAAACACCTTCCACACACACTGAAACACCTACCCCACACACTGAAACACCTTCCCCACACACTGAAACACCTTCCCCACGCAACAAAACACCTTCCCCACGCACTGAAACCCCTTCCGCACACACTGAAACACCTTCCCCACACACTGAAACCCAATCCCACACAATGAAACACCCTCCCCACACACTGAAACACTTCCCACACACTGTAGCACCTTTCCCACACACTGAAACACCTTCCCCACACACTGAAACGCATTCCCCACACACTGCAACACCTTCCCCACGCAACAAAACACCTTCCCCACACACTGAAACCCTTTCCGCACACACTGAAATACCTTCCCCACACACTGAAACCCAACCCCACACAATGAAACACCTTCCCCATACATTGAAACACTTCCCACACACTGTCGCACCTTTCCCACACACTGAAACCCCTTCTGCACGCTCTGAAACACCTTCCCCACACACCGAAACCCTTCCCCACACACTGAAACACCATCCCCACACACTGAAACACTTCCCCACACACTGAAACTCCATCCCCAGACAATGGAAACCCTTCCCCACACACTGAAACCCCTTCCCCACACACTGAAACACCTTCCCCACACACTGAAACCCCTTCCACACAGACTGAAACACCTTCCCCACACACATAAACCCCTTCCGCATACAATGAAACCCAACCCCACACAAAGAAACCCATCCCCACACACTGAAAACCATCCCCACACACAGAAACACCTTCCCCACACACTGAAACCCTTCCCGACACACTGAAACACATCCCCACACACTGAAACACATCCCCACACACTGAAACACCTTCCCTACACACTGTAACACCTTCCCCACACACTGAAACACGTTCCCCACAAACTGAAACACCTTCCCCACACACAGAAATACCATCCCCCCACACTGAAACACCTTTCCCACACACTGAAACCCCTTCCACACACACTGAAACAGCTTCCCCACACACTGAAACACATTCCCCACACACTGAAACCCCTTCCGCACACACTGAAACACCTTCCTCACACACTGAAACCCTTCCCCACACACTGAAACCCCTTCCCCACACACTGAAACACTTCCCCACACACTGAAACCCCTTCCCACACATAGAAACACCTTCCACACACACTGAAACACCTACCCCACACACTGAAACCCCTTCCCCACACACTGAAACACCTTCCCCACGCAACAAAACACCTTCCCCACACACTGAAACCCCTTCTGCACACACTGAAACACCTTCCCCACACACTGAAACCCAACCCCACACAATGAAACACCTTCCCCACACACTGAAACACTTCCCACACACTGTAGCACCTTTCCCACACACTGAAACACCATCCCCACACACTGAAACACTTCCCCACACACTGAAACTCCTTCCCCAGACACTGGAAACCCTTCCCCACACACTGAAACCCCTCCCCCACACACTGAAACACCTTCCCCACACACTGAATCCCCTTCCACACAGACTGAAACACCTTCCCCACACACATAAACCCCTTCCGCATACAATGAAACCCAACCCCACACAAAGAAAACAATCCCCACACACTGAAAACCATCCCCACACACAGAAACACCTTCCCCACACACTGAAACCCTTCCCGACACACTGAAACACATCCCCACACACTGAAACACATCCCCACACACTGAAACACCTTCCCTACACACTGTAACACCTTCCCCACACACTGAAACACCTTCCCCACACACTGAAACACCTTCCCCACACACAGAAATACCATCCCCCCACACTGAAACACCTTTCCCACACACTGAAACCCCTTCCCCACACACTGCAACAGCTTCCCCACACACTGAAACACCTTCCCCACACACTGAAACGCCTTCCGCACACACTGAAACACCTTCCTCACACACTGAAACCCTTCCCCACACA
Organism: Heterodontus francisci; assembly: GCF_036365525.1. NCBI lineage: Eukaryota > Metazoa > Chordata > Chondrichthyes > Heterodontiformes > Heterodontidae > Heterodontus > Heterodontus francisci. Next base: position 509,105 of record NW_027140954.1, on the reverse strand, counting down.
CTGAAACCCCTTCCCCACACACTGAAACACTTCCCCACACACTGACACCTGTTCCCACACATAGAAACACCTTCCACACACACTGAAACACCTACCCCACACACTGAAACCCCTTCCCCACACACTGAAACACCTTCCCCACGCAACAAAACACCTTCCCCACACACTGAAACCCAACCCCACACAATGAAACACCTTCCCCACGCACTGAAACACTTCCCACACACTGCAGCACCTTTCCCACACACTGAAACGCATTCCCCACACACTGCAACACCTTCCCCAAGCAACAAAACACCTTCCCCACACACTGAGACCCATTCTGCACACACTGAAACAACTTCCCCACACACAGAAACCCAACCCCACACAATGAAACACCTTCCCCACACACTGAAACACTTCCCACACACTGTAGCACCTTTCCCACACACTGAAACCCCTTCCGCACGCACTGAAACACCTTCCCCACATACCGAAACCCTTCTCCACACACTGAAACACCATCCCCACATACTGAAACACTTCCCACACACTGTAGCACCTTTCCCACACACTGAAACACCTTCCCCAAACACTGAAACCCATTCACCACACACTGAAACACATTCCCCACACAATGAAACCCTTCCAAACACACTAAAACACATTCCCCACACACTGAAACCCCTTCCCCACACACTGAAACCCCTTCCCCACAGACTGAAACACCTTCCCCACACACTGAAACTCCTTCTGCATACAATGAAACCCATCCCCACACACTGAAACCCATCCACACACACTGAAAACCATCCCCACACACTGAGACACCTTCCCCACACACTGAAACCCTTCCCCACACACTGAAACACATCCCCACACACTGAAACACATCCCCACACACTAAAACACCTTCCCCACACACTGAAGCCCCTTCCCCACACACTGAAACCCCTTCCCCACACACTGGAACACATTCCCCACACAATGAAACCCTTCCAAACACACTAAAACACATTCCCCACACACTGAAACCCCTTCCCCACACACTGAAACCCATTCACCACACACTGAAACACATTCCCCACACAATGAAACCCTTCCAAACACACTAAAACACATTCCCCACACACTGAAACCCCTTCCCCACACACTGAAACACCTTCCCCACACACTGAAACTCCTTCCGCATACAATAAAACCCATCCCCACACACTGAAACCCATCCACACACACTGAAAACCATCCCCACACACTGAGACACCTTCCCCACACACTGAAATCCTTCCCCACACACTGAAACACATCCACACACACTGAAACACATCCAAACACACTAAAACACCTTCCCCACACACTGAAACCCCTTCCCCACACACTGAAACACCTTCCCCACACACTGAAAAACCTTCCCCACACACAGAAATACCATCCCCACACACTGAAACGCCTTTCCCACACACTGGAACCCCTTCCCCTCACACTGGAACCCTACCCCACACACTGAAGCACCTTCCCCATAAAACTGAAACCCCTTCCCCTCACACTGAAACAGCTTCCCCACACACTGAAACCGCTTCCCCACACACTGAAACACCAACCCCACACACTGAAACACCTTCCCCACACACTGAAACAATTTCCCCACACACTGAAACACTTCCCCACACATTGAAACCCCTACCCCACACAATGAAACCCTTCCCCACACTCTGAAACCCCTTCCCACACATTGAAACACCTTCCCCACACACTGATACACCTTCCCCACACACTGAAACACCAACCCCACACACTGAAACACCTTCCCCACACACTGAAACACCTTCCGCACACACTGAAAGCCCTTTCGCTCACACTGAAACACCTTCCCCACACATTGAAACCCCTTCCCCATACACAGTAGCACCTTCCCCACACACTGAAACCCCTTCCCCACACACTGAAACACCTTCCCCACGCAACAAAACACCTTTCTCAGACACTGAAACCCCTTCCGCACACAATGAAACACATTCCACACACACTGAAACCCTTCCCCTCACACTGAAACCCCTTCCCCACACACTGAAACAGCTTCCCCACACACTGAAACACCTTCCCCACACACTGAAACCCATTGCACACACACTGAAACACCTTCCTCACACACTGAAACCCTTCCCCACACACTGAAAACCCTTCCCCACACACTGAAACACTTCCCCACACACTGAAACCCCTTCCCACACATAGAAACACCTTCCACACACACTGAAACACCTACCCCACACACTGAAACACCTTCCCCACACACTGAAACACCTTCCCCACGCAACAAAACACCTTCCCCACGCACTGAAACCCCTTCCGCACACACTGAAACACCTTCCCCACACACTGAAACCCAATCCCACACAATGAAACACCCTCCCCACACACTGAAACACTTCCCACACACTGTAGCACCTTTCCCACACACTGAAACACCTTCCCCACACACTGAAACGCATTCCCCACACACTGCAACACCTTCCCCACGCAACAAAACACCTTCCCCACACACTGAAACCCTTTCCGCACACACTGAAATACCTTCCCCACACACTGAAACCCAACCCCACACAATGAAACACCTTCCCCATACATTGAAACACTTCCCACACACTGTCGCACCTTTCCCACACACTGAAACCCCTTCTGCACGCACTGAAACACCTTCCCCACACACCGAAACCCTTCCCCACACACTGAAACACCATCCCCACACACTGAAACACTTCCCCACACACTGAAACTCCATCCCCAGACAATGGAAACCCTTCCCCACACACTGAAACCCCTTCCCCACACACTGAAACACCTTCCCCACACACTGAAACCCCTTCCACACAGACTGAAACACCTTCCCCACACACATAAACCCCTTCCGCATACAATGAAACCCAACCCCACACAAAGAAACCCATCCCCACACACTGAAAACCATCCCCACACACAGAAACACCTTCCCCACACACTGAAACCCTTCCCGACACACTGAAACACATCCCCACACACTGAAACACATCCCCACACACTGAAACACCTTCCCTACACACTGTAACACCTTCCCCACACACTGAAACACGTTCCCCACAAACTGAAACACCTTCCCCACACACAGAAATACCATCCCCCCACACTGAAACACCTTTCCCACACACTGAAACCCCTTCCACACACACTGAAACAGCTTCCCCACACACTGAAACACATTCCCCACACACTGAAACCCCTTCCGCACACACTGAAACACCTTCCTCACACACTGAAACCCTTCCCCACACACTGAAACCCCTTCCCCACACACTGAAACACTTCCCCACACACTGAAACCCCTTCCCACACATAGAAACACCTTCCACACACACTGAAACACCTACCCCACACACTGAAACCCCTTCCCCACACACTGAAACACCTTCCCCACGCAACAAAACACCTTCCCCACACACTGAAACCCCTTCTGCACACACTGAAACACCTTCCCCACACACTGAAACCCAACCCCACACAATGAAACACCTTCCCCACACACTGAAACACTTCCCACACACTGTAGCACCTTTCCCACACACTGAAACACCATCCCCACACACTGAAACACTTCCCCACACACTGAAACTCCTTCCCCAGACACTGGAAACCCTTCCCCACACACTGAAACCCCTCCCCCACACACTGAAACACCTTCCCCACACACTGAATCCCCTTCCACACAGACTGAAACACCTTCCCCACACACATAAACCCCTTCCGCATACAATGAAACCCAACCCCACACAAAGAAAACAATCCCCACACACTGAAAACCATCCCCACACACAGAAACACCTTCCCCACACACTGAAACCCTTCCCGACACACTGAAACACATCCCCACACACTGAAACACATCCCCACACACTGAAACACCTTCCCTACACACTGTAACACCTTCCCCACACACTGAAACACGTTCCCCACACACTGAAACACCTTCCCCACACACAGAAATACCATCCCCCCACACTGAAACACCTTTCCCACACACTGAAACCCCTTCCCCACACACTGCAACAGCTTCCCCACACACTGAAACACCTTCCCCACACACTGAAACGCCTTCCGCACACACTGAAACACCTTCCTCACACACTGAAACCCTTCCCCACACACTGAAACCCCTTCCCCACACACTGAAACACTTCCCCACACACTGACACCTGTTCCCACACATAGAAACACCTTCCACACACACTGAAACACCTTCCCCACACACTGAAACAGCTTCCCCACACACTGAAACACCTTCCCCACACACTGAAACCCATTGCACACACACTGAAACACCTTCCTCACACACTGAAACCCTTCCCCACACACTGAAAACCCTTCCCCACACACTGAAACACTTCCCCACACACTGAAACCCCTTCCCACACATAGAAACACCTTCCACACACACTGAAACACCTACCCCACACACTGAAACACCTTCCCCACACACTGAAACACCTTCCCCACGCAACAAAACACCTTCCCCACGCACTGAAACCCCTTCCGCACACACTGAAACACCTTCCCCACACACTGAAACCCAATCCCACACAATGAAACACCCTCCCCACACACTGAAACACTTCCCACACACTGTAGCACCTTTCCCACACACTGAAACACCTTCCCCACACACTGAAACGCATTCCCCACACACTGCAACACCTTCCCCACGCAACAAAACACCTTCCCCACACACTGAAACCCTTTCCGCACACACTGAAATACCTTCCCCACACACTGAAACCCAACCCCACACAATGAAACACCTTCCCCATACATTGAAACACTTCCCACACACTGTCGCACCTTTCCCACACACTGAAACCCCTTCTGCACGCACTGAAACACCTTCCCCACACACCGAAACCCTTCCCCACACACTGAAACACCATCCCCACACACTGAAACACTTCCCCACACACTGAAACTCCATCCCCAGACAATGGAAACCCTTCCCCACACACTGAAACCCCTTCCCCACACACTGAAACACCTTCCCCACACACTGAAACCCCTTCCACACAGACTGAAACACCTTCCCCACACACATAAACCCCTTCCGCATACAATGAAACCCAACCCCACACAAAGAAACCCATCCCCACACACTGAAAACCATCCCCACACACAGAAACACCTTCCCCACACACTGAAACCCTTCCCGACACACTGAAACACATCCCCACACACTGAAACACATCCCCACACACTGAAACACCTTCCCTACACACTGTAACACCTTCCCCACACACTGAAACACGTTCCCCACAAACTGAAACACCTTCCCCACACACAGAAATACCATCCCCCCACACTGAAACACCTTTCCCACACACTGAAACCCCTTCCACACACACTGAAACAGCTTCCCCACACACTGAAACACATTCCCCACACACTGAAACCCCTTCCGCACACACTGAAACACCTTCCTCACACACTGAAACCCTTCCCCACACACTGAAACCCCTTCCCCACACACTGAAACACTTCCCCACACACTGAAACCCCTTCCCACACATAGAAACACCTTCCACACACACTGAAACACCTACCCCACACACTGAAACCCCTTCCCCACACACTGAAACACCTTCCCCACGCAACAAAACACCTTCCCCACACACTGAAACCCCTTCTGCACACACTGAAACACCTTCCCCACACACTGAAACCCAACCCCACACAATGAAACACCTTCCCCACACACTGAAACACTTCCCACACACTGTAGCACCTTTCCCACACACTGAAACACCATCCCCACACACTGAAACACTTCCCCACACACTGAAACTCCTTCCCCAGACACTGGAAACCCTTCCCCACACACTGAAACCCCTCCCCCACACACTGAAACACCTTCCCCACACACTGAATCCCCTTCCACACAGACTGAAACACCTTCCCCACACACATAAACCCCTTCCGCATACAATGAAACCCAACCCCACACAAAGAAAACAATCCCCACACACTGAAAACCATCCCCACACACAGAAACACCTTCCCCACACACTGAAACCCTTCCCGACACACTGAAACACATCCCCACACACTGAAACACATCCCCACACACTGAAACACCTTCCCTACACACTGTAACACCTTCCCCACACACTGAAACACGTTCCCCACACACTGAAACACCTTCCCCACACACAGAAATACCATCCCCCCACACTGAAACACCTTTCCCACACACTGAAACCCCTTCCCCACACACTGCAACAGCTTCCCCACACACTGAAACACCTTCCCCACACACTGAAACGCCTTCCGCACACACTGAAACACCTTCCTCACACACTGAAACCCTTCCCCACACACTGAAACCCCTTCCCCACACACTGAAACACTTCCCCACACACTGACACCTGTTCCCACACATAGAAACACCTTCCACACACACTGAAACACCTACCCCACACACTGAAACCCCTTCCCCACACACTGAAACACCTTCCCCACGCAACAAAACACCTTCCCCACACACTGAAACCCAACCCCACACAATGAAACACCTTCCCCACGCACTGAAACACTTCCCACACACTGTAGCACCTTTCCCACACACTGAAACGCATTCCCCACACACTGCAACACCTTCCCCAAGCAACAAAACACCTTCCCCACACACTGAGACCCATTCTGCACACACTGAAACAACTTCCCCACACACAGAAACCCAACCCCACACAATGAAACACCTTCCCCACACACTGAAACACTTCCCACACACTGTAGCACCTTTCCCACACACTGAAACCCCTTCCGCACGCACTGAAACACCTTCCCCACATACCGAAACCCTTCTCCACACACTGAAACACCATCCCCACACACTGAAACACTTCCCACACACTGAAACCCCTTCCACACAGACTGAAACACCTTCCCCACACACATAAACCCCTTCCGCATACAATGAAACCCAACCCCACACAAAGAAACCCATCCCCACACACTGAAAACCATCCCCACACACAGAAACACCTTCCCCACACACTGAAACCCTTCCCGACACACTGAAACACATCCCCACACACTGAAACACATCCCCACACACTGAAACACCTTCCCTACACACTGTAACACCTTCCCCACACACTGAAACACGTTCCCCACAAACTGAAACACCTTCCCCACACACAGAAATACCATCCCCCCACACTGAAACACCTTTCCCACACACTGAAACCCCTTCCACACACACTGAAACAGCTTCCCCACACACTGAAACACATTCCCCACACACTGAAACCCCTTCCGCACACACTGAAACACCTTCCTCACACACTGAAACCCTTCCCCACACACTGAAACCCCTTCCCCACACACTGAAACACTTCCCCACACACTGAAACCCCTTCCCACACATAGAAACACCTTCCACACACACTGAAACACCTACCCCACACACTGAAACCCCTTCCCCACACACTGAAACACCTTCCCCACGCAACAAAACACCTTCCCCACACACTGAAACCCCTTCTGCACACACTGAAACACCTTCCCCACACACTGAAACCCAACCCCACACAATGAAACACCTTCCCCACACACTGAAACACTTCCCACACACTGTAGCACCTTTCCCACACACTGAAACACCATCCCCACACACTGAAACACTTCCCCACACACTGAAACTCCTTCCCCAGACACTGGAAACCCTTCCCCACACACTGAAACCCCTCCCCCACACACTGAAACACCTTCCCCACACACTGAATCCCCTTCCACACAGACTGAAACACCTTCCCCACACACATAAACCCCTTCCGCATACAATGAAACCCAACCCCACACAAAGAAAACAATCCCCACACACTGAAAACCATCCCCACACACAGAAACACCTTCCCCACACACTGAAACCCTTCCCGACACACTGAAACACATCCCCACACACTGAAACACATCCCCACACACTGAAACACCTTCCCTACACACTGTAACACCTTCCCCACACACTGAAACACGTTCCCCACACACTGAAACACCTTCCCCACACACAGAAATACCATCCCCCCACACTGAAACACCTTTCCCACACACTGAAACCCCTTCCCCACACACTGCAACAGCTTCCCCACACACTGAAACACCTTCCCCACACACTGAAACGCCTTCCGCACACACTGAAACACCTTCCTCACACACTGAAACCCTTCCCCACACACTGAAACCCCTTCCCCACACACTGAAACACTTCCCCACACACTGACACCTGTTCCCACACATAGAAACACCTTCCACACACACTGAAACACCTACCCCACACACTGAAACCCCTTCCCCACACACTGAAACACCTTCCCCACGCAACAAAACACCTTCCCCACACACTGAAACCCAACCCCACACAATGAAACACCTTCCCCACGCACTGAAACACTTCCCACACACTGTAGCACCTTTCCCACACACTGAAACGCATTCCCCACACACTGCAACACCTTCCCCAAGCAACAAAACACCTTCCCCACACACTGAGACCCATTCTGCACACACTGAAACAACTTCCCCACACACAGAAACCCAACCCCACACAATGAAACACCTTCCCCACACACTGAAACACTTCCCACACACTGTAGCACCTTTCCCACACACTGAAACCCCTTCCGCACGCACTGAAACACCTTCCCCACATACCGAAACCCTTCTCCACACACTGAAACACCATCCCCACACACTGAAACACTTCCCACACACTGTAGCACCTTTCCCACACACTGAAACACCTTCCCCAAACACTGAAACCCATTCACCACACACTGAAACACATTCCCCACACAATGAAACCCTTCCAAACACACTAAAACACATTCCCCACACACTGAAACCCCTTCCCCACACACTGAAACCCCTTCCCCACAGACTGAAACACCTTCCCCACACACTGAAACTCCTTCTGCATACAATGAAACCCATCCCCACACACTGAAACCCATCCACACACACTGAAAACCATCCCCACACACTGAGACACCTTCCCCACACACTGAAACCCTTCCGCACACACTGAAACACATCCCCACACACTGAAACACATCCCCACACACTAAAACACCTTCCCCACACACTGAAGCCCCTTCCCCACACACTGAAACCCCTTCCCCACACACTGAAACACATTCCCCACACAATGAAACCCTTCCAAACACACTAAAACACATTCCCCACACACTGAAACCCCTTCCCCACACACTGAAACCCATTCACCACACACTGAAACACATTCCCCACACAATGAAACCCTTCCAAACACACTAAAACACATTCCCCACACACTGAAACCCCTTCCCCACACACTGAAACACCTTCCCCACACACTGAAACTCCTTCCGCATACAATAAAACCCATCCCCACACACTGAAACCCATCCACACACACTGAAAACCATCCCCACACACTGAGACACCTTCCCCACACACTGGAATCCTTCCCCACACACTGAAACACATCCACACACACTGAAACACATCCAAACACACTAAAACACCTTCCCCACACACTGAAACCCCTTCCCCACACACTGAAACACCTTCCCCACACACTGAAAAACCTTCCCCACACACAGAAATACCATCCCCACACACTGAAACGCCTTTCCCACACACTGGAACCCCTTCCCCTCACACTGGAACCCTACCCCACACACTGAAGCACCTTCCCCATAAAACTGAAACCCCTTCCCCTCACACTGAAACAGCTTCCCCACACACTGAAACCGCTTCCCCACACACTGAAACACCAACCCCACACACTGAAACACCTTCCCCACACACTGAAACACCTTCCGCACACACTGAAACCCCTTTCGCACACACTGAAACAATTTCCCCACACACTGAAACACTTCCCCACACATTGAAACCCCTACCCCACACAATGAAACCCTTCCCCACACTCTGAAACCCCTTCCCACACATTGAAACACCTTCCCCACACACTGATACACCTTCCCCACACACTGAAACACCAACCCCACACACTGAAACACCTTCCCCACACACTGAAACACCTTCCGCACACACTGAAAGCCCTTTCGCTCACACTGAAACACCTTCCCCACACATTGAAACCCCTTCCCCATACACAGTAGCACCTTCCCCACACACTGAAACCCCTTCCCCACACACTGAAACACCTTCCCCACGCAACAAAACACCTTTCTCAGACACTGAAACCCCTTCCGCACACAATGAAACACATTCCACACACACTGAAACCCTTCCCCTCACACTGAAACCCCTTCCCCACACACTGAAACAGCTTCCCCACACACTGAAACACCTTCCCCACACACTGAAACCCATTGCACACACACTGAAACACCTTCCTCACACACTGAAACCCTTCCCCACACACTGAAAACCCTTCCCCACACACTGAAACACTTCCCCACACACTGAAACCCCTTCCCACACATAGAAACACCTTCCACACACACTGAAACACCTACCCCACACACTGAAACACCTTCCCCACACACTGAAACACCTTCCCCACGCAACAAAACACCTTCCCCACGCACTGAAACCCCTTCCGCACACACTGAAACACCTTCCCCACACACTGAAACCCAATCCCACACAATGAAACACCCTCCCCACACACTGAAACACTTCCCACACACTGTAGCACCTTTCCCACAAACTGAAACACCTTCCCCACACACTGAAACGCATTCCCCACACACTGCAACACCTTCCCCACGCAACAAAACACCTTCCCCACACACTGAAACCCTTTCCGCACACACTGAAATACCTTCCCCACACACTGAAACCCAACCCCACACAATGAAACACCTTCCCCATACATTGAAACACTTCCCACACACTGTCGCACCTTTCCCACACACTGAAACCCCTTCTGCACGCACTGAAACACCTTCCCCACACACCGAAACCCTTCCCCACACACTGAAACACCATCCCCACACACTGAAACACTTCCCCACACACTGAAACTCCATCCCCAGACAATGGAAACCCTTCCCCACACACTGAAACCCCTTCCCCACACACTGAAACACCTTCCCCACACACTGAAACCCCTTCCACACAGACTGAAACACCTTCCCCACACACATAAACCCCTTCCGCATACAATGAAACCCAACCCCACACAAAGAAACCCATCCCCACACACTGAAAACCATCCCCACACACAGAAACACCTTCCCCACACACTGAAACCCTTCCCGACACACTGAAACACATCCCCACACACTGAAACACATCCCCACACACTGAAACACCTTCCCTACACACTGTAACACCTTCCCCACACACTGAAACACGTTCCCCACAAACTGAAACACCTTCCCCACACACAGAAATACCATCCCCCCACACTGAAACACCTTTCCCACACACTGAAACCCCTTCCACACACACTGAAACAGCTTCCCCACACACTGAAACACATTCCCCACACACTGAAACCCCTTCCGCACACACTGAAACACCTTCCTCACACACTGAAACCCTTCCCCACACACTGAAACCCCTTCCCCACACACTGAAACACTTCCCCACACACTGAAACCCCTTCCCACACATAGAAACACCTTCCACACACACTGAAACACCTACCCCACACACTGAAACCCCTTCCCCACACACTGAAACACCTTCCCCACGCAACAAAACACCTTCCCCACACACTGAAACCCCTTCTGCACACACTGAAACACCTTCCCCACACACTGAAACCCAACCCCACACAATGAAACACCTTCCCCACACACTGAAACACTTCCCACACACTGTAGCACCTTTCCCACACACTGAAACACCATCCCCACACACTGAAACACTTCCCCACACACTGAAACTCCTTCCCCAGACACTGGAAACCCTTCCCTACACACTGAAACCCCTCCCCCACACACTGAAACACCTTCCCCACACACTGAATCCCCTTCCACACAGACTGAAACACCTTCCCCACACACATAAACCCCTTCCGCATACAATGAAACCCAACCCCACACAAAGAAAACAATCCCCACACACTGAAATCCATCCCCACACACAGAAACACCTTCCCCACACACTGAAACCCTTCCCGACACACTGAAACACATCCCCACACACTGAAACACATCCCCACACACTGAAACACCTTCCCTACACACAGTAACACCTTCCCCACACACTGAAACACGTTCCCCACACACTGAAACACCTTCCCCACACACAGAAATACCATCCCCCCACACTGAAACACCTTTCCCACACACTGAAACACCTTCCCCACACACTGCAACAGCTTCCCCACACACTGAAACACCTTCCCCACACACTGAAACGCCTTCCGCACACACTGAAACACCTTCCTCACACACTGAAACCCTTCCCCACACACTGAAACCCCTTCCCCACACACTGAAACACTTCCCCACACACTGACACCTGTTCCCACACATAGAAACACCTTCCACACACACTGAAACACCTACCCCACACACTGAAACCCCTTCCCCACACACTGAAACACCTTCCCCACGCAACAAAACACCTTCCCCACACACTGAAACCCAACCCCACACAATGAAACACCTACCCCACACACTGAAACACCTTCCCCACACACTGAAACACCTTCCCCACGCAACAAAACACCTTCCCCACGCACTGAAACCCCTTCCGCACACACTGAAACACCTTCCCCACACACTGAAACCCAATCCCACACAATGAAACACCCTCCCCACACACTGAAACACTTCCCACACACTGTAGCACCTTTCCCACACACTGAAACACCTTCCCCACACACTGAAACGCATTCCCCACACACTGCAACACCTTCCCCACGCAACCAAACACCTTCCCCACACACTGAAACCCTTTCCGCACACACTGAAATACCTTCCCCACACACTGAAACCCAACCCCACACAATGAAACACCTTCCCCATACATTGAAACACTTCCCACACACTGTCGCACCTTTCCCACACACTGAAACCCCTTCTGCACGCACTGAAACACCTTCCCCACACACCGAAACCCTTCCCCACACACTGAAACACCATCCCCACACACTGAAACACTTCCCCACACACTGAAACTCCATCCCCAGACAATGGAAACCCTTCCCCACACACTGAAACCCCTTCCCCACACACTGAAACACCTTCCCCACACACTGAAACCCCTTCCACACAGACTGAAACACCTTCCCCACACACATAAACCCCTTCCGCATACAATGAAACCCAACCCCACACAAAGAAACCCATCCCCACACACTGAAAACCATCCCCACACACAGAAACACCTTCCCCACACACTGAAACCCTTCCCGACACACTGAAACACATCCCCACACACTGAAACACATCCCCACACACTGAAACACCTTCCCTACACACTGTAACACCTTCCCCACACACTGAACCACGTTCCCCACAAACTGAAACACCTTCCCCACACACAGAAATACCATCCCCCCACACTGAAACACCTTTCCCACACACTGAAACCCCTTCCACACACACTGAAACAGCTTCCCCACACACTGAAACACATTCCCCACACACTGAAACCCCTTCCGCACACACTGAAACACCTTCCTCACACACTGAAACCCTTCCCCACACACTGAAACCCCTTCCCACACATAGAAACACCTTCCACACACACTGAAACACCTACCCCACACACTGAAACCCCTTCCCCACACACTGAAACACCTTCCCCACGCAACAAAACACCTTCCCCACACACTGAAACCCCTTCTGCACACACTGAAACACCTTCCCCACACACTGAAACCCAACCCCACACAATGAAACACCTTCCCCACACACTGAAACACTTCCCACACACTGTAGCACCTTTCCCACACACTGAAACACCATCCCCACACACTGAAACACTTCCCCACACACTGAAACTCCTTCCCCAGACACTGGAAACCCTTCCCTACACACTGAAACCCCTCCCCCACACACTGAAACACCTTCCCCACACACTGAATCCCCTTCCACACAGACTGAAACACCTTCCCCACACACATAAACCCCTTCCGCATACAATGAAACCCAACCCCACACAAAGAAAACAATCCCCACACACTGAAAACCATCCCCACACACAGAAACACCTTCCCCACACACTGAAACCCTTCCCGACACACTGAAACACATCCCCACACACTGAAACACATCCCCACACACTGAAACACCTTCCCTACACACTGTAACACCTTCCCCACACACTGAAATACGTTCCCCACACACTGAAACACCTTCCCCACACACAGAAATACCATCCCCCCACACTGAAACACCTTTCCCACACACTGAAACACCTTCCCCACACACTGCAACAGCTTCCCCACACACTGAAACACCTTCCCCACACACTGAAACGCCTTCCGCACACACTGAAACACCTTCCTCACACACTGAAACCCTTCCCCACACACTGAAACCCCTTCCCCACACACTGAAACACATCCCCACACACTGACACCTGTTCCCACACATAGAAACACCTTCCACACACACTGAAACACCTACCCCACACACTGAAACCCCTTCCCCACACACTGAAACACCTTCCCCACGCAACAAAACACCTTCCCCACACACTGAAACCCAACCCCACACAATGAAACACCTTCCCCACGCACTGAAACACTTCCCAGACACTGTAGCACCTTTCCCACACACTGAAACGCATTCCCCACACACTGCAACACCTTCCCCTAGCAACAAAACACCTTCCCCACACACTGAGACCCATTCTGCACACACTGAAACAACTTCCCCACACACAGAAACCCAACCCCACACAATGAAACACCTTCCCCACACACTGAAACACTTCCCACACACTGTAGCACCTTTCCCACACACTGAAACCCCTTCCGCACGCACTGAAACACCTTCCCCACATACCGAAACCCTTCTCCACACACTGAAACACCATCCCCACACACTGAAACACTTCGCACACACTGTAGCACCTTTCCCACACACTGAAACACCTTCCCCAAACACTGAAACCCATTCACCACACACTGAAACACATTCCCCACACAATGAAACCCTTCCAAACACACTAAAACACATTCCCCACACACTGAAACCCCTTCCCCACACACTGAAACCCCTTCCCCACAGACTGAAACACCTTCCCCACACACTGAAACTCCTTCTGCATACAATGAAACCCATCCCCACACACTGAAACCCATCCACACACACTGAAAACCATCCCCACACACTGAGACACCTTCCCCACACACTGAAACCCTTCCCCACACACTGAAACACATCCCCACACACTGAAACACATCCCCACACACTAAAACACCTTCCCCACACACTGAAGCCCCTTCCCCACACACTGAAACCCCTTCCCCACACACTGAAACACATTCCCCACACAATGAAACCCTTCCAAACACACTAAAACACATTCCCCACACACTGAAACCCCTTCCCCACACACTGAAACCCATTCACCACACACTGAAACACATTCCCCACACAATGAAACCCTTCCAAACACACTAAAACACATTCCCCACACACTGAAACCCCTTCCCCACACACTGAAACACCTTCCCCACACACTGAAACTCCTTCCGCATACAATAAAACCCATCCCCACACACTGAAACCCATCCACACACACTGAAAACCATCCCCACACACTGAGACACCTTCCCCACACACTGAAATCCTTCCCCACACACTGAAACACATCCACACACACTGAAACACATCCAAACACACTAAAACACCTTCCCCACACACTGAAACCCCTTCCCCACACACTGAAACACCTTCCCCACACACTGAAAAACCTTCCCCACACACAGAAATACCATCCCCACACACTGAAACGCCTTTCCCACACACTGGAACCCCTTCCCCTCACACTGGAACCCTACCCCACACACTGAAGCACCTTCCCCATAAAACTGAAACCCCTTCCCCTCACACTGAAACAGCTTCCCCACACACTGAAACCGCTTCCCCACACACTGAAACACCAACCCCACACACTGAAACACCTTCCCCACACACTGAAACACCTTCCGCACACACTGAAACCCCTTTCGCACACACTGAAACAATTTCCCCACACACTGAAACACTTCCCCACACATTGAAACCCCTACCCCACACAATGAAACCCTTCCCCACACTCTGAAACCCCTTCCCACACATTGAAACACCTTCCCCACACACTGATACACCTTCCCCACACACTGAAACACCAACCCCACACACTGAAACACCTTCCCCACACACTGAAACACCTTCCGCACACACTGAAAGCCCTTTCGCTCACACTGAAACACCTTCCCCACACATTGAAACCCCTTCCCCATACACAGTAGCACCTTCCCCACACACTGAAACCCCTTCCCCACACACTGAAACACCTTCCCCACGCAACAAAACACCTTTCTCAGACACTGAAACCCCTTCCGCACACAATGAAACACATTCCACACACACTGAAACCCTTCCCCTCACACTGAAACGCCTTCCCCACACACTGAGACACATTCCCCACACACTGAAACCCCTTCCGCATACAATGCAACTCATCCCCACACACTGAAACCCATCGCCACACAGTGAAACCCATCGCCACACACTGAAACCCAACCCCACACACTGAAACCCTTCCCCACACAATGAAACACATCCCCAAACACTGAAACACATCCCCACACACTAAAACACCTTCCCCACACACTGAAACCCCTTCCCCACACACTGAAACACCTTCGCCACACACTGAAACACCTTCCCCACACACAGAAATACCATCCCCACACAATGAAACGCCTTTCCCACACACTGGAACCCCTTCCCCACACACTGGAACCCTACCCCACACACTGAAACACCTTCCCCATAAAACTGAAACCCCTTCCCCACACACTGAAACAGCTTCCCCACACACTGAAACCGCTTCCCCACACACTGAAACACCAGCCCCACACACGGAAACAACTTCCCCACAGATTGAAACCCCTTCCCCACACACTGAAACCCCTTCCGCACACACTGAAACACCTTCCCCACACACTGAAACCCTTCCCCACACACTGAAAACCCTTCCCCACACACTGAAACCCTTCCCCACACACTGAAATCCCTTCCCACACATTGAAACACCTTCCCCACACACTGAAACACCTTCCCCACACACTGAAACCCCTTCCCCACACACTGGAACACCTTCCCCACGCAACAAAACACCTTCCTCACACACTGGAAACACTTCCCACACACTCAAGCACCTTCCCCACACACTTGAAACCCTTCCCCACACACTGAATCCCCTTCCCCACACACTGAAACACCTTCCCCACACACTGAAACGCCATCCCCACACACTGCAACACATCACCGCACACTGAAACACCTTCCCCACACACTGAAACCCCTTCCCCAAACACTGTAACCCTTCCCCAAACACTGATACCCATTCACCACACACTGAAACACATTCCCCACACACTGAAACCCTTATAAACACACTGAAACACATTCCTCACACACTGAAACCCCTTCCCCACACACTGAAACACTTCCCCACACACTGAAATGCCTACCCCAGCCACTGGAGACCCTTCCCCACACACTGAAACCCCTTCCACACACACTGAAACAGCTTCCCCACACACTGAAACCCCATCCCCACACACTGCAACACATCCCCACACACTGAAACACCTTCCCCAAACACTGAAACCCCTACCCCACATAATAAAACCATTCCCCAAACACTGAAACCCATTCACCACACACTGAAACACATTCCCCACACTCTGAAACCCTTCCAAACACACTAAAACACATTCCCCACACACTGAAACCGCTTCCCCACACACTGAAACCCCTTCCCCACACACTGAAACAGCTTCCCCACACACTGAAACCCCATCCCCACACACTGAAACCCATCCACACACACTGAAAACCATCCCCACACACTGAGACACCTTCCCCACTCACTGAAACCCATCCCCACACACTGAAACACATCCCCACACACTGAAACACCTTCCCCACACACTGAAACACCTTCCCCAGACACTGAAACACCATCCCCTCACACAGAAATACCATCCCCACACACTGAAACGCCTTTCCCACACACTGGAACCGCTTCCCCTCACACTGGAACCCTACCCCACACACTGAAACACCTTCCCCATAAAACTGAAACCTCTTCCCCACACACTGAAACAGCTTCCCCACACACTCAAACCGCTTCCCCACACACTGAATCACCAACCCCACACACTGAAACACCTTCCCCACAGACTGAAACACCTTCCCCACACACTGATACCCCTTCCACACACACTGAAACCCCTTCCCCACACACTGAAACCCTTCCCCACACTCTGACTCCCCTTCCCCACACACTGAAACCCTTCCCCACACTCTGAAACCACTTCCCACACATTGAAACAGCTTCCCCACACACTGAAACACCTTCCCCACACACTGAAACACATTCCACACACACTGAAACCCTTCCCCACACACTGAAACACATTCCCCACACACTGAAACACTTCCCACACACTGAAACACCTTCCCCACGCAACAAAACACATTCCTCACACACTGAAACCCCTTCCGCACACACTGAAACACATTCCACACACACTGAAACCCTTCCCCACACTGAAACACATTCCCCACACACTGAAACACTTCCCACACACTGAAACACCTTCCCCACACACTGGAAACCGTTCGCCACACACTGGAAACCCCTTCCCCACACACTGAAACAGCTTCCCCACACACTGAAACGCCATCCCCACACACTGCAACACAGCGCGGCACATTGAAACACCTTCCCCACACGCTGAAACCCCTTCCCCAAACACTGTAACCATTCCCCAAACACTGATACCCATTCACCACACACTGAAACACATTCCCCACACACTGAAACCCTTCAAAACACACTGAAACACATTCCCCACATACTGAAACCCCTTCCCCACACACTGAAAACCATTCTGCACTCACTGAAAGACCTTCCCCACACACTGAAACCCCTTCCACACACAGTGAAACCCTTCCCCACACACTGAAACCCCTTCCCCACACACTGAAACACATCCCCACACACTCAAACCCCTTCCCCACACACTGAAACAACTTCCCCACACACTGAAACACCTACCCCACACACTGAAACCCCTCCCGCACACACTGAAACATCTTCCCCACACACTGGAAACCTTCCCCACACACTGAAACACCTTCCCCTCACACTGAAACACTTCCCGCACACTGAAACCCCATCCCCATAAACTGCAACACATCCCCACACACTGAAACATCTTCCCCACACACTGAAACCCCTTCCCCACACACTGAATCCCTTCCCCAAACATTGAAACCCATTCACCACACACTGAAACACCTTCCCCACACACAGAATCCCCATCCCCACACACTGAAACCCCTTCCGCACACAAGGAAACACCTTCCCCAAACACTGAAACCCCTTCCCCACACACTGAAACACCTTCCGCACACACTGAAACACCTTCTGCAAACACTGAAACACCTTCCCAACACACTGAAACCCCTTCAACTCACACTGAAGCCCCTTCCCCACACACTGAAACACCTTCCCCACACTCTGAAACACCTTCCCCACACATTGCAATACCTTCCCCACACACTGAAACACGTTCCCCACACACTGAAACCCCTTCCCCACACACTGAAACATCTTCCCCACACACTGAAAAATCTTCCCCACACACTGAAACCCCTTCCCCACATAGTGAAAACCCGTCCCCATACAGTGTAACCCTTCCCCACACACTGAAACACTACCCCACACACTGAAACCCCTTCCCCACAAACTGAAACACTTTCCCCACACACTGAAACCCCTTACGCACACACTGAAACCCTTCCCCACATACTGAAACCCCTTCCACACACACTGAAACCCCTTCCCCACAAACTGAAAAACTTCCCCACACACTGAAACCCTTCCCCACACACTGAAACCCAATCCGCACACCGTTAAACAATTCCCCACTCACTGAAACCCCTTCCCCACACAATGAAACACCTTCCCCACACTCTGAAACACCTTCCCCACACATTGCAATACCTTCCCCACACACTGAAACAACTTCCCCACACACTGAAAAATCTTCCCACACACTGAAAACCCTTCCCCACACAGTGAAACCCCGTCCCCACACGGTGTGACCCTTCCCCACACACTGAAACAATACCCCACACACTGAAACCCCTTCCCCACAAACTGAAACCCCTTCCCCACACACACTGAAACACCTTCCCCACACACTGAAACTCCTTCCCTACACACTGAAACCCCTTCCACACACAGTGAAACCCTTCCCCACACACTGTAACCCCTTCCCCACACACTGAAACACATCCCCACACACTGAAACCCCTTCCCCACACACTGAAACAACTTCCCCACACACTGAAACACCTACCCCACACACTGAAACACCTCCCGCACACACTGAAACATCTTCCCCACACACTGAAACCTTCCCCACACACTGAAACACCTTCCCCATGACTGAAACCCTTCCCCACACTCTGAAACCCCATCCGCACACTCTGAAACACCTTCCCCACACACCGAAACTATTCACCACACACTGAAACACCTTCCCCTCACACTGAAACACTTCCCCCCACACTGAAACTCCTTCCCCGGACACTGGAAACCACTCCCCACACACTGAAACCCCTTCCCCACTCTCTGAAACACCTTCCCCACACACCAAAACCCCATCCCCATAAACTGCAACACATCCCCACACACTGAAACATCTTCCCCACACACTGAAACCCCTTCCCCACACACTGAATCCCTTCCCCAAACATTGAAACCCATTCACCACACACTGAAACACCTTCCCCACACACTGAATCCCCTTCCCCACACACTGAAACCCCTTCCGCACACAAGGAAACACCTTCCCCAAACACTGAAACCCCTTCCCCACACACTGAAACACCTTCCGCACACACTGAAACACCTTCTGCAAACACTGAACCACCTTCCCAACACACTGAAACCCCTTCAACTCACACTGAATCCCTTCCCCAAACATTGAAACCCATTCACCACACACTGAAACACCTTCCCCACACACTGAAACACCTTCCCCACACTCTGAAACACCTTCCCCACACATTGCAATGCCTTCCCCACACACTGAAACACGTCCCCCACACACTGAAACCCCTTCCCCACACACTGAAACATCTTCCCCACACACTGAAAAATCTTCCCCACACACTGAAACCCCTTCCCCACATAGTGAAAACCCGTCCCCATACAGTGTAACCCTTCCCCACACACTGAAACACTACCCCACACACTGAAACCCCTTCCCCACAAACTGAAACACCTTCCCCACACACTGAAACCCCTTACGCACACACTGAAACCCTTCCCCACATACTGAAACCCCTTCCACACACACTGAAACCCCTTCCCCACAAACTGAAAAACTTCCCCAAACACTGAAACCCTTCCCCACACACTGAAACCCAATCCGCACACCGTTAAACAATTCCCCACTCACTGAAACCCCTTCCCCACACACTGAAACACCTTCCCCACACTCTGAAACACCTTCCCCACACATTGCAATACCTTCCCCACACACTGAAACAACTTCCCCACACACTGAAAAATCTTCCCCACACACTGAAACCCCTTCCCCACACAGTGAAACCCCGTCCCCACACGGTGTAACCCTTCCCCACACACTGAAACAATACCCCACACACTGAAACCCCTTCCCACAAACTGAAACCCCTTCCCCACACACTGAAACCCCTTACGCACACACTGAAACCCTTCCCCACATACTGAAAACCCTTCCACACACACTGAAACCCCTTCCCCACAAACTGAAAACCTTCCCCACACACTGAAACCCTTCCCCACAGACTGAAACCCCATCCACACACCGTTAAACAATTCCCCACACACTGAAACCCCTTCCCCACAAACGGAATCCCCTTCCCCAGACACTGAAACCCCTTCCGCACACAATGAAACACCTTCCCCAAACACTGAAACCCCTTCCCCACACACTGAAACACCTTCCGCACACACTGAAACCCCTTCCGCAAACACTGAAACACCTTCCCAACACATTGAAACCCCTTCCGCACTCACTGAAGCACCTTCCCCACCTACTGAAACCACCTCCCCAAACACTGAAACCCCTTCCGCACACACTGAAACCCCTTCTGCACACACTGAAACACATCCCCACACACAGAAGCCCCTTCCCCACACACTGAAATCCATTCCGCACATACTGAAATACCTTCCCCACACACTGAAACCCCTTCCCCACACACTGAAAACCCCTCCTCAAACACTGAAAAACATTGCCACACACTGAAACCCCTTACCCCCACACTGAAAGCCCTTCCCCCCACACTGAAACACATCCCCACACTCTGAAACCCCTTCCCCGCACACTGAAACCACTTCCCCACACACTGAAATCCATCCCCACACTCTGAAACCCCTTCCCCACTCACTGAAACACCTTCCCGACACACTGAAACACCTTCCGAACACACTGATACTCCTTCCCCACACCCTGAAACCCCTTCCCATTCACTGAAACCCATCTCCACACACTGAAACCCATCCCCACACACTGAAACCCCTTCCCCACAAACAGAAACCCCTTCCCCACACCCTGAAACACATCCCCACACACTGAAACACCTTCCCCACATACTGAAACCCCTTCCGCACACACTGAACCCATCCCCACACACTGAAACCCATCCCAACACACTGAAACAACTTCCCCACACACTGAAACCGTTCCCCACACACTGAAACACATCCCCACACACTGAAACCCATCCCCACACACTGCAACACATTCCCCACACAAAGAAACCCTTCCCCACACACTGAAACACATCCCCACACACTGAAACCCCTTCCCCACACACTGAAACACCTTCCCCACACTCTGAAACACCTTCCCCACACACTGAAATACCTTCCTCACACACTGAAACACCTTCCCCACACACTGAAACCCCTTCCCCACATACTGAAACACCTTCCCCACACACTGAAACAACTTCCCCAAACACTGAAACACTTCCCCACATACTGAAACCCCTTCCCCACAAACTGAAACCCCTTCCCCACACACTGAGACCCCTTCCACACACACTGAAACCTTTCCCCACATACTGAAACCCCTTCCACACACACTGAAACCTTGTTGTATGTTCCTCCTGCAGAATGTGGGTGGTAAGGGTCGCCAAGAGTGTCCCTGCTGACTGCATCTGTGGGAAGTGCACCCAACTCCATCTCCTCGAGAACCGCGTTAGGGAACTGGAGCTGGAGCTGGATGAACTTCGGATCATTCGGGAGGCAGAGGAGGTTATTGAGAGGAGTTATGGGGAGGTAGTCACACCTCAGGCAAAAGAAGTAGGTAGATGGGTTACCGTCAGGGGAAGGAGAGGGAACCAGCAGGCAGTGCAGGGATCCCCTGTGGCTGTTTCCCTCAACAACAGGTATACCGTTTTGGATAATGTTGCGGGGAACGACTTACCAGGGGTAAGCAATGGGGTACAGATATCTGGCACAGAGTCTGTCCCTGTTGCTCAGAAGGGAAGGGGGAAGAGGAGCAGAACATTAGTCATTGGGGACTCCATAGTTAGGGGAACAGATAGGAGGTTCTGTGGGAACGAGAGAGACTCACGGTTGGTATGTTGCCTCCCAGGTGCCAGGGTTCGTGATGTCTCGGATCGTGTTTTTGGAATCCTTAATGGGGAGGGGGAGCAGCCCCAAGTCGTGGTCCACATAGGCACCAACGTCATAGGTAGGAAGAGAGATGGGGATTTAAGACAGAAATTTAGGGAGCTAGGGTGGAAGCTTAGAGCAAGAACAAACAGAGTTGTTATCTCTGGGTTGTTGCCCGTGCCACGTGATAGCGAAGCGAGGAATAGGGAGAGAGAGGAGTTGAACACGTGGCTGCAGGGATGGTGCAGGAGGGAGGGATTTGGTTTCCTGGATAATTGGGGCTCTTTCTGGGGTAGGTGGGACCTCTACAAACAGGATGGTCTTCACCTGAACCAGAGGGGTACCAATATCCTGGGGGGGAGGTTTGCTAGTGCTCTTCGGGGGGGTTTAAACTAATTCAGCAGGGGAATGGGAACCCAAATTGTAGTGCCAGTGTACAGGATGTTGAGAGTAGTGAGGTCAGGGATATGGTTACAAGGACGCAAGAGGGCACTGGCAAGCAAGAACCTGGTTTAAAGTGTGTCTATTTCAACGCCAGGAGCATCCGGAATAACGTGGGTGAGCTTGCAGCATGGGTTGGTACCTGGGATCTCGATGTGGTGGCCATTTCGGAGACATGGGTAGAGCAGGGGCAGGAATGGATGTTGCAGATTCCGGGATTTAGATGTTTCAGTAAGCACAGAGAAGATGGTAAAAGAGGGGGGGGGGGGGTGTGGCATTGTTAATCAAGGAGAGTATTACAGCGACAGAAAGGACGTTTGAGGACTCGTCTACTGAGGTAGTATGGGCTGAGGTTAGAAACAGGAGAGGTGAGGTTACCCTGTTGGGAGTCTTTTATAGACCTCCGAATAGTTCCAGAGATGTAGAGGAAAGGATAGCGAAGATGATTCTCGACAGGGGTGAGAGTAACAGGGTAGTTGTTATGGGGGACTTTAACTTTCCAAATATCGACTGGAAATACTATAGTTCGAGTCCTTTAGATGGGTCAGTTTTTGTCCTGTGTGCAGGAGGGTTTTCTGACACAGTATGTAGACAGGCCAACCAGGGGCGATGCCACATTGGATTTGATACTGGGAAATGAACCCGGCCAGGTGTTAGATTTAGATGTAGGTGAGCACTTTGGTGACAGTGATCACAATTCGGTTAGGTTTACCTTAGCGATGGGCAGGGACAGGTATATACCGCAGGGCAAGAATTATAACTGGGGGAAAGGAAATTATGATGCGATTAGGCAAGATTTAGGATGCGTAGGATGGGGAAGGAAACTGCAGGGGATGGGAACAATCGAAATGTGGAGCTTATTCAAGGAGCAGCTACTGCGTGTCCTTGATAAGTATGTACCTGTGAGGCAGGGAGGAAGTTGTCGTGCGAGGAAGCCGTGGTTTACTAAAGAAGTTGAAGCGCTTGTCAAGAGGAAGAAGGCGGCTTATGTTAGGATGAGACGTGAAGGCTCAGTTAGGGCGCTTGAGAGCTACAAGCTAGCCAGGAAGGATCTAAAGGGAGAGCTAAGAAGAGCAAGGAGAGGACACGAGAAGTCATTGGTGGATCGGATCAGGGAAAACCCTAAGGCTTTCTATAGGTATATCAGGAATAAAAGAATGACTAGAGTTAGATTAGGGCCAATCAAGGATAGTAGTGGGAAGTTGTGTGTGGAATCAGAGGAGATAGGGGAAGTGTTAAATGAATATTTTGCGTCAGTATTTACAGTAGAGAAAGAAAATGTTGTTGTGAATACTGAGATTCAGGCTACTAGGCTAGATGGGATTGAGGTTCACAAGGAGGAGGTGTTAGCAATTTTGGAAAGTGTGAAAATAGATAAGTCCCCTGGGCCAGATGGGATTTATCCTAGGATTCTCTGGGAAGCTAGGGAGGAGATTGCAGAGCCTTTGTCCTTGATCTTTATGTCGTCATTGTCGACAGGAATAGTGCCGGAAGACTGGAGGATTGCAAATGTTGCCCCTTGTTCAAGAAGGGGAGTAGAGACAGCCCTGGTAATTATAGACCTGTGAGCCTTACTTCGGTTGTGGGTAAAATGTTGGAAAAGGTTATAAGAGACAGGATTTATAATCATCTTGAAAAGAATAAGTACATTAGAGATAGTCAGCACGGTTTTGTGACGGGTAGGTCGTGCCTCACAAACCTTATTGAGTTTTTCGAGAAGGTGACCAAACAGGTGGATGAGGGTAAAGCAGTGGATGTGGTGCATATGGATTTCAGTAAGGCGTTTGATAAGGTTCCCCACGGTAGGCTATTGCAGAAAATACGGAAGTATGGGGTTGAAGGTGATTTAGAGCTTTGGATCAGAAATTGGCTCGCTGAAAGAAGACAGAGGGTGGTGGTTGATGGCAAATGTTCATCCTGGAGATTAGTTACTAGTGGTGTACCGCAAGGATCTGTTTTGGGGCCATTGCTGTTTGTCATTTTTATAAATGACCTGGAAGAGGGTGTAGAAGGGTGGGTTAGTAAATTTGCAGATGACACTAAGGTCGGTGGAGTTGTGGATAGTGCTGAAGGATGTTGTAGGGTACAGAGAGACATAGATAGGCTGCAGAGCTGGGCTGAGAGATGGCAAATGGAGTTTAATGCGGAAAAGTGCGAGGTGATTCACTTTGGAAGGAGTAACAGGAATGCAGAGTACTGGGCTAATGGGAAGATTCTTGTTAGTGTAGATGAGCAGAGAGATCTTGGTGTCCAGGTGCATAAATCCCTGAAGGTTGCTAACCAGGTTAATAGGGCTGTCAAGAAGGCATATGGTGTGTTAGCTTTTATTAGTAGGGGGGTCGAGTTTCGGAGCCACGAGGTCATGCTGCAGCCGTACAAGACTCTGGTGAGACCGCACCTGGAGTATTGCGTGCAGTTCTGGTCACCGCATTATAGAAAGGATGTGGAAGCTATGGAAAGGGTGCAGAGGAGATTTACTAGGATGTTGCCTGGTCTGGAGGGAAGGTCTTACGAGGAAAGGCTGATGGACTTGAGGTTGTTTTCGTTGGAGAGAAGGAGGAGGAGAGGTGACTTAATAGAGACATATAAGATAATCAGAGGGTTTGATAGGGTGGATAGTGAGCGTCTTTTTCCTCGGAAGGTGATGGCAAACACGAGGGGACATAGCTTCAAGTTGAGGGGTGATAGATATAGGACAGATGTAAGAGGTAGTTTCTTTACTCAGAGAGTAGTAAGGGCGTGGAATGCCCTGCCTGCAGCAGTAGTAGATTCGCCAACTTTAAGGGCATTTAAGTGGACATTGGATAGACACATGGATGAAAATGGAATAGTGTAGGTCAGATGGTTTCACAGCTCGGCGGAACATCGAGGGCCGAAGGGCCTGTACTGCGCTGTAATATTCTAATTTTAAAAAAAAAACCTCTTCCCCACAAAGTGAAAACCTTCCCCACACACTGAAACCGTTCCCCACACACTGAAACCCCTTCACCACATATTGAAACCCCTTCCCCACACACTGAAACACCTTCCCCACACACTGAAACCCCATCCACACACAGTTAAACAATTCCCCACACACAGAAACCCCTTCCCCAGACACTAAAACACCTTCCCTACACACAGAATCCCCTTCCGCACACAATGAAACACCTTCCCCACACAATGAAACACCTTCTCTACACACTGAATCCCCTTCCCCACACACTGAAACTCCTTCTGCACACAATGAAACACCTTCCCCACTCACTGAAACCCCTTCCCCACACAATGAAACCCCTTCCGCACACACTGAAACCCCTTCCGCACACACTGAAAGACCTTCCCAACTCTCTGAAACCCCTTCAACACACACTGAAACACGTTCCTCACACACTGAAACCCCTTCCGCACTCTGAAACACATCCCCACACACTGAATCACATCCCCACGCACTGAAACACCTTCCCCACACACTGAAACCCCTTACGCACACACTGAAACCCTTCCCCACAAACTGAAAACCCTTCCACACACACTGAAACCCCTTCCTCACAAACTGAAAACCTTCCCCACACACTGAAACCCTTCCCCACACACTGAAACCCCATCCGCACACCGTTAAACAATTCCCCACACACTGAAACCCCTTCCCCACAAACGGAAACCCCTTCCCTACACATTGAATCCCCTTCTGCACACAATGAAACACCTTCCCCACACAATGAAACACCTTCCCCACACACTTAATCCCCTTCCCCACACACTGAAACCCCTTCCGCACACAATGAAACACCTTCCCCAAACACTGAAACCCCTTCCCCACACACTGAAACACCTTCCGCACACACTGAAACCACTTCCGCAAACACTGAAACACCTTCCCCACACATTGCAATACCTTCCCCACACACTGAAACACCTTCCCCACACACTGAAACCCCTTCCCCACACAGTGAAACCCCGTCCCCACACAGTGTAACCCTTCCCCACACACTGAAACACTACCCCACACACTGAAACCCCTTCCCCACACACTGAAACCCCTTCCCCACACACTGAAGCCCCTTACGCATACAATGAAACCCTTCCCCACATACTGAAACCCCTTCCACACACACTGAAACCCCTTCCCCACAAACTGAAAACCTTCCCCACACACTGAAACCCTTCCCCACACTCTGAAACCCCATCCGCACACCGTTAAACAATTCCCCAAACACTGAAACCCCTTCCCCACAAACTGAAACCCCTTCCCTACACATTGAATCCCCTTCCGCACACAATGAAACACCTTCCCCACACAATGAAACACCTTCCCCACACACTGAATCCCCTTCCCCACACACTGAAACCCCTTCCCCACACAATGAAACACCTTCCCCAAACACTGAAACCCCTTCCCCACACACTGAAATACCTTCCGCACACACTGAAACCCCTTCCGCAAACACTGAAACACCTTCCCAACACACTGAAACCCCTTCAACGCACACTGAAACCCCTTCCACACACTGAAACCCCTTCCGCACACATTGAAGCACCTTCCCCACACACTGAAACCACTTCCCCACACACTGAAACCCCTTCCGCACACACTGAAACCCCTTCCGCACACTCTGAAACAGCTTCCCCACACACTGAAACCCCTTCCCCACACACTGAAACCCCTTCCCCACACACTGAAACCCCTTACGCATACAATGAAACCCTTCCCCACATACTGAAACCCCTTCCACACACACTGAAACCCCTTCCCCACAAACTGAAAGCATTCCCCACACACTGAAACCCTTCCCACACTCTGAAACCCCATCCGCACACCATTAAACAATTCCCCAAACACTGAAACCCCTTCCCCACAAACTGAAATCCCTTCCCTACACATTGAATCCCCTTCCGCACACAATGAAACACCTTCCCCACACAATGAAAGACCTTCCCCACACACTGAATCCCCTTCCCCACACACTGAAACCCCTTCCCCGCACAATGAAACACCTTCCCCAAACACTGAAACCCCTTCCCCACACTCTGAAACACCTTCCGCACACACTGAAATCCCTTCCGCAAACACTGAAACACCTTCCCAACACTCTGAAACCCCTTCAAATCACACTGAAACCCCTTCCACACGCACTGCAACCCCTTCCGCACACATTGAAGCACCTTCCCCACACACTGAAACCACTTCCCCACACACTGAAATCCCTTCCGCACACACTGAAACCCTTTCCGCACACACTGAAACACCTTCCCCACACACTGAAACCCCTTCCCAACCCTCTGAAACCCCTTCCCCACAAACTGAAGCACATTCGTCACACACTGAAACCCCTTCCCCATACACGGAAACACATCCCCACGCACTGAAAGCCCTTCCCCACACACTGAAACCCCTGCTGCACACACTGAAACCCCTGCTGCACACACTGAAACACCTTCCCCACACACTGAAACCCCTTCCCCACACTCTGAAACCCCTTCCCCACAAACTGAAACCCCTTCCGCACACACTGAAACACCGTCCCCACAAACTGAAACACCTTCCCCACACACTGAAACCGCTTCCCCACACACTGAAACCCCTTCTGCACACAGTGAAACCCTTCCCCACACACTGAAACTCATTCCCCACACACTGAAACCCATTCCGCAAACGCTGAAAAACACTGCGACACACTGAAACCCCTTCCCCCCACACTGAAAGCCCTTCCCCACACTCTGAAACCCCTTCCCCACAAACTGAAACCCCTTCCGCACACACTGAAACACCGTCCCCACACTCTGAAACTCCTTCCCCGCACACTGAAACCACTTCCCCACACACTGAAACCCATCCCCACACTCTGAAACCCCTTCCCCACACACTGAAACACCTTCCCCACACACTGAAACACCTTCCCCACACACTGATACTCCTTCCCCACACCCTGAAACCCCTTCCCATTCACTGAAACCCATCTCCACATACTTAAACCCATCCCCACACACTGAAA
The DNA here is from genome assembly GCF_036365525.1 of Heterodontus francisci. NCBI lineage: Eukaryota > Metazoa > Chordata > Chondrichthyes > Heterodontiformes > Heterodontidae > Heterodontus > Heterodontus francisci. The sequence goes on along the minus strand of NW_027140954.1, from coordinate 478,803 downwards.
CCCCTTCCCCACAAACAGAAACCCCTTCCCCACACCCTGAAACACATCCCCACACACTGAAACACCTTCCGCACACACTGAAACCCATCCCCACACTCTGAAACCCATCCCCACACACTGAAACACCTTCTCCACACACTGAAACCGTTCCCCACACACTGAAACACATTCCCCACACAAAGAAACCCTTCCCCACACACTGAAACACATCCCCACACACTGAAACCCCTTCCCCACACACTGAAACACCTTCCCCACACTCTGAAACACCTTCCCCACACACTGAAATACCTTCCTCACACACTGAAACACCTTCCCCACACACTGAAACCCCTTCCCCAAACACTGAAACACCTTCCCCACACACTGAAACAACTTCCCCACACACTGAAACACCTTCCGCACACACTGAAACCCCGTCCCCACACACTGCAACACTTCCCCACACACAGAAACACTTCCCCACATACTGAAAACCCTTCCCCACGAAGTGAAACCCCTTCCCCACTCACTGAGACCACTTCCGCACACACTGAAACCCTTCCCCACATACTGCAACCCCTTCCACACACACTGAAACCTCTTCCCCACAAACTGAAAACCTTCCCCACACACTGAAACCGTACCCTACACACTGAAACTACTTCACCACATATTGAAACCATTTCCCCACACTCTGAAACACCTTCCCCACACACTGAAACCCATTCACCACACAATGAAATACATTCCCCACACACTGAAAACCTTCCCCACACACTGAAACTAATTCCCTACACATTGAATCCCCTTCCGCACACAATGAAACACCTTCCCCACAGAATGAAACACCTTCCCCACACACTGAATCCCCTTCCCCACACACTGAAACCCCTGCCCCACACAATGAAACACCTTCCCCAAACACTGAAACCCCTTCCCCACACACTGAAATACCTTCCGCACACACTGAAACCCCTTCCGCAAACACTGAAACACCTTCCCAACACACTGAAACCCCTTCAACTCACACTGAAACCCCTTCCACACACTGAAACCCCTTCCGCACACATTGAAGCACCTTCCCCACACACTGAAACCACTTCCCCACACACTGAAACCCCTTCCGCACACACTGAAACCCCTTCCGCACACTCTGAAACAGCATCCCCACACACTGAAACCCCTTCCCCACACACTGAAACCCCTTCCCCACACACTGAAACCCCTTACGCATACAATGAAACCCTTCCCCACATACTGAAACCCCTTCCACACACACTGAAACCCCTTCCCCACAAACTGAAAACCTTCCCCACACACTGAAACCCTTCCCACACTCTGAAACCCCATCCACACACCGTTAAACAATTCCCCAAACACTGAAACCCCTTCCCCACAAACTGAAATCCCTTCCCTACACATTGAATCCCCTTGCGCACACAATGAAACACCTTCCCCACACAATGAAAGACCTTCCCCACACACTGAATCCCCTTCCCCACACACTGAAACCCCTTCCCCACACAATGAAACACCTTCCCCAAACACTGAAACCCCTTCCCCACACTCTGAAACACCTTCCGCACACACTGAAACCCCTTCCGCAAACACTGAAACACCTTCCCAACACTCTGAAACCCCTTCAAATCACACTGAAACCCCTTCCACACACACTGAAACCCCTTCCGCACACATTGAAGCACCTTCCCCACACACTGAAACCACTTCCCCACACACTGAAACCCCTTCCGCACACACTGAAACCCCTTCCGCACACACTGAAACACCTTCCCCACACACTGAAACCCCTTCCCCACCCTCTGAAACCCCTTCCCCACAACCTGAAGCACCTTCGTCACACACTGAAACCCCTTCCCCACACACTGAAACACATCCCCAAGCACTGAAAGCCCTTCCCCACACACTGAAACACATCCCCACGCACAGAAACACCTTCCCCACACACTGAAACCCCTTCCCCACACACTGAAACACCTTCCCCACACACTGAAATCCCTTCCCCACACACTGAAACCCCTTCCACACACTGTGAAACCCATACCCCACCCACTGAAACACCTTCCCCACACACTGAAACCCCTTCACCACAGACTGAAACACCTTCCCCACACACTGAAACCCAATCCGCACACAATGAAACCCATCGCCACAAACTGAAACCCATCCCCACACAATGAGACCCCTTCCCCACACACTGAAACACATCCCCACACACTGAAATACATCCCCACACACTGAAACACCTTCCCGACATACTGAAACCCCATCCCCAGACACTTAAACACCTTCCACACATACTGAAACACCTTCCCCACACACTGAAATACCATCCCCACACACTGGAACACCTATCCCACTCACTGAAACCCCTTCCCCACACACTGCAACACTACCCCGCAAACTGAAACACCTTCCCCAAACACTGAAGCCCCTTCCCCACACACTGAAACAGCTTCCCCTCACACTGAAACCCCTTCCCCACACACTGAAACACCTTCCACAAACATTGAAACACCTTCCACACACACTGAAACTCCTTCCGCACTCACTGAAACACCTTCCCCACACACTGAAACCCTTCCCCACACACTGAAACACCTTCCCCACGCACTGAAACCCTTCCCCACACACTGATACCCCTTCCCCACACACTGAAACACCTTCCCCATACACTGTAACACCTTCCCCACACACTGAAACCCCTTCTGCACGCACCAAAACACCTTCCCGACACACTGAAACCCTTCCCCACACACTGAAACACCTTCCCCACACACTGAAACACTTCCCCACACACTGAAACGCCTAATCCAGACACTGGAGACCCTTCCCCATACACTGAAACACCTTCCCCACACATTGAAACCCCTTCTGCACGCACCGAAACACCTTCCCCACACACTCAAACCCCTTCCCCACCCTCTGAAACCCCTTCCCCACTAACTGAAGCACCTTCCTCACACACTGAAACCCCTTCCCCACACACTGAAACACATCCCCACGCACTGAAAGCCCTTCCCCACACACTGAAACTCATCCCCACACAAAGAAACCCCTTCCCCACACACTGAAACACATCCCCACACACTGAAACAACTTCCCCACAAACTGAAACCCTTTCCGCATACCGTGAAACCCTTCCCCACACACTGAAACACATTCCCCACACACTGAAACACATCCCCACACACAGAAGCCCCTTCCCCATATACTGAAACCCCTTCCGCACGTACTGAAACACCTTCCCCACACACTGAAACCCCTTCCCCACACACTGAAACCCCTGCCGCACACACTGAAACAACTTCCCCACACACTGAAACCCCTTCCCCACACTCTGAAACCCCTTCCCCACGAACTGAAACCCCTTCGGCACACACTGAAACACCGTCCCCACAAACTGAAACACCTTCCCCACACACTGAAACCGCTTCCCCACACACTGAAACACCTTCTGCACACAGTGAAACCCTTCCCCACACACTGAAACTCATTCCCCACACACAGAAACCCATTCCGCAAACGCTGAAAAACATTGCCACACACTGAAACCCCTTCCCCGCACACTGAAAGCCCTTCCCCACACTCTGAATCCCCTTCCCCACAAACTGAAACCCCTTCCGCACACACTGAAACGCCGTCCCCACACTCTGAAACTCCTTCCCCGCACACTGAAACCACTTCCCCACACACTGAAACCCATCCCCACACTCTGAAACCCCTTCCCCACACACTGAAACACCTTCCCCACACACTGAAACACCTTCCCCACATACTGATACTCCTTCCCCACACCCTGAAACCCCTTCCCATTCACTGAAACCCATCTCCACACACTTAAACCCATCCCCACACACTGAAACCCCTTCCCCACAAACAGAAACCCCTTCCCCACTCCCTGAAACACATCCCTACACACTGAAACACCTTCCGCACACACTGAAACCCATCCCCACACTCTGAAACCCATCCCCACACACTGAAACACCTTCTCCACACACTGAAACCGTTCCCCACACACTGAAACACATCCCCACACAGTGAAACCCATCCCCACAGACTGAAACACATTCCCCACACAAAGAAACCCTTCCCCACACACTGAAACACATCCCCACACACTGAAACCCCTTCCCCACACACTGAAACACCTTCCCCACACTCTGAAACACCTTCCCCACACACTGAAATACCTTCCTCACACAGTGAAACACCTTCCCCACACACTGAAACCCCTTCCCCACACACTGAAACACGTTCCCCACACACTGAAACAACTTCCCCACACACTGAAACACCTTCCGCACACACTGAAACCCCGTCCCCACACACTGCAACACTTCCCCACACACAGAAACACTTCCCCACATACTGAAACCCCTTCCCCACAAAGTGAAACCCCTTCCCCACACACTGAGACCCCTTCCGCACACACTGAAACCCTTCCCCACAAACTGAAACCCCTTCCACACACACTGAAACCTCTTCCCCACAAACTGAAAACCTTCCCCACACACTGAAACCGTACCCTACACACTGAAACCCCTTCACCACATATTGAAACCATTTCCCCACACTCTGAAACACCTTCCCCACACACTGAAACCCATTCACCACACAATGAAACACATTCCCCACACACTGAGAACCTTCCCCACACACTGAAACAAATTCCCCACACACTGAAACCCCTTCTGCACACACGGAAACCATTTCCCCAAACACTGAAACACTTCCCCACACACTGAAACCCCTTCCCCACACCCTGAAACCCCTTCCCAACACCCTGAAACACATCCCCACACACTGAAACACTTCCCAACACACTGAAACCCCTTCCGCACACACTGAAACCCATCCCCACACACTGAAACCCATCCCCACACACTGAAACACCTTCCCCACACACTGAATCCCTTCCCCACACACTGAAACACAGCCCCAGACAATGAAGCACATCCCCACGCAAAGAAACACCTTCCCCACACACTGAAACCCCTTCCCCACACACTGAAACACCGTCCCCACACACTGAAACACCTTCCCCACACACTGAAATCCCTTCCCCACACACTGAATCCCTTCCACACACTGTGAAACCCATACCCCACCACTGAAACACCTTCCCCACACACTGAAACACATCCCCACACACTGAAATACATCGCCACACACTGAAACACCTTCCCCACATACTGAAACCCCATCCCCAGACACTGAAACACCTTCCACACATACTGAAACACCGTCCCCACACACTGAAATACCATCTCCACACACTGGAACACCTATCCCACTCACTGAAACCCATTCCCCACACACTGGAACCCTACCCCACAAACTGAAACACCTTCCCCAAACTCTGAAACCCCTTCCCCACACACTGAAACAGCTTCCCCTCACACTGAAACCCCTTCCCCACACAATGAAACACCTTCCCCACACACTGAAACACCTTTCCCATAGATTGAAACACCTTCCACACACACTGAAACTCCTTCCGCACTCACTGAAACACCTTCCCCACACACTGAAACCCTTCCCCACACACTGAATCACCTTCCCCACGCACTGAAACCCTTCCCCACACACTGATACCCCTTCCCCACACACTGAAACACCTTCCCCATACACTGAAACACCTTCCCCACACACTGAAACCCCTTCTGCACGCACCGAAACACCTTCCCGACACACTGAAACCCTTCACAACACACTGAAACACCTTCCCCACACACTGAAACGCCTACCCCAGACACTGGAGACCCTTCCCCACACACTGAAACCCCTTCCCCACACACTGAAACAGCTTCCCCACACACTGAAACCCCATCCCCACACACTGCAACTCATCCCCACACACTGAAACACCTTCCCCACTCACTGAAACCCCTACCACACACAGTGAAACCCTTCCCCAAACACTGAAACCCATTCACCACACACTGAAACACATTCCCCACACAATGAAACCCTTCCAAACACACTAAAACACATTCCCCACACACTGAAACCCCTTCCGCACACACTGAAACCCCTTCCCCACACACGGAAACCCATCCCCACACACTGAAACCCATCCACACACACTTAAAACCATCCCCACACACTGAAACACCTTCCCCACACACTCAAACCGCTTCCCCACACACTGAAACACCTTCCCCACACACTGAAACACCTTCCCCACACACAGAAATACCATCCCCACACACTGAAACGCCTTTCCCACACACTGGAACCCCTTCCCCTCACACTGGAACCCTACCCCACACACTGAAACACCTTCCCCATAAAACTGAAACCCCTTCCCCTCACACTGAAACAGCTTCCCCACACACTGAAACAGCTTCCCCACACACTGAAACTCCTTCCGCACTCACTGAAACACATTCCCCACACTCTGAAACCCTTCCCCACACACTGAAACACCTTCCCCACTCACAGAAACACCTTCCCCACACACTGAAACCCCTTCCACACACACTGTTAAGCCTTCCCCACACACTGAAACACCTTCCCCACACACTGAAATCCCTTCCCCACACACTGAAACCCAATCCGCACACAATGAAACCCATCCCCACAAACTGAAACCCATCCCCACACAATGAGACCCCATCCCCACACACTGAAACACATCCCCACACACTGAAATACATCCCCACACACTGAAACACCTTCCCCACATACTGAAACCCCATCCCCAGACACTTAAACACCTTCCACACATACTGAAACACCTTCCCCACACACTGAAATACCATCCCCACACACTGGATCACATATCCCACACACGGAAACACCTTCCCCACACACTGGAACCCTACCCCACAAACTGAAACACCTTCCCCAAACACTGAAACCCCTTCCTCACACACCGAAACAGCTTCCCTTCACACTGAAACCCCTTCCCCACACATTGAAACACCTTCCCCACACACTGAAACACCTTCCCCAAACATTGAAACACCTTCCCCACACACTGAAACTCCTTCCGCACTCACTGAAACAGCTTCCCCACACACTGAAACCCTTCCCCACACACTGAAACACCTTCCCCACGCACTGAAACCGCTTCCCCACACACTGATACCCCTTCCCCATACACTGAAACACCTTCCCCATACACTGAAACCCCTTCCCCACACACTGAAACCCCTTCTGCACGCACCGAAACACCTTCCCGACACACTGAAACCCTTCCCCACACACTGAAACACCTTCCCCACACACTGAAACGCCTACCCCAGACACTGGAGACCCTTCCCCACACACTGAAACCCCTTCCCCACACACTGAAACAGCTTCCCCACACACTGAAACCCCATCCCCACACACTGCAACTCATCCCCACACACTGAAACACCTTCCCCACTCACTGAAACCCCTACCACACACAGTGAAACCCTTCCCCAAACACTGAAACCCATTCACCACACACTGAAACACATTCCCCACACAATGAAACCCTTCCAAACACACTAAAACACATTCCCCACACACTGAAACCCCTTCCGCACACACTGAAACCCCTTCCCCACACACGGAAACCCATCCCCACACACTGAAACCCATCCACACACACTTAAAACCATCCCCACACACTGAAACACCTTCCCCACACACTCAAACCGCTTCCCCACACACTGAAACACCTTCCCCACACACTGAAACACCTTCCCCACACACAGAAATACCATCCCCACACACTGAAACGCCTTTCCCACACACTGGAACCCCTTCCCCTCACACTGGAACCCTACCCCACACACTGAAACACCTTCCCCATAAAACTGAAACCCCTTCCCCTCACACTGAAACAGCTTCCCCACACACTGAAACAGCTTCCCCACACTCTGAAACTCCTTCCGCACTCACTGAAACACATTCCCCACACTCTGAAACCCTTCCCCACACACTGAAACACCTTCCCCACTCACAGGAACACCTTCCCCACACACTGAAACCCCTTCCACACACACTGTTAAGCCTTCCCCACACACTGAAACACCTTCCCCACACACTGAAATCCCTTCCCCACACACTGAAACCCAATCCGCACACAATGAAACCCATCCCCACAAACTGAAACCCATCCCCACACAATGAGACCCCATCCCCACACACTGAAACACATCCCCACACACTGAAATACATCCCCACACACTGAAACACCTTCCCCACATACTGAAACCCCATCCCCAGACACTTAATCACCTTCCACACATACTGAAACACCTTCCCCACACACTGAAATACCATCCCCACACACTGGATCACATATCCCACACACGGAAACACCTTCCCCACACACTGGAACCCTACCCCACAAACTGAAACACCTTCCCCAAACACTGAAACCCCTTCCTCACACACCGAAACAGCTTCCCTTCACACTGAAACCCCTTCCCCACACATTGAAACACCTTCCCCACACACTGAAACACCTTCCCCAAACATTGAAACACCTTCCCCACACACTGAAACTCCTTCCGCACTCACTGAAACAGCTTCCCCACACACTGAAACACTTCCCCACACACTGAAACACCTTCCCCACGCACTGAAACCGCTTCCCCACACACTGATACCCCTTCCCCATACACTGAAACACCTTCCCCATACACTGAAACCCCTTCCCCACACACTGAAACCCCTTCAGCACGCACCGAAACACCTTCCCGACACACTGAAACCCTTCCCCACACACTGAAACACCTTCCCCACACACTGAAACACTTCCCCACACACTGAAACGCCTACCCCAGACACTGGAGACCCTTTCCAACACACTGAAACCCCTTCCCCACACAGTGAAACAGCTTCCCCACACACTGAAACCCCATCCCCACACACTGCAATACATCCCCACACACTGAAACACCTTCCCCACTCACTGAAACCCCTACCACACACAGTGAAACCCTTCCCCAAACACTGAAACCCATTCACCACACACTGAAACACATTCCCCACACAATGAAACCCTTCCAAACACACCAAAACACATTCCCCACACACTGAAACCCCTTCCCCACACACTGAAACCCCTTCCCCACACACTGAAACAACTTCCCCACACACTGAAACTCCTTCCGCATACAATGAAACCCATCCCCGCACACTGAAACCCATCCACACACACTGAAAACCATCCCCACACACTGCGACACCTTCCGCACACACTGAAACCCTTCCCCACACACTGAAATACATCCGCACACACTGAAACACATCCCCACACACTAAAACACATTCCCCACACACTGAAACCCCTTCCCCACACACTGAAACACCTTCCCCACACACTGAAACACCTTCCCCACACACAGAAATACCATCCCCACACACTGAAACGCCTTTCCCACACACTGGAACCCCTTCCCCTCACACTGGAACCCTACCCCACACACTGAAACACCTTCCCCATAAAACTGAAACCCCTTCCCCTCACACTGAAACAGCTTCCCCACACATTGAAACCGCTTCCCCACACACTGAAACTCCTTCCACCCTCACTGAAACACCTTCCCCACACACTGAAACCCTTCCCCACACACTGAAACTCCTTCCCCACGCACTGAAACCCTTCCCCACACACTGAAACCCCTTCCCCACACACTGAAACTCCTTCCCCATACACTGAAACACCTTCCCCACACACTGAAACCCCTTCTGCACGCACCGAAACACCTTCCCGACACACTGAATCCCTTCCCCACACACTGAAACACATCCCCACACACTGAAACGCCTACCCCAGTCACTGGAGACCCTTCCCCACACACTGAAACCCCTTCCCCAGACACTGAAACAGCATCACCACACACTGAAAACGCGTCCCCACATACTGAAACACCAACCCCACACACTGAAACACATTCCCCACACACTGAAACACCTTCCACATACACTGAAACACCATTTGCACACACTGAAACACCTTCCCCACATACTGAAACCCTTCCCCACACATTGAAACCCCTTCCCCACACACTGAAAGCCTTCCCCACACTCTGAAACCCCTTCCCACACATTGAAACACCTTCCCCACACACTGAAACACCTTCCCCACACACTGAAACCCCTTCCCCACACACTGAAACACCTTCCCCACGCAACAAAACACCTTTCTCACACACTGAAACCCCTTCCGCACACAATGAAACACATTCCACACACACTGAAACACTTCCCCTCACACTGAAACGCCTTCCCCACACACTGAGACACATTCCCCACACACTGAAACCCCTTCCGCATACAATGCCACTCATCCCCACACACTGAAACCCATCGCCACACACTGAATCCCTTCCCCACACACTGAAACACCTTCCCCACACACAGAAACACTTCCCCACACACTGAAACCAATCGCCACACACTGAAACCCATCCCCACACACTGAAAGCCTTCCCCACACAATGAAACACATCCCCAAACACTGAAACACATCCCCACACACTAAAACACCTTCCCCACACACTGAAACCCCTTCCCCACACACTGAAACATCTTCGCCACACACTGAAACACCTTCCCCACACACAGAAATACCATCCCCACACACTGAAACGCCTTTCCCAGACACTGGAACCCCTTCCCCACACACTGGAACCCTACCCCACACACTGAAACACCTTCCCCATAAAACTGAAACCCCTTCCCCACTCACTGAAACAGCTTCCCCACACACTGAAACCGCTTCCCCACACACTGAAACACCAGCCCCACACACGGAAACACCTTCCCCACAGACTGAAACCCCTTCCCCACACACTGAAACCCCTTCCGCACACACTGAAACACCTTCCACACACACTGAAACCCTTCCCCACACACTGAAAACCCTTTCCCACACACTGAAACCCTTCCCCACACACTGAAACCCCTTCCCACACATTGAAACACCTTCCCCACACACGGAAACACCTTCCCCACACACTGAAACCCCTTCCCCACCCACTGGAACACCTTCCCCACGCAAAAAAAAAACCTTCCTCACACACTGGAAACACTTCCCACACACTGAAGCACCTTCCCCACACACTGCAAACCCTTCCCCACACACTGACACCCCTTCCCCACACACTGAAACACCTTCCCCACACACTGAAACGCCATCCCCACACACTGCAACACATCGCCGCACACTGAAGCACCTTCCCCACACGCTGAAACCCCTTCCCCAAACACTGTAACCCTTCCCCAAACACTGTACCCATTCACCACACACTGAAACACATTCCCCACACACTGAAACCCTTATAAACACACTGAAACACATTCCTCACACACTGAAACCCCTTGCCCACACACTGAAACACTTCCCCTTACACTGAAATGCCTACCCCAGCAACTGGAGACCCTTCCCCACACACTGAAACCCCTTCCCCACACACTGAAACAGCTTCCCCACACACTGAAACCCCATCCCCACACACTGCAACACATCCCCACACACTGAAACAGCTTCCCCAAACACTGAAACCCCTACCCAACATAATAAAACAATTCCCCAAACACTGAAACCCATTCACCACACACTGAAACACATTCCCCGCACTCTGAAACCCTTCCCCACACACTGAAACCCCTTCCACACACACTGACACACCTTCCCCACACACTGAAACTCCTTCCGCATACAATGAAACCCATCCCCACACACTGAAAACCATCCACACACACTGAAAACCATCCCCACACACTGAGACACCTTCCCCACTCACCGAAACCCTTCCCCACACACTGAAACACATCCCCACACACTGAAACACATCCCCACACACTAAAACACCTTCCCCACACACTGAAACCCCTTCCCCACACACTGAAACACCATCCCCACACACAGAAATACCATCCCCACACACTGAAACGCCTTTCCCACACACTGGAACCGCTTCCCCTCACACTGGAACCCTACCCCACACACTGAAACAGCTTCCCCACACACTCAAACCGCTTCCCCACACACTGAAACACCAACCCCACACACTGAAACACCTTCCCCATAGACTGAAATACCGTCCCCACACACTGAAACCCCTTCCGCACACACTGAAACAACTTCCCCACACACTGAAACCCTTCCCCACACTCTGAAACCCCTTCCCACACATTGAAACACCTTCCCCACACACTGAAACCCTTCGCCACACACTGAAACCCATCCCCACACACTGAAACACCTTCCCCACACACTGAAACCCTTCCCCACACACTGAAACCCATCGCCACACACTGAAACCTATCCCCACACACTGAAACCATTCCCCACACAATGAAACACATCCCCAAACACTGAAACACATCCCCACACACTAAAACACCTTCCCCACACACTGAAACCCCTTCCCCACACACTGAAACACCTTTGCCACACACTGAAACACCTTCCCCACACACAGAAATACCATCCCCACACACTGAAACGCCTTTCAAATACACTGGAACCCCTTCCCCACACACTGGAACCCTACCCCACACACTGAAACACCTTCCCCATAAAACTGAAACCCCTTCCCCACACACTGAAACAGCTTCCCCACACACTGAAACACTTCCCCACACACTGAAACACCAGCCCCACACACGGAAACACCTTCCCCACAGACTGAAACCCCTTCCCCACACACTGAAACCCCGTCTGCACACACTGAAACGCTTTCCCCACACACTGAAACCCTTCCCCACACACTGAAAACCCTTCCCCACACACTGAAACCCTTCCCCCCACACTGAAACCCCTTCCCACACATTGAAACACCTTCCCCACACACTGAAACACCTTCCCCACACACTGAAACCCCTTCCCCACACACTGGAACACCTTCCCCACGCAACAAAACACCTTCCTCACACACTGGAATAACTACCCACACACTGAAGCACCTTCCCCACACACCGGAAACCCTTCCCCACACACTGAAACGCCATCCCCACACACTGCAACACATCGCCGCACACTGAAACACCTTCCCCACAAGCTGAAACCCCTTCCCCAAACACTGTAACCCTTCCCCAAACACTGATACCCATTCGCCACACACTGAAACACATTCCCCACACACTGAAACCCTTATAAACACACTGAAACACATTCCTCACACACTGAAACCCCTTCCCCACACACTGAAAAACGTCCCCACACACTGAAATGCCTACCCCAGCCACTGGAGAACCTTCCCCACACACTGAAACCCCTTCCCCACACACTGAAACAGCTTCCCCACACACTGAAACCCCATCCCCACACACTGCAACACATCCCCACACACTAAAACACCTTCCCCAAACACTGAAACCCCTACCCCACATAATAAAACAATTCCCCAAACACTGAAACCCATTCACCACACACTGAAACACATTCCCCAAACTCTGAAACCCTTCCAAACACACTAAAACACATTCCCCACACACTGAAACCCCTTCCCCACACACTGATACCTCTTCCCCACACACTGAAACACCTTCGCCACACACTGAAACTCCTTCCGCATACAATGAAACCCATCCCCACACACTGAAACCCATCCACACACACTGAAAACCATCCCCACACACTGCGACACCTTCCCCACTCACTGAAACCCTTCCCCACACACTGAAACACATCCCCACACACTGAAACACATCCCCACTCACTAAAACACCTTCCCCACACACTGAAACTCCTTCCCCACACACTGAAACACCATCCCCACAGACAGAAATACCATCCCCACACACTGAAACGCCTTTCCCACACACTGGAACCGCTTCCCCACACACTGGAACCCTACCCCACACACTGAAACACCTTCCCCATAAAGCTGAAACCCCTTCCCCACACACTGAAACAGCTTCCCCACACACTCAAACCGCTTCCCCACACACTGAAACACCAACCCCACACACTGAAACATCTTCCCCACAGACTGAAACACCGTCCCCACACACTGAAACCCCTTCCGCACACACTGAAACACCTTCCCCACACACTGAAACCCTTCCCCACACTCTGACTCCCCTTCCCCACACACTGAACCACCTTCCCCACACACTGAAACCACTTCCCCACACACTGAAACCCCTTCCCCACGCAATAAAACACATTCCTCACGCACTGAAACCCCTTCCGCACACACTGAAACACATTCCACACACACTGAAACCCTTCCCCACACACTGAAACACCTTCCCCACACACCGAAACACTTCCCACACACTGAAGCACCTTCCCCACACACTGGAAACCGTTCGCCACACACTGAAACCCCTTCCCCACACACTGAAACACCTTCCCCACACACTGAAACGCCATCCCCACACACTGCAACACATCGCCGCACATTGAAACACCTTCCCCACACGCTGAAACCCCTTCCCCAAACACTGTAACCATTCCCCAAACACTGATACCCATTCACCACACACTGAAACACATTCCCCACACACTGAAACCCTTCAAAACACACTGAAACACATTCCCCACACACTGAAACCCCTTCCCCACACACTGAAAACAATTCTGCACTCACTGAAAGACCTTCCCCACACACTGAAACCCCTTCCCCACAAACTGAAACCCCTTCCGCACATACTGAAAAATCTTCCCCACACACTGAAACTCCTTCCCCACACACTGAAACCCCTTCCGCAAACAGTGAAAACCTTCCCCACACACTGAAACACCTTCCCCACACACTGAAACACATCCCCACACACTGATACCCCTTCCCGACACACTGAACCAATTCCCCACACACTGAAACCCCTTCCCCACACACACTGAAACACCTTCCCCACACACTGAAACTCCTTCCCCACACACTGAAACCCCTTCCACACACAGTGAAACACTTGCCCACACACTGAAACCCCTTCCTCACACACTGAAACACATCCCCACACACTGAAACCCCTTCCCCACACTCTGAAACAACTTCCCCACACACTGAAACACCTACCCCACACACTGAAACCCCTCCCACACACATTGAAACATCTTCCCCACACACTGAAAACCTTCCCCACACACTGAAACACCTTCCCCACAGACTGAAACCCTTCCCCACACTCTGAAACCCCTTACCCACACACTGAAACACATTCCCCACACACTGAAACACCTTCCCCACACACTGAAACCCCTTCCGCACACTCTCAAACACCTTCCCCACACACCGAAACTATTCCCCACACACTGAAACACCTTCCCCTCACACTGAAACACTTCCCCCCACACTGAAACTCCTTCCCCGGACACTGGAAACCCTTCCCCACACACTGAAACCCCTTCCCCACTCTCTGAAACACCTTCCCCACACACTGAAACCCTTCCCCAAACATTGAAACCCATTCACCACACACTGAAACATTTTCCCCACACACTGAAACCCCTTCCCCACACACACAATCCCTTCCCCAAACATTGAAACCCATTCACCACACACTGAAACACCTTCCCCACACACTGAATCCCCTTCCCCACACACTGAAACCCCTTCCGCACACAATGAAACACCTTCCACAAACACTGAAACCCCTTCCCCACACACTGAAACACCTTCCGCACACACTGAAACACCTTCTGCAAACACTGAAACACCTTCCCAAAACACTGAAACCCCTTCAACTCACACTGAAACCCCTTCCCCACACACTGAAACACCTTCCCCACACTCTGAAACACCTTCCCCACACATTGCAATACCTTCCCCACACACTGAAACACGTTCCCCACACACTGAAACCCCTTCCCCACACACTGAAACATCTTCCCCACACACTGAAAAATCTTCCCCACACACTGAAACCCCTTCCCCACATAGTGAAACCACGTCCCCACACAGTGTAACCCTTCCCCACACACTGCAACACTACCCCACACACTGAAAACCCTTCCCCACAAACTGAAACACCTTCCCCACACACTGAAACCCCTTACGCACACACTGAAACCCTTCCCCACATACTGAAACCCCTTCCACACACACTGAAACCACTTCCCCACAAACTGAAAACCTTCCCCACACACTGAAACCCTTCCCCACACACTGAAACCCCATCCGCACACCGTTAAACAATTCCCCACGCACTGAAACCCCTTCCCCACACACTGAAACCCCTTCCCCACTCACTGAAACCCTTCCCCACACACTGAAACACATCCCCACACACTGAAACACATCCCCACACACTAAAACACCTTCCCCACATACTGAAACCCCTTCCCCACACACTGAAACACCATCCCCACAGACAGAAATACCATCCCCACACACTGAAACGCCTTTCCCACACACTGGAACCGCTTCCCCACACACTGGAACCCTACCCCACACACTGAAACACCTTCCCCATAAAACTGAAACCCCTTCCCCACACACTGAAACAGCTTCCCCACACACTCAAACCGCTTCCCCACACACTGAAACTCCTTCCCCACACACTGAAACCCCTTCCGCAAACAGCGAAAACCTTCCCCACACACTGAAACACCTTCCCCACACACTGAAACACATCCCCACACACTGATACCCCTTCCCGACACACTGAACCAATTCCCCACACACTGAAACCCCTTCCCCACACACACTGAAACACCTTCCCCACACACTGAAACTCCTTCCCCACACACTGAAACCCCTTCCACACACAGTGAAACACTTGCCCACACACTGAAACCCCTTCCTCACACACTGAAACACATCCCCACACACTGAAACCCCTTCCCCACACTCTGAAACAACTTCCCCACACACTGAAACACCTACCCCACACACTGAAACCCCTCCCACACACATTGAAACATCTTCCCCACACACTGAAAACCTTCCCCACACACTGAAACACCTTCCCCACAGACTGAAACCCTTCCCCACACTCTGAAACCCCTTACCCACACACTGAAACACATTCCCCACACACTGAAACACCTTCCCCACACACTGAAACCCCTTCCGCACACTCTGAAACACCTTCCCCACACACCGAAACTATTCCCCACACACTGAAACACCTTCCCCTCACACTGAAACACTTCCCCCCACACTGAAACTCCTTCCCCGGACACTGGAAACCCTTCCCCACACACTGAAACCCCTTCCCCACTCTCTGAAACACCTTCCCCACACACTGAAACCCTTCCCCAAACATTGAAACCCATTCACCACACACTGAAACATTTTCCCCACACACTGAAACCCCTTCCCCACACACACAATCCCTTCCCCAAACATTGAAACCCATTCACCACACACTGAAACACCTTCCCCACACACTGAATCCCCTTCCCCACACACTGAAACCCCTTCCGCACACAATGAAACACCTTCCACAAACACTGAAACCCCTTCCCCACACACTGAAACACCTTCCGCACACACTGAAACACCTTCTGCAAACACTGAAACACCTTCCCAAAACACTGAAACCCCTTCAACTCACACTGAAACACCTTCCCCACACACAGAAACACTTCCCCACACACTGAAACCAATCGCCACACACTGAAACCCATCCCCACACACTGAAAGCCTTCCCCACACAATGAAACACATCCCCAAACACTGAAACACATCCCCACACACTAAAACACCTTCCCCACACACTGAAACCCCTTCCCCACACACTGAAACATCTTCGCCACACACTGAAACACCTTCCCCACACACAGAAATACCATCCCCACACACTGAAACGCCTTTCCCAGACACTGGAACCCCTTCCCCACACACTGGAACCCTACCCCACACACTGAAACACCTTCCCCATAAAACTGAAACCCCTTCCCCACTCACTGAAACAGCTTCCCCACACACTGAAACCGCTTCCCCACACACTGAAACACCAGCCCCACACACGGAAACACCTTCCCCACAGACTGAAACCCCTTCCCCACACACTGAAACCCCTTCCGCACACACTGAAACACCTTCCACACACACTGAAACCCTTCCCCACACACTGAAAACCCTTTCCCACACACTGAAACCCTTCCCCACACACTGAAACCCCTTCCCACACATTGAAACACCTTCCCCACACACGGAAACACCTTCCCCACACACTGAAACCCCTTCCCCACCCACTGGAACACCTTCCCCACGCAAAAAAAAAACCTTCCTCACACACTGGAAACACTTCCCACACACTGAAGCACCTTCCCCACACACTGCAAACCCTTCCCCACACACTGACACCCCTTCCCCACACACTGAAACACCTTCCCCACACACTGAAACGCCATCCCCACACACTGCAACACATCGCCGCACACTGAAGCACCTTCCCCACACGCTGAAACCCCTTCCCCAAACACTGTAACCCTTCCCCAAACACTGTACCCATTCACCACACACTGAAACACATTCCCCACACACTGAAACCCTTATAAACACACTGAAACACATTCCTCACACACTGAAACCCCTTGCCCACACACTGAAACACTTCCCCTTACACTGAAATGCCTACCCCAGCAACTGGAGACCCTTCCCCACACACTGAAACCCCTTCCCCACACACTGAAACAGCTTCCCCACACACTGAAACCCCATCCCCACACACTGCAACACATCCCCACACACTGAAACAGCTTCCCCAAACACTGAAACCCCTACCCAACATAATAAAACAATTCCCCAAACACTGAAACCCATTCACCACACACTGAAACACATTCCCCGCACTCTGAAACCCTTCCCCACACACTGAAACCCCTTCCACACACACTGACACACCTTCCCCACACACTGAAACTCCTTCCGCATACAATGAAACCCATCCCCACACACTGAAAACCATCCACACACACTGTAAACCATCCCCACACACTGAGACACCTTCCCCACTCACCGAAACCCTTCCCCACACACTGAAACACATCCCCACAAACTGAAACACATCCCCACACACTAAAACACCTTCCCCACACACTGAAACCCCTTCCCCACACACTGAAACACCATCCCCACACACAGAAATACCATCCCCACACACTGAAACGCCTTTCCCACACACTGGAACCGCTTCCCCTCACACTGGAACCCTACCCCACACACTGAAACAGCTTCCCCACACACTCAAACCGCTTCCCCACACACTGAAACACCAACCCCACACACTGAAACACCTTCCCCATAGACTGAAATACCGTCCCCACACACTGAAACCCCTTCCGCACACACTGAAACAACTTCCCCACACACTGAAACCCTTCCCCACACTCTGAAACCCCTTCCCACACATTGAAACACCTTCCCCACACACTGAAACCCTTCGCCACACACTGAAACCCATCCCCACACACTGAAACACCTTCCCCACACACTGAAACCCTTCCCCACACACTGAAACCCATCGCCACACACTGAAACCTATCCCCACACACTGAAACCAATCCCCACACAATGAAACACATCCCCAAACACTGAAACACATCCCCACACACTAAAACACCTTCCCCACACACTGAAACCCCTTCCCCACACACTGAAACACCTTTGCCACACACTGAAACACCTTCCCCACACACAGAAATACCATCCCCACACACTGAAACGCCTTTCAAATACACTGGAACCCCTTCCCCACACACTGGAACCCTACCCCACACACTGAAACACCTTCCCCATAAAACTGAAACCCCTTCCCCACACACTGAAACAGCTTCCCCACACACTGAAACACTTCCCCACACACTGAAACACCAGCCCCACACACGGAAACACCTTCCCCACAGACTGAAACCCCTTCCCCACACACTGAAACCCCGTCTGCACACACTGAAACGCTTTCCCCACACACTGAAACCCTTCCCCACACACTGAAAACCCTTCCCCACACACTGAAACCCTTCCCCCCACACTGAAACCCCTTCCCACACATTGAAACACCTTCCCCACACACTGAAACACCTTCCCCACACACTGAAACCCCTTCCCCACACACTGGAACACCTTCCCCACGCAACAAAACACCTTCCTCACACACTGGAATAACTACCCACACACTGAAGCACCTTCCCCACACACTGGAACACCTTCCCCACGCAACAAAACACCTTCCTCACACACTGGAATAACTACCCACACACTGAAGCACCTTCCCCACACACCGGAAACCCTTCCCCACACACTGAAACGCCATCCCCACACACTGCAACACATCGCCGCACACTGAAACACCTTCCCCACAAGCTGAAACCCCTTCCCCAAACACTGTAACCCTTCCCCAAACACTGATACCCATTCGCCACACACTGAAACACATTCCCCACACACTGAAACCCTTATAAACACACTGAAACACATTCCTCACACACTGAAACCCCTTCCCCACACACTGAAAAACGTCCCCACACACTGAAATGCCTACCCCAGCCACTGGAGAACCTTCCCCACACACTGAAACCCCTTCCCCACACACTGAAACAGCTTCCCCACACACTGAAACCCCATCCCCACACACTGCAACACATCCCCACACACTAAAACACCTTCCCCAAACACTGAAACCCCTACCCCACATAATAAAACAATTCCCCAAACACTGAAACCCATTCACCACACACTGAAACACATTCCCCAAACTCTGAAACCCTTCCAAACACACTAAAACACATTCCCCACACACTGAAACCCCTTCCCCACACACTGATACCCCTTCCCCACACACTGAAACACCTTCGCCACACACTGAAACTCCTTCCGCATACAATGAAACCCATCCCCACACACTGAAACCCATCCACACACACTGAAAACCATCCCCACACACTGCGACACCTTCCCCACTCACTGAAACCCTTCCCCACACACTGAAACACATCCCCACACACTGAAACACATCCCCACTCACTAAAACACCTTCCCCACACACTGAAACTCCTTCCCCACACACTGAAACACCATCCCCACAGACAGAAATACCATCCCCACACACTGAAACGCCTTTCCCACACACTGGAACCGCTTCCCCACACACTGGAACCCTACCCCACACACTGAAACACCTTCCCCATAAAGCTGAAACCCCTTCCCCACACACTGAAACAGCTTCCCCACACACTCAAACCGCTTCCCCACACACTGAAACACCAACCCCACACACTGAAACATCTTCCCCACAGACTGAAACACCGTCCCCACACACTGAAACCCCTTCCGCACACACTGAAACACCTTCCCCACACACTGAAACCCTTCCCCACACTCTGACTCCCCTTCCCCACACACTGAACCACCTTCCCCACACACTGAAACCACTTCCCCACACACTGAAACCCCTTCCCCACGCAATAAAACACATTCCTCACGCACTGAAACCCCTTCCGCACACACTGAAACACATTCCACACACACTGAAACCCTTCCCCACACACTGAAACACCTTCCCCACACACCGAAACACTTCCCACACACTGAAGCACCTTCCCCACACACTGGAAACCGTTCGCCACACACTGAAACCCCTTCCCCACACACTGAAACACCTTCCCCACACACTGAAACGCCATCCCCACACACTG
This sequence comes from Heterodontus francisci, assembly GCF_036365525.1. NCBI lineage: Eukaryota > Metazoa > Chordata > Chondrichthyes > Heterodontiformes > Heterodontidae > Heterodontus > Heterodontus francisci. The sequence continues at coordinate 457,271 of NW_027140954.1, read as the reverse complement.
CAACACATCGCCGCACATTGAAACACCTTCCCCACACGCTGAAACCCCTTCCCCAAACACTGTAACCATTCCCCAAACACTGATACCCATTCACCACACACTGAAACACATTCCCCACACACTGAAACCCTTCAAAACACACTGAAACACATTCCCCACACACTGAAACCCCTTCCCCACACACTGAAAACAATTCTGCACTCACTGAAAGACCTTCCCCACACACTGAAACCCCTTCCCCACAAACTGAAACCCCTTCCGCACATACTGAAAAATCTTCCCCACACACTGAAACTCCTTCCCCACACACTGAAACCCCTTCCGCAAACAGTGAAAACCTTCCCCACACACTGAAACACCTTCCCCACACACTGAAACACATCCCCACACACTGATACCCCTTCCCGACACACTGAACCAATTCCCCACACACTGAAACCCCTTCCCCACACACACTGAAACACCTTCCCCACACACTGAAACTCCTTCCCCACACACTGAAACCCCTTCCACACACAGTGAAACACTTGCCCACACACTGAAACCCCTTCCTCACACACTGAAACACATCCCCACACACTGAAACCCCTTCCCCACACTCTGAAACAACTTCCCCACACACTGAAACACCTACCCCACACACTGAAACCCCTCCCACACACATTGAAACATCTTCCCCACACACTGAAAACCTTCCCCACACACTGAAACACCTTCCCCACAGACTGAAACCCTTCCCCACACTCTGAAACCCCTTACCCACACACTGAAACACATTCCCCACACACTGAAACACCTTCCCCACACACTGAAACCCCTTCCGCACACTCTGAAACACCTTCCCCACACACCGAAACTATTCCCCACACACTGAAACACCTTCCCCTCACACTGAAACACTTCCCCCCACACTGAAACTCCTTCCCCGGACACTGGAAACCCTTCCCCACACACTGAAACCCCTTCCCCACTCTCTGAAACACCTTCCCCACACACTGAAACCCTTCCCCAAACATTGAAACCCATTCACCACACACTGAAACATTTTCCCCACACACTGAAACCCCTTCCCCACACACACAATCCCTTCCCCAAACATTGAAACCCATTCACCACACACTGAAACACCTTCCCCACACACTGAATCCCCTTCCCCACACACTGAAACCCCTTCCGCACACAATGAAACACCTTCCACAAACACTGAAACCCCTTCCCCACACACTGAAACACCTTCCGCACACACTGAAACACCTTCTGCAAACACTGAAACACCTTCCCAAAACACTGAAACCCCTTCAACTCACACTGAAACCCCTTCCCCACACACTGAAACACCTTCCCCACACTCTGAAACACCTTCCCCACACATTGCAATACCTTCCCCACACACTGAAACACGTTCCCCACACACTGAAACCCCTTCCCCACACACTGAAACATCTTCCCCACACACTGAAAAATCTTCCCCACACACTGAAACCCCTTCCCCACATAGTGAAACCACGTCCCCACACAGTGTAACCCTTCCCCACACACTGCAACACTACCCCACACACTGAAAACCCTTCCCCACAAACTGAAACACCTTCCCCACACACTGAAACCCCTTACGCACACACTGAAACCCTTCCCCACATACTGAAACCCCTTCCACACACACTGAAACCACTTCCCCACAAACTGAAAACCTTCCCCACACACTGAAACCCTTCCCCACACACTGAAACCCCATCCGCACACCGTTAAACAATTCCCCACGCACTGAAACCCCTTCCCCACACACTGAAACCCCTTCCCCACTCACTGAAACCCTTCCCCACACACTGAAACACATCCCCACACACTGAAACACATCCCCACACACTAAAACACCTTCCCCACATACTGAAACCCCTTCCCCACACACTGAAACACCATCCCCACAGACAGAAATACCATCCCCACACACTGAAACGCCTTTCCCACACACTGGAACCGCTTCCCCACACACTGGAACCCTACCCCACACACTGAAACACCTTCCCCATAAAACTGAAACCCCTTCCCCACACACTGAAACAGCTTCCCCACACACTCAAACCGCTTCCCCACACACTGAAACTCCTTCCCCACACACTGAAACCCCTTCCGCAAACAGTGAAAACCTTCCCCACACACTGAAACACCTTCCCCACACACTGAAACACATCCCCACACACTGATACCCCTTCCCGACACACTGAACCAATTCCCCACACACTGAAACCCCTTCCCCACACACACTGAAACACCTTCCCCACACACTGAAACTCCTTCCCCACACACTGAAACCCCTTCCACACACAGTGAAACACTTGCCCACACACTGAAACCCCTTCCTCACACACTGAAACACATCCCCACACACTGAAACCCCTTCCCCACACTCTGAAACAACTTCCCCACACACTGAAACACCTACCCCACACACTGAAACCCCTCCCACACACATTGAAACATCTTCCCCACACACTGAAAACCTTCCCCACACACTGAAACACCTTCCCCACAGACTGAAACCCTTCCCCACACTCTGAAACCCCTTACCCACACACTGAAACACATTCCCCACACACTGAAACACCTTCCCCACACACTGAAACCCCTTCCGCACACTCTGAAACACCTTCCCCACACACCGAAACTATTCCCCACACACTGAAACACCTTCCCCTCACACTGAAACACTTCCCCCCACACTGAAACTCCTTCCCCGGACACTGGAAACCCTTCCCCACACACTGAAACCCCTTCCCCACTCTCTGAAACACCTTCCCCACACACTGAAACCCTTCCCCAAACATTGAAACCCATTCACCACACACTGAAACATTTTCCCCACACACTGAAACCCCTTCCCCACACACACAATCCCTTCCCCAAACATTGAAACCCATTCACCACACACTGAAACACCTTCCCCACACACTGAATCCCCTTCCCCACACACTGAAACCCCTTCCGCACACAATGAAACACCTTCCACAAACACTGAAACCCCTTCCCCACACACTGAAACACCTTCCGCACACACTGAAACACCTTCTGCAAACACTGAAACACCTTCCCAAAACACTGAAACCCCTTCAACTCACACTGAAACACCTTCCCCACACACTGAAACACCTTCCCCACACTCTGAAACACCTTCCCCACACATTGCAATACCTTCCCCACACACTGAAACACGTTCCCCACACACTGAAACCCCTTCCCCACACACTGAAACATCTTCCCCACACACTGAAAAATCTTCCCCACACACTGAAACCCCTTCCCCACATAGTGAAACCACGTCCCCACACAGTGTAACCCTTCCCCACACACTGCAACACTACCCCACACACTGAAAACCCTTCCCCACAAACTGAAACACCTTCCCCACACACTGAAACCCCTTACGCACACACTGAAACCCTTCCCCACATACTGAAACCCCTTCCACACACACTGAAACCACTTCCCCACAAACTGAAAACCTTCCCCACACACTGAAACCCTTCCCCACACACTGAAACCCCATCCGCACACCGTTAAACAATTCCCCACGCACTGAAACCCCTTCCCCACACACTGAAACCCCTTCCCCACTCACTGAAACCCTTCCCCACACACTGAAACACATCCCCACACACTGAAACACATCCCCACACACTAAAACACCTTCCCCACATTCTGAAACCCCTTCCCCACACACTGAAACACCATCCCCACAGACAGAAATACCATCCCCACACACTGAAACGCCTTTCCCACACACTGGAACCGCTTCCCCACACACTGGAACCCTACCCCACACACTGAAACAGCTTCCCCATAAAACTGAAACCCCTTCCCCACACACTGAAACAGCTTCCCCACACACTCAAACCGCTTCCCCACACACTGAAACACCAACCCCACACACTGAAACATCTTCCCCACAGACTGAAACACCGTCCCCACACACTGAAACCCCTTCCGCACACACTGAAACACCTTCCCCACACACTGAAACCCTTCCCCACACTCTGACTCCCCTTCCCCACACACTGAAACACCTTCCCCACACAATGAAACCACTTCCCCACACACTGAAACCCCTTCCCCACGCAACAAAACACATTCCTCACGCACTGAAACCCCTTCTGCACACACTGAAACACATTCCACACACACTGAAACCCTTCCCCACACACTGAAACACCTTCCCCACACACCGAAACACTTCCCACACACTGAAGCACGTTCCCCACACACTGAAACCCTTCCCCACACTCTGACTCCCCTTCCCCACACACTGAAACACCTTCCCCACACAATGAAACCACTTCCCCACACACTGAAACCCCTTCCCCACGCAACAAAACACATTCCTCACGCACTGAAACCCCTTCTGCACACACTGAAACACATTCCACACACACTGAAACCCTTCCCCACACACTGAAACACCTTCCCCACACACCGAAACACTTCCCACACACTGAAGCACGTTCCCCACACACTGGAAACCGTTCGCCACACACTGAAACCCCTTCCCCACACACTGAAACACCTTCCCCACACACTGAAACGCCATCGCCACACACTGCAACACATCGCCGCACATTGAAACACCTCCTCCACACGCTGAAACCCCTTCCCCAAACACTGTAACCATTCCCCAAACACTGATACCCATTCACCACACACTGAAACACATTCCCCACACACTGAAACACATTCCCCACACACTGAAACCCCTTCCCCACACACTGAAAACAATTCTGCACTCACTGAAAGACCTTCCCCACACACTGAAACCCCTTCCCCACAAACAGAAACCCCTTCCGCACGTACTGAAAAATCTTCCCCACACACTGAAACTCCTTCCCCACACACTGAAACCCCTTCCGCAAACAGTGAAAACCTTCCCCACACACTGAAACACCTTCCCCACACACTGAAACACATCCCCACACACTGAAACCCCTTCCCCACTCACTGAACCAATTCCCCACACACTGAAACCCCTTCCCCACACACACTGAAACACCTTCCCCACACACTGAAACTCCTTCCCCACACACTGAAACCCCATCCACACACAGTGAAACCCTTGCCCACACACTGAAACCCCTTCCTCACACACTGAAACACATCCCCACACACTGAAACCCCTTCCCCACACTCTGAAACAACTTCCCCACACACTGAAACACCTACCCCACACACTGAAACCCCTCCCACACACATTGAAACATCTTCCCCACACACTGAAAACCTTCCCCACACACTGAAACCCCTTCCCCACACACTGAAACAGATTCCCCACACACTGAAACACCTTCCCCACACACTGAAACCCCTTCCGCACACTCTGAAACACCTTCCCCACACACCGAAACTATTCCCCACACACTGAAACACCTTCCCCTCACACGGAAACACTTCCCCCCACACTGAAACTCCTTCCCCGGACACTGGAAACCCTTCCCCACACACTGAAACCCCTTCCCCACTCTCTGAAACACCTTCCCCACACACTGAAACCCTTCCCCAAACATTGAAACCCATTCACCACACACTGAAACGTTTTCCCCACACACTGAAACCCCTTCCCCACACACACAATCCCTTCCCCAAACATTGAAACCCATTCACCACACACTGAAACCCCTTCCCCACACACTGAATCCCCTTCCCCACACACTGAAACCCCTTCCGCACACAATGAAACACCTTCCACAAACACTGAAACCCCTTCCCCACACACTGAAACACCTTCCGCACACACTGAAACACCTTCTGCAAACACTGAAACACCTTCCCAAAACACTGAAACCCCTTCCCCACACACTGAAACACCTTCCCCACACTCTGAAACACCTTCCCCACACATTGCAATACCTTCCCCACACACTGAAACACGTTCCCCACACAGTGAAACACGTTCCCCACACACTGAAACCCCTTCCCCACACACTGAAACATCTTCCCCACACACTGAAAAATCTTCCCCACACACTGAAACCCCTTCCCCACATAGTGAAACCACGTCCCCACACAGTGTAACCCTTCCCCACACACTGAAATACTACCCCACACACTGAAAACCCTTCCCCACAAACTGAAACACCTTCCCCACACACTGAAACCCCTTACGCACACACTGAAACCCTTCCCCACATACTGAAACCCCTTCCACACACACTGAAACCACTTCCCCACAAACTGAAAACCTTCCCCACACACTGAAACCCTTCCCCACACACTGAAACCCCATCCGCACACCGTTAAACAATTCCCCACGCACTGAAACCCCTTCCCCACACACTGAAACCCCTTCCCCACTCACTGAAACCCTTCCCCACACACTGAAACACATCCCCACACACTGAAACACATCCCCACACACTAAAACACCTTCCCCACACACTGAAACCCCTTCCCCACACACTGAAACACCATCCCCACAGACAGAAATACCATCCCCACACACTGAAACGCCTTTCCCACACACTGGAACCGCTTCACTACACACTGGAACCCTACCCCACACACTGAAACACCTTCCCCATAAAACTGAAACCCCTTCCCCACACACTGAAACAGCTTCCCCACACACTCAAACCGCTTCCCCACACACTGAAACACCAACCCCACACACTGAAACATCTTCCCCACAGACTGAAACACCGTCCCCACACACTGAAACCCCTTCCGCACACACTGAAACACCTTCCCCACACACTGAAACCCTTCCCCACACTCTGACTCCCCTTCCCCACACACTGAAACACCTCCCCCACACTCTGAAACCACTTCCCCACACACTGAAACCCCTTCCCCACGCAACAAAACACATTCCTCACGCACTGAAACCCCTTCCGCACACACTGAAACTCATTCCACACACACTGAAACCCTTCCCCACACACTGAAACACCTTCCCCACACACTGAAACACTTCCCACACACTGAAGCACCTTCCCCACACACTGGAAACCGTTCGCCACACACTGAAACCCCTTCCCCACACACTGAAACACCTTCCCCACACACTGAAACGCCATCCCCACACACTGCAACACATCGCCGCACATTGAAACACCTTCCCCACACGCTGATACCCATTCACCACACACTGAAACACATTCCCCACACACTGAAACCCTTCAAAACACACTGAAACACATTCCCCACACACTGAAACCCCTTCCCCACAAACTGAAACCCCTTCCGCACATACTGAAAAATCTTCCCCACACACTGAAACTCCTTCCCCACACACTGAAACCCCTTCCGCAAACAGTTAAAACCTTCCCCACACACTGAAACACCTTCCCCACACACTGAAACACATTCCCACACACTGAAACACCTTCCCCACACACTGAACCAATTCCCCACACACTGAAACCCCTTCCCCACACACACTGAAACACCTTCCCCACACACTGAAACTCCTTCCCCACACACTGAAACCCCTTCCACACACAGTGAAACCCTTGCCCACACACTGAAACCCCTTCCTCACACACTGAAACACATCCCCACACACTGAAACCCCTTCCCCACACTCTGAAACAACTTCCCCACACACTGAAACACCTACCACACACTGAAACCCCTCCCACACACATTGAAACATCTTCCCCACACACTGAAAACCTTCCCCACACACTGAAACACCTTCCCCACAGACTGAAACCCTTCCCCACACTCTGAAACCCCTTCCCCACACACTGAAATACATTCCCCACACACTGAAACACCTTCCCCACACACTGAAACCCCTTCCGCACACTCTGAAACACCTTCCCCACACACCGAAACTATTCCCCACACACTGAAACACCTTCCCCTCACACTGAAACACTTCCCCCCACACTGAAACTCCTTCCCCGGACACTGGAAACCCTTCCCCACACACTGAAACCCCTTCCCCACTCTCTGAAACACCTTCCCCACACACAGAAACCCTTCCCCAAACATTGAAACTCATTCACCACACACTGAAACATTTTCCCCACACACTGAAACCCCTTCCCCACACACACAATCCCTTCCCCAAACATTGAAACCCATTCACCACACACTGAAACACCTTCCCCACACACTGAATCCCCTTCCCCACACACTGAAACCCCTTCCGCACACAATGAAACACCTTCCACAAACACTGAAACCCCTTCCCCACACACTGAAACACCTTCCGCACACACTGAAACACCTTCTGCAAACACTGAAACACCTTCCCAAAACACTGAAACCCCTTCAACTCACACTGAAACCCCTTCCCCACACACTGAAACACCTTCCCCACACTCTGAAACACCTTCCCCACACATTGCAATACCTTCCCCACACACTGAAACACGTTCCCCACACACTGAAACCCCTTCCCCACTCACTGAAACATCTTCCCCACACACTGAAAAATCTTCCCCACACACTGAAACCCCTTCCCCACACAGTGAAACCACGTCCCCACACAGTGTAACCCTTCCCCACACACTGAAACACTACCCCACACACTGAAAACACTTCCCCACAAACTGAAACACCTTCCCCACACACTGAAACCCCTTACGCACACACTGAAACCCTTCCCCACATACTGAAACCCCTTCCACACACAATGAAACCACTTCCCCACAAACTGAAAACCTTCCCCACACACTGAAACCCTTCCCCACACACTGAAACCCCATCCGCACACCGTTAATCAATTCCCCACGCACTGAAACCCCTTCCCCACACACTGAAACCCCTTCAACTCACACTGAAACCCCTTCCACACACACTGAAACCCCTTCCACACACACTGAAACCCCTTCCGCACACACTGAAGCACCTTCCCCACACACCTGAACCACTTCCCCACACACTGAAACCCCTTCCGCACACACTGAAACACCTTCCCCACACACTGAAACCCCTTCCCCAACCTCTGAAACCCCTACCCCACAAACTGAAAAACTTTCCTCACACACTGAAACCCCTTCCCCACACACTGAAACACATCCCCACGCACTGAAAGCCCTTCCCCACACACTGAAACTCATCCCCACACACTGAAACCCCTTCCCCATACTCTGGAACACATCCCCACACACTGAAACACCTTCCCCACAAACTGAAACCCCTTCGGCATACCGTGAAACCCTTCCCCACACACTGAAAGCCCTTCCCCACACACTGAAACACATCCCCACACACAGAAGCCCCTTCCCCACATACTGAAACCCCTTCCGCACGTGCTGAAACACCTTCCTCACACACTGAAACCCCTTCCCCACACACTGAAACGCCTGCCGCACACACTAAAAAACCTTCCCCACACACTGAAACCCCTTCCCCACAAACTGAAACCCCTTCCGCACACACTGAAACACCGTCCCCACAAACTGAAACACCTTCCCCACACACTGAAACCACTTCCCCACACACTAAAACCCATCCCCACTCTCTGAAACCCCTTCCCCACCCACTGAAACACCTTCCCCACACACTGAAACACCTTCCCCACACACTGATACTCCTTCCCCACACCCTGTAACCCCTTCCCATTCACTGAAACCCATCTCCACACACTGAAACCCATCCCCACACACTGAAACCCCTTCCCCACAAACAGAAACCCCTTCCCCACACCCTGAAACTCATCCCCACACACTGAAACACCTTCCGCACACAGTGAAACCCATCCCCACACTCTGAAACCCATCCCCATACACTGAAACAACTTCTCCACACACTGAAACCGTTCCCCACACACTGAAACACATCCCCACACAGTGAAACCCATCCCCACACACTGAAACACATTCCCCACACAAAGAAACCCTTCCCCACACACTGAAACACATCCCCACACACTGAAACCCCTTCCCCACACACTGAAACACCTTCCCCACACTCAGAAACACCTTCCCCACACACTGAAACCCATCCCCACACACTGAAACACATCCCCACACACAGAAGCCCCTTCCCCACATACTGAAACCCCTTCAGCACGTGCTGAAACACCTTTCTCACACACTGAAACCCTTCCCCACACACTGAAACACATCCCCACACACTGAAACCCCTTCCCCACACACTGAAACAACTTCCCCACACACTGAAACACCTTCCGCACACATTGAAACCCCGTCCCCACACACTGCAACACTTCCCCACACACAGAAACACTTCCCCACATACTGAAACACCTTCCCCACAAAGTGAACCCCTTCCCCACACACTGAGACCCCTTCTGCACACACTGAAACCCTACCCCACATACTGAAACCCCTTCCACACACACTGAAACCTCTTCCCCACAAACTGAAAACCTTCCCCACACACTGAAACCGTACCCCACACACTGAAACCCCTTTACCACATATTGAAACCAGTTCCCTACACTCTGAAACACCTTCCCCACACACTGAAACCCATTCACCACACACTGAAACACCTTCCCCACACACTGAAAACCTTCCCCACACACTGAAACAAATTCCCCACACACTGAAACCCATTCTGCACACACTGAAACCATTTCCCCAAACACTGAAACACCTTCCCCACACACTGAAAGACATCCCCACAAACTGAAACACCTTCCCCACACCCTGAAAACCCTTCCCAACACCCTGAAACACATCCCCACACACTGAAAAACTTCCCAACACACTGAAACCCCTTCCGCACACTCTGAAACCCATCCCCACACACTGAAACCCATCCCCACACACTGAAACACCTTCCCCACACACTGAATCCCTTCCCCACACACTGAAACACATCCCCAGACACTGAAGCACATCCCCACGCACAGAAACACCTTCCCCACACACTGAAACCCCTTCCCCACACACTGAAACACCTTCCCCACAGACTGAAACACCTTCCCCATGCACTGAAATCCCTTTCCCACACACTGAAACCCTTCCACACACTGTGAAACCCATACCTCACCCACTGAAACACCTTCCCCACACACTGAAACCCCTTCATCACAGACGGAAACACCTTCCCCACACACTGAAACCCCTTCCGCACACAACGAAACCCATCCCCACAAACTGAAACCCATCCCCACACAATGAGACCCCTTCCCCATACACTGAAACACATCCCCACACACTGAAACACCTATCCCACACACTGAAACCCCTTCCCAACACACTGGAACCCTACCCCACACACTGAAACACCTTCCCCAATCACTGAAACCCCTTCCCCACCCACTGAAGCAACTTCCCCACACACTGAAACACCTTCCCCACACACTGATACTCCTTCCCCACACCCTGAAACCCCTTCCCATTCACTGAAACGAATCTCCACACACTGAAACCCATCCCCACACACTGAAACCCCTTCCCCACAAACAGAAACCCCTTCCCCACACCCTGAAACACTTCCCCACACACTGAAACACCTTCCGCACACACTGAAATCCATCCCCACACTCTGAAACCCATCTCCACACAATGAAACACCTTCTCCACACACTGAAACCATTCCCCACACACTGAAACACATCCCCACACAGTGAAACCCATCCCCACACACTGAAACACATTCCCCACACAAAGAAACCCTTCCCCACACACTGAAACACATCCCAACACACTGAAACCCCTTCCCCACACACTGAAACACCTTCCCCACACTCTGAAACACCTTCCCCACACACTGAAATACCTTCCTCACACACTGAAACACCTTCCCCACACACTGAAACACCTTCCTCACACACTGACACAACTTCCCCACACACTGAAACACCTTCCGCACACACTGAAACCCCATCCCCACACACTGCAACACTTCCCCACACACAGAAACACTTCCCCACATACTGAAACCCCTTCCCCACAAAGTGAAACCCCTTCCCCACACAATGAGACCCCTTCCGCACACACTGAAACCCTTCCCCACATACTGAAACCCCTTCCATACACCCTGGAACCTCTTCCCCACAAACTGAAAACCTTCCCCACACACTGAAACCGTACCCCACACACTGAAACCCCTTCACCACATATTGAAACCAGTTCCCCACACTCTGAAACACCTTCCCCACACATTGAAACCCATTCACCACACACTGAAACACCTTCCCCACACACTGAAAACCTTCCCCACACACTGAAACAAATTCCCCACACACTGAAACCCCTTCTGCACACACTGAAACCATTACCCCAAACACTGAAACACCTTCCCCACACACTGAAACACATCCCCACACACTGAAACCCCTTCCCCACACCCTGAAACCCCTTCCCAACACCCTGAAACACATCCCCACACACTGAAACACTTCCCAACACACTGAAACCCCTTCCGCACACACTGAAACCCATCCCCACACATTGAAACCCATGCCCACACACTGAAACACCTTCCCCACACACTGAATCCCTTCCCCACACACTGAAACACATCCCCAGACACTGAAGCACATCCCCACGCACAGAAACGCCTTCCCCACACACTGAAACCCCTTCCCCACACACTGAAACACCTTCCCCGCACACTGAAAGACCTTCCCCACACACTGAAATCCCTTTCCCACACACTGAAACCCTTCCACACACTGTGAAACCCATACCCCACCCACTGAAACACCTTCCCCACACACTGAAACCCCTTCATCACAGACTCAAACACCTTCCCCACACACTGAAACCCCTTCCGCACACAATGAAACCCATCCCCACAAACTGAAACCAATCCCCACACAATGAGACCCCTTCCCCACACACTGAAACACATCCCCACACACTGAACTACATCCCCACACACTGAAACACCTTCCCACACACTGAAACACCTTCCCCACACACTGAAACACCTTCCCCACACACTGAATCCCCTTCCGCACACAGTGAAACCCCTCCCCACTCTCTGAAACCCCTTCCCCACACACTGAAACACATCCCCACGCACTGAAACCCCATCCCCACTCACTGAAACCCCTTCCGCACACACTGAAACACCTTCCCCACAAACTGAAACCCCTTCCCCACACACTGAAACCTCTACCGCACACACTGAAACCCCTTCCACACACACTGAAACACCTTCCCCACACACTGAAACCCCTTCCTCACACACTGAAACCCCTTCCGCACACACTGAAACACCTTCCCCACACACTGAAAACCCTTCCCCACACACTGAAACCCTTCCCCACACACTGAAACCCTTTCCCCACATACTGCAACCCCTTCCCCACAAACAGAATCCCCTTCCCCACACACTTAAACGCCATCTGCACAAAATGAAACACCTTCCCCACAAACTGAAACCCCTTCCCCACACACTGAAACACCTTCCGCACAAACTGAAACCCCATCCGCACACACTGAAACAACATCCCCACACACTGAATCCCCTTCCCCACATTCTGAAACACCTTCCCCACACACTGAAACGCCTTCCACACACACTGAAATACCTTCCCCACACACTGAAACCCCTTCCCCACACACTGAAACACATCCCCACACACTGAAACCCCTTCCCCACACACTGAAACACATCCTCACACACTGAGACGCCTTCCCCACACACTGAAACACTTGCCCACACACTGAAACACCATCCCCACAGACTGAAACCCCTTCCCCACAAACTGAACTCCTTCCCCACACACTGAAACAACTTCCCCACACACAGAAACCCCTTCCGCACACACTGAAACCCATCCCCACACGCTGAAACCCCTTTCCCACACACTGAAACCCCGTCCCCAGACACTGTAATCCTTCCCCACACACTGAAATACTTCCCCACACACTGAAACCCCTTCCCCACACACTGAAACCCCTTCCCCACACACTGAACCCCTTCCCCACACACTGAAACCCTTCCCCACACACAGAAACCCCTTCCCCACATACTGCAACCCCTTCCCCACAAACTGAAACCCCTTCCCCACACACTGAATACCCTTCTGCACACAATGAAACACCTTCCTCACACGCTGAAACAACTTTCCCACACACTGAATCCCCTTCCCCACAAACTGAAACCCCTTCCGCACACAATGAAACAGCTTCCCCACACACTGAAACCCCTTCCCCACACACTGAAACACCTTCCGCACACACTGAAACCCCTTCCGCACACACTGAAACACCTTCCCCACACACTGAAACCCCTTCCCCACACACTGAAACCCCGTCCCCACACTCTTAAACCCCTTCCACACACACTGAAACACCTTCCCCACACACTGAAACCCCTTCCCCACACACTGAAACCGTTTCCGCACACAGTGAAACCCTTCCCCGCACACGGAAACCACTTCCACACACACTGAAACCCCTTCTCCACATACTGAATCACATCCCCACACACTGAAACCCCTTCCCCACACACTGAATCCCTTTCCCCACACACTGAAACCCTTCCCCACACACTGAAACCCCTTCCCCACTCCCTGAAACCCCTTTCCCACACACTGAAACCATTACCCACACTCTGAAACCCCTTCCCCACACAATGAAACACCTTCCCCAAACACTGAAACCCCATCCCCACACACTGAAACCCTTCCCCTCACACTGAAACACCTTCCCCAAACACTGAAACCCCTTCCACACACACTGAAACCCATCCCCACACACTGAAACCCATCCCCACACACTGAAACCCCTTCCGCACACACTGAAACCCCTTCCCCACACACTGAAACACATCCCCACACACAGAAACACCTTCCTCACACACTGAAACCCCTTGCGCACACTCTGAAACCCTTCCCATCACACTGAAACCCATCCCCACACACTGAAACACATCCCCACACACAGAAGCCCCTTCCCCACATACTGAAACCCCTTCCGCACGTGCTGAAACACCTTCCTCACACACTGAAACCCTTCCCCACACACTGAAACACATCCCCACACACTGAAACCCCTTCCCCACACACTGAAACAACTTCCCCACACACTGAAACACCTTCCGCACACATTGAAACCCCGTCCCCACACACTGCAACACTTCCCCACACACAGAAACACTTCCCCACATACTGAAACCCCTTCCCCACAAAGTGAACCCCTTCCCCACACACTGAGACCCCTTCTGCACACACTGAAACCCTTCCCCACATACCGAAACCCCTTCCACACACACTGAAACCTCTTCCCCACAAACTGAAAACCTTCCCCACACACTGAAACCGTACCCCACACACTGAAACCCCTTTACCACATATTGAAACCAGTTCCCTACACTCTGAAACACCTTCCCCACACACTGAAACCCATTCACCACACACTGAAACACCTTCCCCACACACTGAAAACCTTCCCCACACACTGAAACACCTTCCCCACACCCTGAAAACCCTTCCCAACACCCTGAAACACATCCCCACACACTGAAAAAATTCCCAACACACTGAAACCCCTTCCGCACACTCTGAAACCCATCCCCACACACTGAAACCCATCCCCACACACTGAAACACCTTCACCACACACTGAATCCCTTCCCCGCACACTGAAACACATCCCCAGACACTGAAGCACATCCCCACGCACAGAAACACCTTCCCCACACGCTGAAACACCTTCCCCATACACTGAAATCCCTTTCCCACACACTGAAACACTTCCACACACTGTGAAACCCATACCTCACCCACTGAAACACCTTCCCCACACACTGAAACCCCTTCATCACAGACGGAAACACCTTCCCCACACACTGAAACCCCTTCCGCACACAATGAAACCCATCCCCACAAACTGAAACCCATCCCCACACAATGAGACCCCTTCCCCACACACTGAAACACATCCCCACACACTGAAACACATCCCCACACACTGAAATACCATCCCCACACACTGGAACACCTATCCCACACACTGAAACCCCTTCCCCACACACTGGAACCCTACCCCACACACTGAAAAACCTTCCCCAATCACTGAAACCCGTTCCCCACCCACTGAAACACCTTCCCCACACACTGAAACACCTTCCCCACACACTGATACTCCTTCCCCACACCCTGAAACCCCTTCCCAATCACTGAATCCAATCTCCACACACTGAAACCCATCCCCACACACTGAAACCCCTTCCCCACAAACAGAAACCCCTTCCCCACACCCTGAAACACATCCCCACACACTGAAACACCTTCCGCACACACTGAAAGCCATCCCCACACTCTGAAACCCATCCCCACACACTGAAACACCTTCTCCACACACTGAAACCGTTCCCCACACACTGAAACACATCCCCACACAGTGAAACCCATCCCCACACACTGAAACACATTCCCCACACAAAGAAACCCTTCCCCACACACTGAAACACATCCCCACACACTGAAACCAATTCCCCACACACTGAAACACCTTCCCCACACTCTGAAACACCTTCCCCACACACTGAAATACCTTCCTCACACACTGAAACACCTTCCCCACACACTGAAACACCTTCCTCACACACTGACACAACTTCCCCACACACTGAAACACCTTCCGCACACACTGAAACCCCATCCCCTCACACTGCAACACTTCCCCACACACAGAAACACTTCCCCACAGACTGAAACCCCTTCCCCACAAAGTGAAACCCCTTCCCCACACAATGAGACCCCTTCCGCACACACTGAAACCCTTCACCACATACTGAAACCCCTTCCACACACACTGAAACCTCTTCCCCACAAACTGAAAACCTTCCCCACACGCTGAAACCGTACCCCACACACTGAAACCCCTTCACCACATATTGAAACCAGTTCCCCACACTCTGAAACACCTTCCCCACACATTGAAACCCATTCACCACACACTGAAACACCTTCCCCACACACTGAAAACCTTCCCCACACACTGAAACAAATACCCCAGACACTGAAACCCCTTCTGCACACACTGAAACCATTTCCCCAAACACTGAAACACCTTCCCCACACACTGAAACACATCCCCACACACTGAAACCCCTTCCCCACACCCTGAAACCCCTTCCCAACACCCTGAAACACATCCCCACACACTGAAACACTTCCCAACACACTGAAACCCCTTCCGCACACACTGAAACCCATCCCCACACACTGAAACCCATGCCCACACACTGAAACACCTTCCCCACACACTGAATCCCTTCCGCACACACTGAAACACATCCCCAGACACTGAAGCACATCCCCACGCACAGAAACACCTTCCCCACACACTGAAACCCCTTCCCCACACACTGAAACACCTTCCCCGCACACTGAAACACCTTCCCCACACACTGAAATCCCTTTCCCACACACTGAAACCCTTCCACACACTGTGACACCCATACCCCACCCACTGAAACACCTTCCCCACACACTGAAACCCCTTCATCACAGACTCAAACACCTTCCCCACACACTGAAACCCCTTCCGCACACAATGAAACCCATCCCCACAAACTGAAACCAATCCCCACACAATGAGACCCCTTCCCCACACACTGAAACACATCCCCACACACTGAAATACATCCCCACACACTGAAACACCTTCCCACACACTGAAACACCTTCCCCACACACTGAAACACCTTCCCCACACACTGAATCCCCTTCCGCACACAGTGAAACCCCTCCCCACTCACTGAAACCCCTTCCCCACACACTGAAACACATCCCCACACACTGAAACCCCATCCCCACTCACTGAAACCCCTTCCGCACACACTGAAACACCTTCCCCACAAACTGAAACCCCTTCCCCACACACTGAAACCTCTACCGCACACACTGAAACCCCTTCCACACACACTGAAACACCTTCCCCACACACTGAAACCCCTTCCCCACACACTGAAACCCCTTCCGCACACACTGAAACACCTTCCCCACACACTGAAAACCCTTCCCCACGCACTGAAACCCTTCCCCACACACTGAAACCCCTTCCCCACATACTGCAACCCCTTCCCCACAAACAGAATCCCCTTCCCCACACACTTAAACGCCATCTGCACACAATGAAACACCTTCCCCACACACTGAAACCCCTTCCCCACACACTGAAACACCTTCCGCACAAACTGAAACCCCATCCGCACACACTGAAACAACTTCCCCACACACTGAATCCCCTTCCCCACATTCTGAAACACCTTCCCCACACACTGAAACGCCTTCCACACACACTGAAATACCTTCCCTACACACTGAAACACCTTCCCCACACACTGAAACACATCCCCACACACTGAAACCCCTTCCCCACACACTGAAACACATCCCCACACACTGAGACGCCTTCCCCACTCACTGAAACCAGTTCCCCAAACACTGAAACCCCTTCTGCACTCAGTGAAATCCTTCCCCACACACTGAAACTCCTTCCCCACAAACTGAACTCCTTCCCCACACACTGAAACACCTTCCCCAAACACAGAAACCCCTTCCGCACACACTGAAACCCTTCCCCACACGCTGAAACCCCTTTCCCACACACTGAAACCCCGTTCCCAGACACTGTAATCCTTCCCCACACACTGAAATACTTCCCCACACACTGAAACCCCTTCCCCACACACTGAAACCCCTTCCCCACACACTGAACCCCTTCCCCACACACTGACACCCTTCCCCACACACTGAAACCCCTTCCCCACATACTGCAACCCCTTCCCCACAAACTGAAACCCCTTCCCCACACACTGAATACCCTTCTGCACACAATGAAACACCTTCCCCACACGCTGAAACAACTTTCCCACACACTGAATCCCCTTCCCCACAAACTGAAACCCCTTCCGCACACAATGAAACAGCTTCCCCACACACTGAAACCCCTTCCCCACACACTGAAACACCTTCCGCACACACTGAAACCCCTTCCGCACACACTGAAACACCTTCCCCACACACTGAAACCCCTTCCCCACACACTGAAACCCCGTCCCCACACTCTTAAACCCCTTCCACACACACTGAAACACCTTCCCCACACACTGAAACCCCTTCCCCACACACTGAAACCGTTTCCGCACACAGTGAAACCCTTCCCCACACACGGAAACCACTTCCACACACACTGAAACCCCTTCCCCACACACTGAATCACATCCCCACACACTGAAACCCCTTCCCCACACACTGAATCCCTTTCCCCACACACTGAAACCCTTCCCCACACACTGAAACCCCTTCCCCACTCCCTGAAACCCCTTTCCCACACACTGAAACCATTACCCACACTCTGAAACCCCTTCCCCACACAATGAAACACCTTCCCCAAACACTGAAACCCCATCCCCACACACTGAAACCCTTCCCCTCACACTGAAACACCTTCCCCAAACACTGAAACCCCTTCCACACACACTGAAACCCATCCCCACACACTGAAACCCATCCCCACACACTGAAACCCCTTCGCCACACACTGAAACACCTTCCCCACACACTGAAACACATCCCCACACACAGAAATACCTTCCTCACACACTGAAACCCCTTGCGCACACTCTGAAACCCTTCCCATCACACTGAAACCCATCCCCACACACTGAAACGCAACCGCACACACTGAAACACCGTCCCCACACACTGAACCCCTTCCCCACACACTGTAACACATCCCCACAAACTGAAACATCTTCCCCACACACTGAAACACCTTCCCCACAAACTGAAATCCCTTCCCCACAGACTGAAATACCTTCCCCACACACTGAAACACCTTCCGCACACACTGATACCCCTTCACCACACAGTGAAACCCTACCCCACACACTGAAACCTCTTCCCCGCGCACTGAA
Source organism: Heterodontus francisci (assembly GCF_036365525.1). Lineage (NCBI taxonomy): Eukaryota > Metazoa > Chordata > Chondrichthyes > Heterodontiformes > Heterodontidae > Heterodontus > Heterodontus francisci. Next base: position 437,477 of record NW_027140954.1, on the reverse strand, counting down.
ACCCCTTCCACACTAACTGAAACACCTTCCCCACAAACTGAATCACCTCCCCCACACACCAAAACACCTTCCGCACACACTGAAATACATTCCCCACACACTGAAACCCTTCCTCACACACAGATACCCCTTCAGCACACACAGAAACCCTTCCCCACACACTGAAACCCTTCCCCACACACTGAAACACATCCCCACACACTGAAACCCCTTCCCCACACACTGAAACACATCCCCACACACTGAGACGCCTTCCCCACACACTGAAACAATTCCCCACACACTGAAACACCATCCCCACACACTGAAACCCCTTCCCCAAACACTGAAACCCCTTCTTCACTCAGTGAAATCCTTCCCCATACACTGAAACTCCTTCCCCACAAACTGAACTCCTACCCCACACACTGAAACCTCTTCCCCACGCACTGAAACCCCTTCCACACAAACTGAAACACCTTCCCCACAAATTGAATCACCTCCCCCACACACCGAAACACCTTCCGCACACACTGAAATACATTCCCCACACACTGAAACCCTTCCTCACACACAGATACACCTTCAGCACACACAGAAACACTTCCCCACACACTGAAACCCTTCCCCACACACTGAACCCCTACCCCACATACTGAAACCCCTTCCACACACACTGAAACACTTACCCCACACACCGAAACAAATTCCCCACACATTGAAACCCATTCCCCACACACTGAATTCCCTTCCACACACAATGAAACACCTTCCCCACACAATGAAACACTTTCCGCACACACAGAATCCCCTTCCCCACACACTGAAACGCCTTCCGCACACAATGAAACACCTTCCCCACACACTGAAACCCCTTCCTAACACATTGAAACACCTTCCGCACAAACTGATACCCCATCCGCACGCACTGAAACACCTTCCCCACACACTGAATCCCCTTCCCCACAGACTGAAATACCTTCCCCACACACTGAAACCCCTTCCCCACACACTGAAAAACATCCCCACACACTGAAACCCCTTCCCCACACACTAAAACCCTTCCCCACACACTGAGACCCCTTCCACACACACTGAAATACCTTCCCCTCACACTGAAACCCTGCCCCACACACTGACACCCTTCCCCACACACTGAAACCCCTACCCCACATACTGAAACGTCTTCCCCACACACTGAAACACCTTCCCCACACACCAAAACCCATTCCGCACACTATTAAATCCTTCCCCACACACTGAAACCCCCTCCCCACACATTGAAACCCCTTCCCCACACACTGAATATCCTTCCACACACAATGAAACACCTTCCCCACACAATGAAACACCTTCCGCACACACAGAATCCCCTTCCCTACACACTTAAACGCCATCCGCACACAATGAAACACCTTCCCCACACACTGAAACCCCTTCCCCACACACTGAAACACCTTCCGCACAAACTGAAATCCCATCCGCACACACTGAAACACCTTCCCCACACACTGAAACCCCTTCCACACACACTGAAACCCATCCCCACACACTGAAACCCATCCCCACACACTGAAACACATCCCCACACACTGAAACCCCTTCCCCACACACTGAAACACATCCCCACACACTGAGACGCCTTCGCCACACACTGAAACACTTCCCCACACAGTGAAACACCATCCCCACACACTGAAACCCCTTCCCCAAACACTGAAACCCCTTCTGCACTCAGTGAAATCCTTCCCCACACACTGAAACACCTTCCCGACACACAGAAACCCCTTCCGCACACATTGAAACCCTTCCCCACACGCTGAAACCCCTTTCCCACACACTGAAACCCCGTCCCCAGACACTGTAATCCTTCCCCACACACTGAAACACTTCCCCACACACTGAAACCACTTCCCCACACACTGAAACCCCTTCCCCACACACTGAACCCCTTCCCCACACACTGAAACCCTTCCCCACACACTGAAACCCCTTCCCCACATACTGCAACCCCTTCCCCACAAACTGAAACCCCTTCCCCACACACTGAATACCCTTCTGCACACAATGAAACACCTTCCCCACACGCTGAAACAACATTCCCACACACTGAATCCCCTTCCCCACAAACTGAAACCCCTTCCGCACACAATGAAACAGCTTCCCCACACCCTGAAACCCCTTCCCCACACACTGAAACACCTTCCGCACACACTGAAACCCCTTCCGCACACACTGAAACACCTTCCCCACACACTGAAACCCCTTCCCCACACACTGAAACCCCTTCCCCACACTCTTAAACCCCTTCCACACACACTGAAACACCATCCCCACACACTGAAACCACTTCCCCACACACAGAAACCCTTTCCGCACACAGTGAAACCCTTCCCCACACACTGAAACACATTCCCCAAACACTGAAACACATCCCTACACACTGAAACCACTTCCCCACACACAGAAACCCTTTCCACACACAGTGAAACCCTTCCCCACACAATGAAACCCATCCCCACAATCTGAAACCACTTCCCCAAACACAGAAACCACTTCCCTACACACTGAATCCCCTTCCACACACAATGAAACACCTTCCCCACACAATGAAACACCTTCCCTACACACTGAAACCACATTCCCACACACTGAAACCCCTTCCGCACACATGGAAACACCTTCCCCACTCACTGAAATCCCTTCCCCACACACTGAAATACCTTCCCCACACACTGAAACCCTTCGGCACACTCTGCAACCCCTTCCCCACACACTGAAACACCTTCCCCACACACTGAAACCCCTTCCCCACACACTGAAACCCCTTCCCCACACACAGAAACACCTTCCCCACACACTGAAACCCTTCGGCACACTCTGCAACACCTTCCCCACACACGGAAACACCTTCCCCACACACTGAAACCCATCCCGACACACTGAAACCCCATCCCCATACACTGAAACACATCCCCACACTCTGAAACCCCTTCCCCACACACTGAAACCCCATCCGCACACACTGAAACACCTTCCCCACACACTGAATCCCCTTCCCCACATACTGAAACACCTTCCCCACACACTGAAACGCCTTCCACACACACTGAAATACCTTCCCCACACACTGAAACCCCTTCCCCACACACTGAAACACATCCCCACACACTGAAACCCATTTCCCACACACGGAAACACATCCCCACACACTGAAACGCCTTCCCCACACACTGCAACACTTTCCCACACACTGAAACACCAACCCCACACACTGAAACCCCTTCCCGAAACACTGAAAACGCTTCTGCACTCAGCGAAATACTTCCCCACACACTAAAACCACTTACCCACACACTGAAACTCCTTCCCCACACACTGAAACAACTTCCCCACACACAGAAACCCCTTCCGCACACACTGAAACACCTTCCCCACACACTGAAACCCCTTTCCCACACACTGAAACCCCGTCCCCAGACACTGTAATCCTTCCCCACACACTGAAACACTTCCCCACACACTGCAACCCCTTCCCCACACACTGAAACCCCTTCCCCACACACTGAACCGATTCCCCACACACAGAAACCCTTCCCCACACAATGAAACCCCTTCCCCACATACTGCAACCCTTCCCCACAAACTGAAACCCCTTCCCCACACACTGAATACCCTTCCGCACACAATGAAACACCTGCCCCACACACTGAAACAACTTCCCCACACACTGAATCCCCTTCCCCACAAACTGAAACCCCTTCCGCACACAATGAAACCCTTCCCCACACACTGAAACCCCTTTCCCACACACTGAAACCCCGTCCCCAGACACTGTAATCCTTCCCCACACACTGAAACACTTCCCCACACACTGCAACCGCTTCCCCACACACTGAAACCCATCCCCACACAATGAAACCCCTTCCCCACATACTGCAACCACTTCCCCACAAACTGAAACCCCTTCCCCACACACTGAATACCCTTCCGCACACAATGAAACACCTTCCCCACACACTGAAACAACTTTCCCACACACTGAATCCACTTCCCCACACACTGAATACCCTTCCGCACACAATGAAACACCATCCCCACACACTGAAACCCCTTCCACACACACTGAAACCCATCCCCACACACTGAAACGCAACCCCACACACTGAAACACCTTCCCCACACACTGAACACCTTCCCCACACACTGCAACACATCCCCACAAAGTGAAACATCTTCCCCACACACTGAAACCACTTCCCCACTCACTGAAACACCTCCCCCACACACTGAAACACCTTCCCCACAAACTGAAATCCCTTCCCCACACACTGAAATACCTTCCCCAGACACTGAAACACCTTCCCCAAACACTGATACCCCTTCACCACACAGTGAAATCCTACCCCACACACTGAAACCTCTTCCCCACGCACTGAAACCCCTTCCACACAAACTGAAACACCTTCCCCACACACTGAAACACCTCCCCCACACAACAAAACTCCTTCCGCACACACTGTAACGCATTCCCCACACACTGAAAACCTTCCTCACACACAGATACCGCTTCCGCACACACTGAAACCCTTCCCCACACACTGAAACCCTTCCCCACACACTGAAACCCCTATCCACATACTGAAACCCCTTCCACACACACTGAAACTCCTTCCCCACACACCGAAACCCATTCCCCACACATTGAAACCCCTTCCCCATACAATGAATTCCCTTCCACACACAATGAAACACCTTCCCCACACAGTGAAACCCCTTCCCCACACACTGAAACACCTTCCGCACAAACTGAAACCCCATCCGCACACACTGAAACACCTTCCCCACACACTGAATCCCCTTCCCCACATACTGAAACACCTTCCCCACACACTGAAACGCCTTCCACACACACTGAAACACATCCCCACACACTGAAACCCCTTCCCCACACACTGAAACACATCCCCACACACTGAAACCCCTTCCCCACTCACTAAAACCCTTCCCCACACACTGAGACCCCTTCCACACACACTGAAATACCTTCCCCACACACTGAAACCCTGTCCCACACACTGACACCCTTCCCCACACACTGAAACCCCTACCCCACATACTGAAACCCCTTCCGCACACACTGAAACACCTTCCCCACACACTGAAACCCATTCCGCACACTGTTAAACCCTTCCCCACACACTGAAACCCCCTCCCCACACATTGAAACCCCTTCCCGACACACTGAATACCCTTCCACACACAATGAAACACCTTCCCCACAATCTGAAACACCTTAAGCACACACAGAATCCCCTTCCCCACACACTGAAACGCCATCTGCACACAATGAAACACCTTCCCCACACACTGAAACACCTTCCTCACACACTGAATCCCCTTCCCCACATACTGAAACACCTTCCCCACACACTGAAACGCCTTCCACACACACTGAAATAACTTCCCCACACACTGAAACTCCTTCCCCACACACTGAAACACATCCCCACACACTGAAACCCCTTCCCCACACACTGAAACACATCCCCACACACTGAAACGCCTTCCCCACACACTGAAACATATCCCCACACCCTGAAACACCATCCCCACACACTGAAAACCCTTCCCCAAACACTGAAACCCCTTCTGCACTCAGTGAAATCCTTCCCCACACACTGAAACCCATTCCCCACACACTGAATACCCTTCTGCACACAATGAAACACCTTCCCCACACGCTGAAACAACATTCCCACACACTGAATCCCCTTCCCCACAAACTGAAACCCCTTCCGCACACAATGAAACAGCTTCCCCACACCCTGAAACCCCTTCCCCACACACTGAAACACCTTCCGCACACACTGAAACCCCTTCCGCACACACTGAAACACCTTCCCCACACACTGAAACCCCTTCCCCACACACTGAAACCCCTTCCCCACACTCTTAAACCCCTTCCACACACACTGAAACACCATCCCCACACACTGAAACCACTTCCCCACACACAGAAACCCTTTCCGCACACAGTGAAACCCTTCCCCACACACTGAAACACATTCCCCAAACACTGAAACACATCCCTACACACTGAAACCACTTCCCCACACACAGAAACCCTTTCCACACACAGTGAAACCCTTCCCCACACAATGAAACCCATCCCCACAATCTGAAACCACTTCCCCAAACACAGAAACCACTTCCCTACACACTGAATCCCCTTCCCCACACAATGAAACACCTTCCCCACACAATGAAACACCTTCCCTACACACTGAAACCACATTCCCACACACTGAAACCCCTTCCGCACACATGGAAACACCTTCCCCACTCACTGAAATCCCTTCCCCACACACTGAAATACCTTCCCCACACACTGAAACCCTTCGGCACACTCTGCAACCCCTTCCCCACACACTGAAACACCTTCCCCACACACTGAAACCCCTTCCCCACACACTGAAACCCCTTCCCCACACACAGAAACACCTTCCCCACACACTGAAACCCTTCGGCACACTCTGCAACACCTTCCCCACACACGGAAACACCTTCCCCACACACTGAAACCCATCCCGACACACTGAAACCCCATCCCCATACACTGAAACACATCCCCACACTCTGAAACCCCTTCCCCACACACTGAAACCCCATCCGCACACACTGAAACACCTTCCCCACACACTGAATCCCCTTCCCCACATACTGAAACACCTTCCCCACACACTGAAACGCCTTCCACACACACTGAAATACCTTCCCCACACACTGAAACCCCTTCCCCACACACTGAAACACATCCCCACACACTGAAACCCATTTCCCACACACGGAAACACATCCCCACACACTGAAACGCCTTCCCCACACACTGCAACACTTTCCCACACACTGAAACACCAACCCCACACACTGAAACCCCTTCCCGAAACACTGAAAACGCTTCTGCACTCAGCGAAATACTTCCCCACACACTAAAACCACTTACCCACACACTGAAACTCCTTCCCCACACACTGAAACAACTTCCCCACACACAGAAACCCCTACCGCACACACTGAAACACCTTCCCCACACACTGAAACCCCTTTCCCACACACTGAAACCCCATCCCCATACACTGAAACACATCCCCACACTCTGAAACCCCTTCCCCACACACTGAAACCCCATCCGCACACACTGAAACACCTTCCCCACACACTGAATCCCCTTCCCCACATACTGAAACACCTTCCCCACACACTGAAACGCCTTCCACACACACTGAAATACCTTCCCCACACACTGAAACCCCTTCCCCACACACTGAAACACATCCCCACACACTGAAACCCATTTCCCACACACGGAAACACATCCCCACACACTGAAACGCCTTCCCCACACACTGCAACACTTTCCCACACACTGAAACACCAACCCCACACACTGAAACCCCTTCCCGAAACACTGAAAACGCTTCTGCACTCAGCGAAATACTTCCCCACACACTAAAACCACTTACCCACACACTGAAACTCCTTCCCCACACACTGAAACAACTTCCCCACACACAGAAACCCCTACCGCACACACTGAAACACCTTCCCCACACACTGAAACCCCTTTCCCACACACTGAAACCCCGTCCCCAGACACTGTAATCCTTCCCCACACACTGAAACAACTTTCCCACACACTGCAACCCCTTCCCCACACACTGAAGCCCCTTCCCCACACACTGAACCGATTCCCCACACACAGAAACCCTTCCCCACACAATGAAACCCCTTCCCCACATACTGCAACCCTTCCCCACAAACTGAAACCCCTTCCCCACACACTGAATACCCTTCCGCACACAATGAAACACCTGCCCCACACACTGAAACAACTTCCCCACACACTGAATCCCCTTCCCCACAAACTGAAACCCCTTCCGCACACAATGAAACCCTTCCCCACACACTGAAACCCCTTTCCCACACACTGAAACCCCGTCCCCAGACACTGTAATCCTTCCCCACACACTGAAACACTTCCCCACACACTGCAACCGCTTCCCCACACACTGAAACCCATCCCCACACAATGAAACCCCTTCCCCACATACTGCAACCACTTCCCCACAAACTGAAACCCCTTCCCCACACACTGAATACCCTTCCGCACACAATGAAACACCTTCCCCACACACTGAAACAACTTTCCCACACACTGAATCCACTTCCCCACACACTGAATACCCTTCCGCACACAATGAAACACCATCCCCACACACTGAAACCCCTTCCACACACACTGAAACCCATCCCCACACACTGAAACGCAACCCCACACACTGAAACACCTTCCCCACACACTGAACCCCTTCCCCACACACTGCAACACATCCCCACAAAGTGAAACATCTTCCCCACACACTGAAACCACTTCCCCACTCACTGAAACACCTCCCCCACACACTGAAACACCTTCCCCACAAACTGAAATCCCTTCCCCACACACTGAAATACCTTCCCCAGACACTGAAACACCTTCCCCAAACACTGATACCCCTTCACCACACAGTGAAATCCTACCCCACACACTGAAACCTCTTCCCCACGCACTGAAACCCCTTCCACACAAACTGAAACACCTTCCCCACGCACTGAAACACCTCCCCCACACAACAAAACTCCTTCCGCACACACTGTAACGCATTCCCCACACACTGAAAACCTTCCTCACACACAGATACCGCTTCCGCACACACTGAAACCCTTCCCCACACACTGAAACCCTTCCCCACACACTGAAACCCCTATCCACATACTGAAACCCCTTCCACACACACTGAAACTCCTTCCCCACACACCGAAACCCATTCCCCACACATTGAAACCCCTTCCCCATACAATGAATTCCCTTCCACACACAATGAAACACCTTCCCCACACAGTGAAACCCCTTCCCCACACACTGAAACACCTTCCGCACAAACTGAAACCCCATCCGCACACACTGAAACACCTTCCCCACACACTGAATCCCCTTCCCCACATACTGAAACACCTTCCCCACACACTGAAACGCCTTCCACACACACTGAAACACATCCCCACACACTGAAACCCCTTCCCCACACACTGAAACACATCCCCACACACTGAAACCCCTTCCCCACTCACTAAAACCCTTCCCCACACACTGAGACCCCTTCCACACACACTGAAATACCTTCCCCACACACTGAAACCCTGTCCCACACACTGACACCCTTCCCCACACACTGAAACCCCTACCCCACATACTGAAACCCCTTCCGCACACACTGAAACACCTTCCCCACACACTGAAACCCATTCCGCACACTGTTAAACCCTTCCCCACACACTGAAACCCCCTCCCCACACATTGAAACCCCTTCCCGACACACTGAATACCCTTCCACACACAATGAAACACCTTCCCCACAATCTGAAACACCTTAAGCACACACAGAATCCCCTTCCCCACACACTGAAACGCCATCTGCACACAATGAAACACCTTCCCCACACACTGAAACACCTTCCTCACACACTGAATCCCCTTCCCCACATACTGAAACACCTTCCCCACACACTGAAACGCCTTCCACACACACTGAAATAACTTCCCCACACACTGAAACTCCTTCCCCACACACTGAAACACATCCCCACACACTGAAACCCCTTCCCCACACACTGAAACACATCCCCACACACTGAAACGCCTTCCCCACACACTGAAACATATCCCCACACCCTGAAACACCATCCCCACACACTGAAAACCCTTCCCCAAACACTGAAACCCCTTCTGCACTCAGTGAAATCCTTCCCCACACACTGAAACCCATTCCCCACACACTGAAACTCCTTCCCCACATACTGAAACACCTTCCCCTCACACAGAAACCCCTTCCGCACACACTGAAACCCTTCCCCACACACTGAAACCCCATTCCCACACACTGAAACCCCGTCCCCAGACACTGTAATCCTTCCCCACACACTGAAACACTTCCCCACACACTGAAACCACTTCCCCACACACTGAAACCCCTTCCCCAAACACTGAACCCCTTCCCCACACACTGAAACCCTTCCCAACACACTGAAACCCCTTCCCCACATACTGCAACCCCTTCCCCACAAACTGTAACCCCTTCCCCACACACTGAATACCCTTCCGCACACAATGAAACACCTTCCCCACACAATGAAACACCTTCCCCACAAACTGAAACAACTTCCCCACACACTGAATCCCCTTCCCCACAAACTGAAACCCCTTCCGCACACAATGAAACAGCTTCCCCACACACTGAAACCCCTTCCCCACACACTGAAACACCTTCCCCACACACTGAAACCCCTTCCCCACTCACGGAAACCCCTTCCCCACACTCTAAAACCCCTTCCACACACACTGAAACACCTTCCCCACACACTGAAACCACTTCCCCACACACAGAAACCCTTTCTGCACACAGTGAAACCCTTCCCCACACACTGAAACACATTCCCCAAACACTGAAACACATCCCTACACACTGGAACCCCTTCCCCACACAATGAAACCCATCCCCACAAACTGAAACCACTTCCCCACACACTGAAACCACTTCCCTACACACTGAATCCCCTTCCGCACACAATGAAACACCTTCACCACACAATGAAACACCTTCCCTACACACAGAAACCACATCCCCACACACTGAAAACCCTTCCGCACACAAGGAAACACCTTCCCCACTCACTGGAATCCCTTCCCCACACACTGAAACCCTTCCGCACACTCTGCAACCCCTTCCCCAAACACTGAAACACCTTCCCCACACACTGAATCCCCTTCATCACATACTGAAACACCTTCCCCACACACTGAAACGCCTTCCACACACACTGAAATAACTTCCCCACGCACAGAAACCCCTTCCCCACACATTGAAACACATCCCCACACACTGAAACCCCTTCCCCACACACTGAAACTCATCCCCACGCACTGAAACGCCTTCCCCACACACTGAAACATTTCCACACACACTGAAACACCATCCCCACACACTGAAACCACTTCCCCAAACACTGAAACCCCTTCTGCACTCAGTGAAATCCTTCCCCACACACTAAAACCCTTCCCCACACACTGAAACTCCTTCCCCACACACTGAAACACCTTCCCCACACACAGAAACCCCTTCCGCACACACTGAAACCCTTCCCCACATACTGAAACCCCTTCCCCACACATTGAAACACATCCCCACACACTGAAACGCCTTCCCCACACACTGAAACATTTCCCCACACACTGAAACACCATCCCCACACTCTGAAACCACTTCCCCAAACACTGAAACCCCTTCTGCACTCAGTGAAATCCTTCCCCACACACTGAAACCCCTTCCCCACAAACTGAACTCCTTCCCCACACACTGAAACACCTTCCCCACACACAGAAACCCCTTCCGCACACACTGAAACCCTTCCCCACACACTGAAACCCCTTTCCCACACACTGCAACCCCGTCCCCAGACACTGTAATCCTTGCCCACACACTGAAACGCTTCCCCACACACTGAAACCACTTCCCCACACACTGAAACCCCTTCACCCCACACTGAACACCTTCCCGACACACTGAAGCCCTTCCCCACACACTGAAACCCCTTCCCCACATACTGCAACCCCTTCCCCTCAAACTGAAACCCCTTCCCCACACACTGAATACCCTTCCGCACACAATGAAACACCTTCCCCACACACTGAAACAACTACCCCACACACTGAATCCCCTTCCCCACAAACTGAAACCCCTTCCGCACACAATGAAACAGCTTCCCCACACATTGAAACCCCTTCCCCACACACTGAAACACCTTCCGCACACACTGAAACCCCTTCCCCACACACTGAAACCCCTTCCCCACACACTGAAACTCCTTCCCCACACACTGAAACACCTTCCCCACACACAGAAACACCTTCCGCACAAACTGAAACCCATCCCCACACACTGAAACCCCTTTCCCACACACTGAAACCCCGACCCCAGACACTGTAATCCTTCCCCAAACACTGAAACACTTCCCCACACACTGAAACCCCTTCCCCACACACTGAAACCCCTTCCCCACACACTGAACCCCTTCCCCACACACTGAAACCCTTCCCCACACACTGAAACCCCTTCCCCACATACTGCAACCCCTTCCTCACAAACTGAAACCCCTTCCCCACACACTGAATACCCTTCAGCACACAATGAAACACCTTCCCCACACACTGAAACAACTTCCCCACACACTGAATCCCCTTCCCCACAAACTGGAACCCCTTCTGCACACAATGAAACAGCTTCCCCACACACTGAAACCCCTTCCCCACACACTGAAACACCTTCCACACACACTGAAACCCCTTCCGCACACACTGAAACACCTTCCCCACACACTGAAACCCCTTCCCCACATACTGAAACCCCTTCCCCACACTCTTAAACCACTTCCACACACACTGAAACACCTTCCCGACACACTGAAACCACTTCCCCACACATAGAAACCCTTTCTGCACACAGTGAAACCCTTCCCCACACACTGAAACACATTCCCCAAACACTGAAACACATCCCTACACACTGGAACCCCTTCCCCACACAATGAAACCCATCCCCACAAACTGAAACCACTTCCCCACACACTGAAACCACTTCCCTACACACTGAATCCCCTTCCGCACACAATGAAACACCTTCACCACACAATGAAACACCTTCCCTACACACAGAAACCACATCCCCACACACTGAAACCCCTTCCGCACACAAGGAAACACCTTCCCCACTCACTGAAATCCCTTCCCCACACACTGAAAAACCTTCCCCACACACTGAAACCCTTCCGCACACTCTGCATCCCCTTCCCCACATACTGAAAAACCTTCCCCACACACTGAAACACATCCCCACACACTGGAATAACTTCCCCACACACTGAAACACATTTCCCACACACTGAAACACATCCCCACACACTGAAACACATCCCCACACACTGAAACGCCTTCCCCACACACTGAAACATTTCCCCACACACTGAAACACCATCCCCACACACTGAAACCCCTTCCCCAAACACTGAAACCCCTTCTGCACTCAGTGAAATCCTTCCCCACACACTGAAACCCCTTCCCCACATACTGAAACACCTTCCCCACACACTGAAACGCCTTCCACACACACTGAAATAACTTCCCCACACACTGAAACTCCTTCCCCACACACTGAAACACATCCCCACACACTGAAACCCCTACCCCACACACTGAAACACATCCCCACACACTGAAACGCCTTCCCCACACACTGAAACATTTCCCCACACACTGAAACACCATCCCCACACACTGAAACCAGTTCCCCAAACACGGAAGCCCCTTCTGCAATCAGTGAAATCCTTCCCCACACACTGAAACCCATTCCCCACACACTGAAACTCCTTCCCCACACACTGATACACCATCCCCACACACTGAAACCCCATTCCCACACACTGAAACCCCGTCCCCAGACACTGTAATCCTTCCCCACACACTGAAACACTTCCCCACACACTGAAACCACTTCCCCACACACTGAAACCCCTTCCCCCTACACTGAACCCTTTCCCCACACGCTGAAGCCCTTCCCCACACTCTGAAACTCCTTAACCAAATACTGCAACCCCTTCCCCACAAACTGAAACCCCTTCCCCACACACTGAATACCCTTACACACACAATGAAACACCTTCCCCACACACTGAAACAACTTCCCCACACACTGAATCCCCATTCTCACAAACTGAAACCCCTTCCGCACACACTGAAACCCCTTCCCCACACACTGAAACCCCTTCCCCACACACTGAAACTCCTTCCCCACACACTGAAACACCTTCCCCACGCACGGAAACCCCTTCCACACACACTGAAACCCTTCCCCACACACTGAAACCCCTTTCCCACTCACTAAAACCCCGTCCCCAGACACTGTAATCCTTCCCCACACACTGAAACACTTCCCCACACACTGAAACCCCTTCCCCAAACTCTGAAACCCCTTCCCCACACACTGAACCCCTTCCCCACACGCTGAACCCCTTCCCCACACACTGAAACCCCTTCCCCACATACTGAAACCCCTTCCCCACAAACTGAAACCCCTTCCCCACACACTGAATACCCTTCCGCACACAATGAAACACCTTCCCCACACAAAGAAACACCTTCCCCACCCACTGAAACAACTTCCCCACACACTGAATCCCCTTCCCCACAAACGGAAACCCCTTCCGCACACAATGAAACAGCTTCCCCACACACTGAAACCCCTTCCCCACACACTGAAACACCTTCCACACACACTGAAACCCCTTCCGCCCACACTGAAACACCTTCCCCACACACTGAAACCCCTTCCCCACTCACTGAACCCCCTTCACCACACTCTTAAACCCCTTCCACACACACTGAAACACCTTCCCCACACACTGAAACCACTTCCGCACACACTGAAACCCTTTCTGCACACAGTGAAACCCTTCACCACACACTGAAACACATTCCCCAAACACTGAAACACATCCCTACACACTGGAACCCCTTCCCCACACAATGAAACCCATCCCCACAAACTGAAACAACTTCCCCACACACTGAAACCACTTCCCTACACACTGAATCCCCTTCCGCACACAATGAAACACCTTCACCACACAATGAAACACATTCCCTACACACAGAAACCACATCCCCACACACTGAAACCCCTTGCGCACACAAGGAAACACCTTCCCCACTCACTGAAATCCCTTCCCCACACACTGAAACACCTTCCCCACACACTGAAACCCTTCTCCAAACACTGAATCCCCTTCATCACATACTGAAACACCTTCCCCACACACTGAAACGCCTTCCACACACACTGAAATAACTTCCCCACACACAGAAACCCCTTCCCCACACACCGAAACACATCCCCATACACTGAAACCCCTTCCTCACACACTGAAACATTTCCCCACACACTGAAACACCATCCCCACACACTGAAACCACTTCCCCAAACACTGAAACCCCTTCTGCACTCAGTGAAATCCTTCCCCACATACTGAAACGCCTACCCCACACACTGAAACTCCTTCCCCACACACTGAAACACCTTCCCCACACACAGAAACCCCTTCTGCACACACTGAAACCCTTCCCCACATACTGAAACCCCTTCCCCACACACTGAAACACATCCCCACACACTGAAACGCCTTCCCCACACACTGAAACATTTCCCCACACACTGAAACACCATCCCCACACACTGAAACCCCTTCCCCAAACACTGAAACCCCTTCTGCACTCAGTGAAATCCTTCCCCACACAATGAAACACCTTCCCCACACACTGAAACTCCTTCCCCACACACTGAAACACCTTCCCCACACACAGAAACCCCTTCCGCACACACTGAAACCCTTCCCCACACACTGAAACCCCTTTCCCACACACTGAAACCCCGTCCCCAGACACTATAATCCTTCCCCACACACTGAAACACTTCCCCACACACTGGAACCACTTCCCCACACACTGAAACCCCTTCCCCCCACACTGAACCCCTTCCCCACACACTGAAGCCCTTCCCCACACACTGAAAACCCTTCCCCACACACTGCAACCCCTTCCCCACAAACTGAAACCCCTTCCCCACACACTGAATACCCTTCCGCACACTATGAAACACCTTCCCCACACACTGAAACAACTTGCCCACACACTGAATCCCCTTCCCCACAAACTGAAACCCCTTCCGCACACAGTGAAACAGTTTCCCCACACACTGAAACCCCTTCCCCACACACTGAAACTCCTTCCCCACACACTGAAACACCTTCCCCACACACATAAACCCCTTCCGCACAAACTGAAACCCTTCCCCACACACTGAAACCCCTTTCCCACACACTGAAACCCCGTCCCCAGACACTGTAATCCTTCCCCGCACACTGAAACACTTCCCCACAGACTGAAACCGCTTCCCCACACACTGAAACCCTTCCCCACACACTGAAACCCCTTCCCCACATTCTGCAACCCCTTCCCCACAAACTGAAACCCCTTCCCCACACACTGAATTCCCTTCTGCACACAATGAAACTCTTTCCCCACACACTGAAACAACTTCCCCACACATTGAATCCCCTTCCCCACACACTGAAACCCCTTCCACACACAATGAAACAGCTTCCCCACACACTGAAACCCCTTCCCCACACACAGAAACACCTTCCACACACACTGAAACCCCTTCCGCACACACCGAAACACCTTCCCCACACACTGAAACCCCTTCCCCACACACTGAAACACATCCCCACACACTGAAACCCCTTCCCCACACACTGAAACACATCCCCACACACTGAAACGCCTTCCCCACACTCTGAAACATTTCCCCACACACTGAAACACCATCCCCACACACTGAAACCCCTTCCCCAAACACTGAAACCCCTTCTGCACTCAGTGAAATCCTTCCCCACACACTGAAACCCCATCCCCACATACTGAAACACCTTCCCCACATACTGAAACGCCTTCCACACACACTGAAATAAGTTCCCCACACACTGAAACTCCTTCCCCACACACTGAAACACATCCCCACACACTGAAACCCCTTCCCCACACACTGAAACACATCCCCACACATTGAAACGCCTTCCCCACACACTGAAACATTTCCCCACACACTGAAACACCATCCCCACACACTGAAACCCCTTCCCCAAACACTGAAACCCCTTCTGCACTCAGTGAAATCCTTCCCCACACACTGAAACCCATTCCCCACGCACTGAAACTCCTTCCCCACACACTGAAACACCTTCCCCACACACTGAAACCCCATTCCCACACACTCAAACCCCGTCCCCAGACACTGTAATCCTTCCCCACACACTGAAACACTTCCCCACACACTGAAACCACTTCCCCACACACTGAAACCCCTTCCCCCCACACTGAACCCTTTCCCTACACACTGAAGCCCTTCCCCACACTCTGAAACCCCTTACCCACATACTGCAACCCCTTCCCCAAAAACTGAAACCCCTTCCCCACACACTGAAACAACTTCCCCACACACTGAATCCCCTTCCCCACAAACTGAAACCCCTTCCGCACACAATGAAACAGCGTCCCCACACACTGAAACCCCTTCCCCACACACTGAAACACCTTCCGCACACACTGAAACCCCTTCCCCACACACTGAAACCCCTTCCCTACACACTGAAACTCCTTCCCCACACACTGAAACACCTTCCCTACGCACAGAAACCCTTTCCGCACACACTGAAACCCTTCCCCACACACTGAAACCCCTTTCCCACACACTGAAACCCCGTCCCCAGACACTGTAATCCTTCCCCACACACTGAAACACTTCCCCACACACTGAAACCCCTTCCCCAAACACTGAAACACCCTTCCCCACACACTGAACCCCTTCCCCACACACTGACACCCTTCCCCACCCACTGAAACCCCTTCCCCACATACTGCAACCCCTTCCCCACAAACTGAAACCACTTCCCCACACACTGAATACCCTTCCGCACACAATGAAGCACCTTCGCCACACAATGAAACACCTTCCCCACACACTGAAACAACTTCCCCACACACTGAATCCCCTTCCCCACAAACTGAAAACCCTTCCGCACACATTGAAACAGCTTCCCCACACACTGAAACCCCTTCCCCACACACTGAAACACCTTCCCCACAAACTGAAACCCCTTCCGCACACAGTGAAACAGTTTCCCCACACACTGAAACCCCTTCCCCACACACTGAAACTCCTTCCCCACACACTGAAACACCTTCCCCACACACAGAAACCCCTTCCGCACAAACTGAAACCCTTCCCCACACACTGAAACCCCTTTCCCACACACTGAAACCCCGTCCCCAGACACTGTAATCCTTCCCCGCACACTGAAACACTTCCCCACAGACTGAAACCGCTTCCCCACACACTGAAACCCTTCCCCACACACTGAAACCCCTTCCCCACATTCTGCAACCCCTTCCCCACAAACTGAAACCCCTTCCCCACACACTGAATTCCCTTCTGCACACAATGAAACTCTTTCCCCACACACTGAAACAACTTCCCCACACATTGAATCCCCTTCCCCACACACTGAAACCCCTTCCACACACAATGAAACAGCTTCCCCACACACTGAAACCCCTTCCCCACACACAGAAACACCTTCCACACACACTGAAACCCCTTCCGCACACACCGAAACACCTTCCCCACACACTGAAACCCCTTCCCCACACACTGAAACACATCCCCACACACTGAAACCCCTTCCCCACACACTGAAACACATCCCCACACACTGAAACGCCTTCCCCACACACTGAAACATTTCCCCACACACTGAAACACCATCCCCACACACTGAAACCCCTTCCCCAAACACTGAAACCCCTTCTGCACTCAGTGAAATCCTTCCCCACACACTGAAACCCCATCCCCACATACTGAAACACCTTCCCCACACACTGAAACGCCTTCCACACACACTGAAATAAGTTCCCCACACACTGAAACTCCTTCCCCACACACTGAAACACATCCCCCCACACTGAAACACCTTCCCCACACACTGAAACACATCCCCACACATTGAAACGCCTTCCCCACACACTGAAACATTTCCCCACACACTGAAACACCATCCCCACACACTGAAACCCCTTCCCCAAACACTGAAACCCCTTCTGCACTCAGTGAAATCCTTCCCCACACACTGAAACCCATTCCCCACGCACTGAAACTCCTTCCCCACACACTGAAACACCTTCCCCACACACTGAAACCCCATTCCCACACACTGAAACCCCGTCCCCAGACACTGTAATCCTTCCCCACACACTGAAACACTTCCCCACACACTGAAACCACTTCCCCACACACTGAAACCCCTTCCCCCCACACTGAACCCTTTCCCTACACACTGAAGCCCTTCCCCACACTCTGAAACCCCTTACCCACATACTGCAACCCCTTCCCCAAAAACTGAAACCCCTTCCCCACACACTGAATACCCTTCCGCACACAATGAAACACCTTCCCCACACACTGAAACAACTTCCCCACACACTGAATCCCCTTCCCCACAAACTGAAACCCCTTCCGCACACAATGAAACAGCGTCCCCACACACTGAAACCCCTTCCCCACACACTGAAACACCTTCCGCACACACTGAAACCCCTTCCCCACACACTGAAACCCCTTCCCCACACACTGAAACTCCTTCCCCACACACTGAAACACCTTCCCCACGCACAGAAACCCGTTCCGCACACACTGAAACCCTTCCCCACACACTGAAACCCCTTTCCCACACACTGAAACCCCGTCCCCAGACACTGTAATCCTTCCCCACACACTGAAACACTTCCCCACACACTGAAACCCCTTCCCCAAACACTGAAACACCCTTCCCCACACACTGAACCCCTTCCCCACACACTGACACCCTTCCCCACCCACTGAAACCCCTTCCCCACATACTGCAACCCCTTCCCCTCTAACTGAAACCACTTCCCCACACACTGAATACCCTTCCGCACACAATGTTGCACCTTCGCCACACAATGAAACACCTTCCCCACATACTGAAACAACTTCCCCACACACTGAATCCCCTTCCCCACAAACTGAAACCCCTTTCGCACACATTGAAACAGCTTCCCCACACACTGAAACCCCTTCCCCACACTCTTAAACCCCTTCCACACACACTGAAACACCTTCCCCACACACTGAAACCACTTCCCCACACACAGAAACCCTTTCTGCACACAGTGAAACACTCCACCACACACTGAAACACATTCCCCAAACACTGAAACACATCCCTACACACTGGAACCCCTTCCCCACACAATGAAACCCATCCCCACAAACTGAAACCACTTCCCCACACACTGAAACCACTTCCCTACACACTGAATCCCCTTCCGCACACAATGAAACACCTTCACAACACAATGGAACAACTTCCCTACACACAGAAACCACATCCCCACACACTGAAACCCCTTCCGCACACAAGGAAACACCTTCCCCACTCACTGAAATCCCTTCCCCACACACTGAAACACCTTCCCCACACACTGAAACCCTTCCCCACACACTGAATCCCCTTCATCACATACTGAAACACCATCCCCACACACTGAAACCCCTTCCCCAAACACTGAAACCCCTTCTGCACTCAGTGAAATCCTTCCCCACACACTGAAACCCATTCCCCACGCACTGAAACTCCTTCCCCACACACTGAAACACCTTCCCCACACACTGAAACCCCATTCCCACACACTGAAACCCCGTCCCCAGACACTGTAATCCTTCCCCACACACTGAAACACTTCCCCACACACTGAAACCACTTCCCCACACACTGAAACCCCTTCCCCCCACACTGAACCCTTTCCCTACACACTGAAGCCCTTCCCCACACTCTGAAACCCCTTACCCACATACTGCAACCCCTTCCCCAAAAACTGAAACCCCTTCCCCACACATTGAATACCCTTCCGCACACAATGAAACACCTTCCCCACACACTGAAACAACTTCCCCACACACTGAATCCCCTTCCCCACAAACTGAAACCCCTTCCGCACACAATGAAACAGCATCCCCACACACTGAAACCCCTTCCCCACACACTGAAACACCTTCCGCACACACTGAAACCCCTTCCCCACACACTGAAACCCCTTCCCCACACACTGAAACTCCTTCCCCACACACTGAAACACCTTCCCCACGCACAGAAACCCGTTCCGCACACACTGAAACCCTTCCCCACACACTGAAACCCCGTCCCCAGACACTGTAATCCTTCCCCACACACTGAAACACTTCCCCACACACTGAAACCCCTTCCCCAAACACTGAAACACCCTTCCCCACACACTGAACCCCTTCCCCACACACTGACACCCTTCCCCACCCACTGAAACCCCTTCCCCACATACTGCAACCCCTTCCCCACAAACTGAAACCACTTCCCCACACATTGAATACCCTTCCGCACACAATGAAGCACCTTCGCCACACAATGAAACACCTTCCCCACACACTGAAACAACTTCCCCACACACTGAATCCCCTTCCCCACAAACTGAAACCCCTTCCGCACACATTGAAACAGCTTCCCCACACACTGAAACCCCTTCCCCACACTCTTAAACCCCTTCCACACACACTGATACACCTTCCCCACACACTGAAACCACTTCCCCACACACAGAAACCCTTTCTGCACACAGTGAAACCCTTCACCACACACTGAAACACATTCCCCAAACACTGAAACACATCCCTACACACTGGAACCCCTTCCCCACACAATGAAACCCATCCCCACAAACTGAAACCACTTCCCCACACACTGAAACCACTTCCCTACACACTGAATCCCCTTCCGCACACAATGAAACACCTTCACAACACAATGGAACAACTTCCCTGCACACAGAAACCACATCCCCACACACTGAAACCCCTTCCGCACACAAGGAAACACCTTCCCCACTCACTGAAATCCCTTCCCCACACACTGAAACACCTTCCCCAAACACTGAAACCCTTCCCCACACACTGAATCCCCTTCATCACATACTGAAACACCTTCCCCACACACTGAAACGCCTTCCACACACACTGAAACACCTTCCCCACACACAGAAACCCCTTCCCCACACACTGAAACACATCCCCACACACTGAAACCCCTTCCCCACACACTGAAACACATCCCCACACACTGAAACGCCTTCCCCACACACTGAAACATTTCCCCACACACTGAAACACCATCCCCACACACTGAAACCACTTCCCCAAACACTGAAACCCCTTCTGCACTCAGTGAAATCCTTCCCCACAGACTGAAACCCCTTCCCCACACACTGAAACTCCTTCCCCACACACTGAAACACCTTCCCCACACACAGAAACCCCTTCCGCACCCACTGAAACCCTTCCCCACATTCTGAAACCCCTTCCCCACACACTGAAACACATCCCCACACACTGAAACGCCTTCCCCACACACTGAAACATTTCCCCACACACTGAAACACCATCCCCACACGCTGAAACCCCTTCCCCAAACACTGAAACGACTTCTGCACTCAGTAAAATCCTTCCCCACACACTGAAACCCCTTCCCCACACACTGAAACTCCTTCCCCACACACTGAAACACCTTCCCCACACACAGAAACCCCTTCCGCACACACTGAAATCCTTCCCCACACACTGCAACCCATTTCCCACACACTGAAACACCGTCCCCAGACACTGTAATCCTTCCCCACACACTGAAACACTTCCCCACACACTGGAACCACTTCCCCACACACTGAAACCCCTTCCCCCCACACTGAACCCCTTCCCCACACACTGAGGCCCTTCCCCACACACTGAAACCCCTTCCCCAAATACTGCAACCCCTTCCTCACAAACTGAAACCCCTTCCCCACACACTGAATAGCCTTCCGCACACAATGAAACACCTTCCCCACACACTGAAACAACTTCCCCACACACTGAATCCCCTTCCCCACAAACTGAAACCCCTTCCGCACACAATGAATCAGCTTCCCCACACACTGAAACCCCTTCCCCACACACTGAAACACCTTCCGCACAAACTGAAACCCCCTTCCCCACAAACTGAAACCCCTTCCCCACACACTGAAACTCCTTCCCCACACACTGAAACACCTTCCCCACACACAGAAACCCCTTCCTCACAAACTGAAACCCTTCCCCACACACTGAAACCCCTTTCCCACACACTGAAACCCCGTCCCCAGACACTGTAATCCCTCCCCGCACACTGAAACACTTCCCCACACAATGAAACCCCTTCCCCACACACTGAAACCCCTTCCACACACACTGAACCCCTTCCCCACACACTGAAACCCTTCCCCACAAACTCAAACCCCTTCCACACATACTGCAACCCCTTCCCCACAAACTGAAACCCCTTCCCCACACACTGAATACCCTTCCGCACACAATAAAACACCTTCCCCACACACTGAAACAACTTCCCCACACATTGAATCCCCTTCCCCACAAACTGAAACCCCTTCCGCACACAATGAAACAGCTTCCCCACACACTGAAACCCCTTCCCCACACACTGAAACACCTTCCACACACACTGAAACCCCTTCCGCACACACTGAAACACCTTCCCCACACACTGAAACCCCTTCCCCACACACTGAAACCCCTTCCCCACACTCTTAAACCCCTTCCACACTCACTGAAACACCTTCCCCACACACTGAAACCACTTCCCCAGACACAGAACCCCTTTCTGCACACAGTGAAACCCTTCCCCACACACTGAAACACATTCCCCAAACACTGAAACACATCCCTACACACTGGAACCCCTTCCCCACACAATGAAACCCATCCCCACAAACTGAAACACCTTCCCCACACACTGAATCCACTTCCCTACACACTGAATCCCCTTCCGCACACAATGAAACACCTTCACCACACAATGAAACACCTTCCCTACACACAGAAACCACATCCCCACACACTGAAACCCCTTCCGCACACAAGGAAACACCTTCCCCACTCACTGAAGTCCCTTCCCCACACACTGAAACACCTTCCCCACACACTGAAACCCTTCCCCACACACTGAATCCCCTTCATCACATACTGAAACACCTTCCCCACAAACTGAAACGCCTTCCACACACACTGAAATATCTTCCCCTCACACAGAAACCCCTTCCCCACACACTGAAACGCCTTCCCCACACACTGAAACATTTCCCCACACACTGAAACACCATCCCCACAAACTGAAACCCCTTCCCCACACACTGAAACCCCTTCTGCACTCAGTGAAATCCTTCCCCACACACTGAAACCCCTTCCCCACAAACTGAAACACCTTCCCCACACACTGAAACCCTTCCCCACACACTGAATCCCCTTCATCACATACTGAAACACCTCCCCCACACACTGAAACGCCTTCCACACACACTGAAATAACTTCCCCGCACACAGAAACCCCTTCCCCACACACTGAAACACATCCCCGCACACTGAAACCCCTTCCCCACACACTGAAACACATCCCCACACACTGAAACGCCTTCCCCACACACTGAAACATTTCCCCACACACTGAAACACCATCCCCACACACTGAAACCACTTCCCCAAACACTGAAACCCCTTCTGCATTCAGTGAAATCCTTCCCCACACACAGAAACTCCTTCCCCACACACTGAAACACCGTCCCCACACACAGAAACCCCTTCCGCACACACTGAAACCCTTCCCCACACACTGAAACCCCTTTCCCACACACTGAAACCCCGTCCCCAGACACTGTAATCCTTCCCCACACACTGAAACACTTCCCCACCCACTGGAACCACTTCCCCACACACTGAAACCCCTTCCCCACACACTGAATACCCTTCTGCACACAATGAAACACCTTCCCCACACACTGAAACAAATTCCCCACACACTGAATCCCCTTCCCCACAAACTGAAACCCCTTCCGCACACAATGAAACAGCTTCCCCACACACTGAAACTCCTTCCCCACACACTGAAACACCTTCCGCACACACTGAAACCCCTTCCCCACAAACTGAAACCCCTTCCCCACACACTGAAACTCCTTCCCCACACACTGAAACACCTTCCCCACACACAGAAAACCCTTCCTCACAAACTGAAACCCTTCCCCACACACTGAAACCCCTTTCCCACACACTGAAACCCCGTCCCCAGACACTGTAATCCTTCCCCGCACACTGAAACCCCTTCCACACATACTGCAACCCCTTCCCCACAAACTGAAACCCCTTCCCCACACACTGAATTCCCTTCCGCATACAATGAAATACCTTCCCCACACACTGAAACAACTTCCCCACACATTGAATCCCCTTCCCCACAAACTGAAACCCCTTCCGCACACACTGAAACACCTTCCACACACACTGAAACCCCTTCCGCACACACTGAAACACCTTCCCCACACACTGAAACCCCTTCCCCACACTCTTAAATCCCTTCCACACACACTGAAACACCTTCCCCACACACTGAAACCACTTCCCCACACACAGAAACCCTTTCTGCACACAGTGAAACCCTTCCCCACACACTGAAACACATTCCCCAAACACTGAAACACATCCCTACACACTGGAACCCCTTCCCCACACAATGAAACCCATCCCCACAAACTGAAACACCTTCCCCACACACTGAAACCACTTCCCTACACACTGAATCCCCTTCCGCACACAATGAAACACCTTCACCACACAATGAAACACCTTCCCTACACACAGAAACCACATCCCCACACACTGAAACCCCTTCCGCACACAAGGAAACACCTTCCCCACTCACTGAAATCCCTTCCCCACACACTGAAACACCTTCCCCACACACTGAAACCCTTCCCCACACACTGAATCCCCTTCATCACATACTGAAACACCTTCCCCACAAACTGAAACGCCTTCCACACACACTGAAATATCTTCCCCTCACACAGAAACCCCTTCCCCACACACTGAAACACATCCCCACACACCGAAACCCCTTCCCCACACACTGAAACACATCCCCACACACTGAAACGCCTTCCCCACACACAAGGAAACATTTCCCCACACACTGAAACACCATCCCCACACACTGAAACCACTTCCCCAAACACTGAAACCCCTTCTGCACTCAGTGAAATCCTTCCCCACACACTGAAACCCCTTCCCCACACACTGAAACTCCTTCCCCACACACTGAAACACCTTCCCCACACACAGAAACCCCTTCCGCACACACTGAAACCCTTCCCCACATACTGAAACCCCTTCCCCACACACTGAAACACATCCCCACACACTGAAACGCCTTCCCCACACACTGAAACATTTCCCCACACACTGAAACACCATCCCCACAAACTGAAACCCCTTCCCCGCACACTGAAACCCCTTCTGCACTCAGTGAAATCCTTCCCCACACACTGAAACCCCTTCCCCACACACTGAAACACCTTCCCCACACACTGAAACCCTTCCCCACACACTGAATCCCCTTCATCACATACTGAAACACCTCCCCCACACACTGAAACGCCTTCCACTCACACTGAAATAACTTCCCCGCACACAGAAACCCCTTCCCCACACACTGAAACACATCCCCACACACTGAAACCCCTTCCCCACACACTGAAACACATCCCCACACACTGAAACGCCTTCCCCACACACTGAAACATTTCCCCACACACTGAAACACCATCCCCACACACTGAAACCACTTCCCCAAACACTGAAACCCCTTCTGCACTCAGTGAAATCCTTCCCCACACACTGAAACTCCTTCCCCACACACTGAAACACCTTCCCCACACACAGAAACCCCTTCCGCACACACTGAAACCCTTCCCCACACACTGAAACCCCTTTCCCACACACTGAAACCCCGTCCCCAGTCACTGTAATCCTTCCCCACACACTGAAACACTTCCCCACCCACTGGAACCACTTCCCCACAAACTGAAACCCCTTCCCCCCACACTGAACCCCTTCCCCACACACTGAAGCCCTTCCCCACACACTGAAACCCCTTCCCCACATACTGCAACCCCTTCCCCACAAACTGAATACCCTTCCGCACACAATGAAACACCTTCCCCACACACTGAAACAACTTCCCCACACACTGAATCCCCTTCCCCACAAACTGAAACCCCTTCCGCACACAATGAAACAGCTTCCCCACACCCTGAAACCCCTTCCCCACACACTGAAACACCTTCCGCACACACTGAAACCCCTTCCCCACATACTGAAACCCCTTCCCCACACACTGAAACTCCTTCCCCACACACTGAAACACCTTCCCCACACACAGATACCCCTTCCGCACATACTGAAACCCTTCCCCACACACTGAAACACCTTTCCCACACACTGAAACCCCGTCCCCAGACACTGTAATCCTTCCCCGCACACTGAAACACTTCCCCACACAATGAAACCCCTTCCCCACACACTGAAACCCCTTCCCCACACACTGAACCCCTTCCCCACACACTGAAACCCTTCCCCACACACTGAAACCACTTCCCCACATACTGCAACCCCTTCCCCACAAACTGAAACCCCTTCCCCACACACTGAATACCCTTCCGCACACAATGAAACTCCTTCCCCACACACTGAAACAACTTCCCCACACACTGAATCCCCTTCCCCACAAACTGAAACCCCCTCCGCACACAATGAAACAGCTTCCCCACACACTGAAACCCCTTCCCCACACACTGAAACACCTTCCACACACACTGAAACCCGTTCCGCACGCACTGAAACACCTTCCCCACACACTGAAACCCCTTCCCCACACACTGAAACCCCTTCCCGACACACTGAAACCACTTCCCCACAGATAGAAACCCTTTCTGCACACAGTGAAAACCTTCCCCACACACTGAAACACATTCCCCAAACACTGAAACACATCCCTACACACTGGAACCCCTTCCACACACAATGAAACCCATCCCCACAAACTTAAACCACTTCCGCACACACTGAAACCACATCCCTACACACTGAATCCCCTTCCGCACACAATGAAACACCTTCCCCACACAATGAAACACCTTCCCTACACACAGAAACCACAACCCCACACACTGAAAACCCTTCCGCACTCAAGGAAACGCCTTCCCCACTCACTGAAATCCCTTCGGCACACTCTGAAACACCTTCCCCACACACTGAAACCCTTCCGCACACTCTGCAACCCCTTCCCCACACACGGAAACACCTTCGCCACACACTGAATCCCCTTCCCCACATACTGAAACACCATCCCCACACACTGCAACGCCTTCCCCAAACACTGAAACCCCTTCTGCACTCAGTGAAATCCTTCCCCACACACTGAAACCCCTTCCCCACATACTGAAACACCTTTCCCACACACTGAAACGCCTTCCACACACACTGAAATAACTTCCCACACACTGAAACTCCTTCCCCACACACTGAAACACATTCCCACACACTGAAACCCCTTCCCCACACACTGAAACACATCCCCACACACTGAAACGCCTTCCCCACACACTGAAACATTTCCCCACATACTGAAACACCATCCCCACACACTGAAACCCCTTCCCCAAACACTGAAACCCCTTCTGCACTCAATGAAATACTTCCCCACACACTGAAACCCATTTCCCACACACTGAAACTGCTTCCCCACACACTGAAACACCTTCCCCACACACAGAAACCCCTTCCGCACACACAGAAACCCTTCCCCACACACTGAAACCACATTCCCACACACTGAAAGCCAGTCCCCAGACACGGTAATCCTTCCCCACACACTGAAACACTTCCCCACACACTGAAACCACTTCCCCACACACTGAAACCCCTTCCCCCCACACTGAACCCTTTCCCCACACACTGAAGCCCTTCCCCACACACTGAAACCCCTTACCCACATACTGCAACCCCTTCCCCACAAACTGAAACCCCTTCCCCACACACTGAATACCCTTCCGCACACAATGAAACACCTTCCCCACACACTGAAACAACTTCCCCACGCACTGAATCCCCTTCCCCACAAACTGAAACCCCTTCCGCACACAATGAAACAGCGTCCCCACACACTGAAACCCCTTCCCCACACACTGAAACACCTTCCGCACACACTGAAACCCCTTCCCCACACACTGAAACCCCTTCCCCACACACTGAAACTCCTTCCCCACACACTGAAACACCTTCCCCACGCACAGAAACCCCTTCCGCACACACTGAAACCCTTCCCCACGCACTGAAACCCCGTTCCCACACACTGAAACCCCGTCCCCAGACACTGTAATCCTTCCCCACACACTGAAACACTTCCCCACACACTGAAACACCTTCCCCAAACACTGAAACCCCTTCCCCACACAGTGAACCCCTTCCCCACACACTGAAACCCTTCCCCACACACTGAAACCCCTTCCCCACAAACTGAAACCCCTTCCCCACATACTGAATACCCTTCCGCACACAATGAAACACCTTCCCCACGTAATGAAACACCTTCCCCACACACTGAAACAACTTCCCCACACACTGAATCCCCTTCCCCACAAACTGAAACCCCTACCGCACACAATGAAACAGCTTCCCCACACACTGAAACCCCTTCCCCACACACTGAAACACCTTCCACACACACTGAAACCCCTTCCGCACACACTGAAACAGCTTCCCCACACACTGAAACCCCTTCCCCACACACTGAAACACCTTCCGCACACACTGAAACCCCTTCCCCACACACTGAAATCCCTTCCCCACACACTGAAACTCCTTCCCCACACACTGAAACACCTTCCCCACGCACTGAAACCCCGTTCCCACACACTGAAACCCCGTCCCCAGACACCGTAATCTTTCCCCACACACTGAAACACTTCCCCACACACTGAAACACCTTCCCCAAACACTGAAACCCCTTCCCCACACACTGAACCCCTTCCCCACACACTGAAACCCTTCCCCACACACTGAAACCCCTTCCCCACAAACTGAAACCCCTTCCCCACATACTGAATACCCTTCCGCACACAATGAAACACCTTCCCCACGTAATGAAACACCTTCCCCACACACTGAAACAACTTCCCCACACACTGAATCCCCTTCCCCACAAACTGAAACCCCTTCCGCACACAATGAAACAGCTTCCCCACACACTGAAACCCCTTCCCCACACACTGAAACACCTTCCACACACACTGAAACCCCTTCCGCACACACTGAAACAGCTTCCCCACACACTGAAACCCCTTCCCCACTCACTGAAACCCTTTCCCCACACTCTTAAACCCCTTCCACACACACTGAAACACCTTCCCCACACACTGAAACCACTTCCCCACACACAGAAACCCTTTCTGCACACAGTGAAACCCTTCCCCACACACTGAAACACATTCCCCAAACACTGAAACACATCCCTACACACTGAAACACCATCCCCACACACTGAAACCACTTCCCCAAACACTGAAACCCCTTCTGCACTCAGTGAAATCCTTCCCCACACACTGAAACCCCTTCCACACACACTGAAATAACTTCCCCACACACAGAAACCCCTTCCCCACACACTGAAACACATCCCCACACACTGAAACACCATCCCCACACACTGAAACCACTTCCCCAAACACTGAAACCCCTTCTGCACTCAGTGAAATCCTTCCCCACACACTGAAACCCCTTCCCCACACACTGAAACTCCTTCCCCACACACTGAAACACCTTCCCCACACACAGAAACCCCTTCCGCACACACTGAAACCCTTCCCCACAGACTGAAACCCCTTCCCCACACACTGAAACACATCCCCACACACTGAAACGCCTTCCCCACACACTGAAACATTTCCCCACACACTGAAACACCATCCCCACACACTGAAACCCCTTCCCCAAACACTGAAACCCCTTCTGCACTCAGTGAAATCCTTCCCTACACACTGAAACCCCTTCCCCACACACTGAAACTCCTTCCCCACACACTGAAACACCTTCCCCACACACAGAAACCCCTTCCACACACACTGAAACCCTTCCCCACACACTGAAACCCCTTTCCCACACACTGCAACCCCGTCCCCAGACACTGTAATCCTTCCCCACACACTGAAACACTTCCCCACACACTGGAACCACTTCCCCACACACTGAAACCCCTTCCCCCCACACTGAACCCCTTCCCCACACACTGAAGCCCTTCCCCACACACTGAAACCCCTTCCCCACATACTGCAACCCCTTCCCCACAAACTGAAACCCCTTCCCCACACACTGAATACCCTTCCGCACACAATGAAACACCTTCCCCACACACTGAAACTCCTTCCCCACACACTGAAACACCTTCCACACACACTGAATCCCCTTCTGCACACACTGAAACACCTTCTCCACACACTGAAACCCCTTCCCCACTGACTGAAACCCTTTCCCCACACTCTTAAACCCCTTCCACACACTCTGAAACACCTTCCCCACACACTGAAACCACTTCCCCACACACGGAAACCCTTTCTGCACACAGTGAAACCCTTCCCCACACACTGAAACACATTCCCCAAACACTGAAACACATCCCTACACACTGGAACCCCTTCCCCACACAATGAAACCCATCCCCACAAACTGAAACCACTTCCCCACACACTGAAACCACTTCCCCACACACTGAATCCCCTTGCGCACACAATGAAACACCTTCACCACACAATGAAACAGCTTCCCTACACACAGAAACCACATCCCGACACACTGAAACACCTTCCACACACAAGGAAACACCTTCCCCACTCACTGAAATCCCTTCCCCACACACTGAAACACCTTCCCCACACACTGAAACACTTCCCCACACACTGAATCCCCTTCATCACATACTGAAACACCTTCCCCACACACTGAAACGCCTTCCACACACACTGAAATCCCTTCCCCACACACTGAAACTCCTTCCCCACACACTGAAACACCTTCCCCACGCACAGAAACCCCTTCCGCACACACTGAAACCCTTCCCCACGCACTGAAACCCCGTTCCCACACACTGAAACCCCGTCCCCAGACACTGTAATCCTTCCCCACACACTGAAACACTTCCCCACACACTGAAACACCTTCCCCAAACACTGAAACCCCTTCCCCACACACTGAACCCCTTCCCCACACACTGAAACCCTTCCCCACACACTGAAACCCCTTCCCCACAAACTGAAACCCCTTCCCCACATACTGAATACCCTTCCGCACACAATGAAACACCTTCCCCACGTAATGAAACACCTTCCCCACACACTGAAACAACTTCCCCACACACTGAATCCCCTTCCCCACAAACTGAAACCCCTTCCGCACACAATGAAACAGCTTCCCCACACACTGAAACCCCTTCCCCACACACTGAAACACCTTCCACACACACTGAAACCCCTTCCGCACACACTGAAGCAGCTTCCCCACACACTGAAACCCCTTCCCCACTCACTGAAACCCTTTCCCCACACTCTTAAACCCCTTCCACACACACTGAAACACCTTCCCCACACACTGAAACCACTTCCCCACACACAGAAACCCTTTCTGCACACAGTGAAACCCTTCCCCACACACTGAAACACATTCCCCAAACACTGAAACACATCCCTACACACTGGAACCCCTTCCCCACACAATGAAACCCATCCCCACAAACTGAAACCACTTCCCCACACACTGAAACCACTTCCCTCCACACTGAATCCCCTTCCGCACACAATGAAACACCTTCACCACAAAATGAAACAGCTTCCCTACACACAGAAACCACATCCCGACATTCTGAAACCCCTTCCGCACACAAGGAAACACCCTCCCCACTCACTGAAATCCCTTCCCCACACACTGAAACACCTTCCCCACACACTGAAACCCTTCCCCACACACTGAATCCCCTTCATCACATACTGAAACACCTTCCCCACACACTGAAACGCCTTCCACACACACTGAAATAACTTCCCCACACACAGAAACCCCTTCCCCACACACTGAAACACATCCCCACACACTGAAACACCATCCCCACACACTGAAACCACTTCCCCAAACACTGAAACCCCTTCTGCACTCAGTCAAATCCTTCCCCACACACTGAAACCCCTTCCCCACACACTGAAACTCCTTCCCCACACACTGAAACACCTTCCCCACACACAGAAACCCCTTCCGCACACACTGAAACCCTTCCCCACAGACTGAAACCCCTTCCCCACACACTGAAACACATCCCCACACACTGAAACGCCTTCCCCACACACTGAAACATTTCCCCACACACTGAAACACCATCCCCACACACTGAAACCCCTTCCCCAAACACTGAAACCCCTTCTGCACTCAGTGAAATCCTTCCCTACACACTGAAACCCCTTCCCCACACACTGAAACTCCTTCCCCACACACTGAAACACCTTCCCCACACACAGAAACCCCTTCCACACACACTGAAACCCTTCCCCACACACTGAAACCCCTTTCCCACACACTGAAACCCCGTCCCCAGACACTGTAATCCTTCCCCACACACTGAAACACTTCCCCACACACTGGAACCACTTCCCCACACACTGAAACCCCTTCCCCCCACACTGAACCCCTTCCCCACACACTGAAGCCCTTCCCCACACACTGAAACCCCTTCCCCACATACTGCAACCCCTTCCCCACAAACTGAAACCCCTTCCCCACACACTGAATACCCTTCCGCACACAATGAAACACCTTCCCCACACACTGAAACTCCTTCCCCACACACTGAAACACCTTCCACACACACTGAATCCCCTTCCGCACACACTGAAACACCTTCTCCACACACTGAAACCCCTTCCCCACTCACTGAAACCCTTTCCCCACACTCTTAAACCCCTTCCACACACTCTGAAACACCTTCCCCACACACTGAAACCACTTCCCCACACACGGAAACCCTTTCTGCACACAGTGAAACCCTTCCCCACACACTGAAACACATTCCCCAAACACTGAAACACATCCCTACACACTGGAACCCCTTCCCCACACAATGAAACCCATCCCCACAAACTGAAACCACTTCCCCACACACTGAAACCACTTCCCCACACACTGAATCCCCTTGCGCACACAATGAAACACCTTCACCACACAATGAAACAGCTTCCCTACACACAGAAACCACATCCCGACACACTGAAACCCCTTCCACACACAAGGAAACACCTTCCCCACTCACTGAAATCCCTTCCCCACACACTGAAACACCTTCCCCACACACTGAAACACTTCCCCACACACTGAATCCCCTTCATCACATACTGAAACACCTTCCCCACACACTGAAACGCCTTCCACACACACTGAAATCCCTTCCCCACACACTGAAACACCTTCCCCACACACTGAAACCCTTCCCCACACACTGAATCCCCTTCATCACATACTGAAACACCTTCTCCACACACTGAAACGCCTTCCACACACACTGAAATACCTTCCCCACACACTGAAACCCCTTCCCCACACACTGAAACACATCCACACACACAGAAACCCCTTACACACTCACTAAAACACTTCCCCACACACTGAGACCCCTTCCACACACACTGAAATACCTTCCCCACACACTGAAACCCTGTCCCACACACTGAAACCCTTCCCCACACACTGAAACCCCTACCCCACATACTGAAACCCCTTCCCCACACACTGAAACAACTTCCCCACACACCGAAACCCATTCCGCACACTGTTAAACCCTTCCCCACACACTGAAACCCCCTCCCCACAAATTGAAACCCCTTCCACACACACTGAATACCCTTCCACACACACAGAATCCCCTTCCCCACACACTGAAACGCCATCTGCACACAATGAAGCACCTTCCCCACACACTGAAACCCCTTCCCCACACACTGAAACCCCGTCCCCAGACACTGTAATCCTTCCCCACACACTGAAACACTTCCCCACACACTGAAACCACTTACCCACACACTGAAACACCTTCCCCCCACACTGAACCCCTTCCCCACACACTGAAGCCCTTCCCCACACACTGAAACCCCTTCTCCACATACTGCAACCCCTTCCGCACAAACTGAAACTCCATCCGCACACACTGAAACACCTTCCTCACACACTGAATCCCCTTCCCAACATACTGAAACACCTTCCCCACACACTGAAACGCCTTCCACACACACTGAAATAACTTCCCCACACACTGAAACTCCTTCTCCCCACACACTGAAACACATCCCCACACACTGAAACCCCTTCCCCACACACTGAAACACATCCCCACACACTGAAACGCCTTCCCCACACACTGAAACATATCCCCACACACTGAAACACCATCCCCACACAGTGAAACCCCTTCCCCAAACACTGAAACCCCTTCTGCACTCGGTGAAATCCTTCCCCACACACTGAAACCCATTCCCCACACACAGAAACCCCTTCCGCACTCTCTGAAACCCTTCCCCACACACTGAAACCCCATTCCCACACACTGAAACCCCGTCCCCAGACACTGTAATCCTTCCCCACACACTGAAACACTTCCCCACACACTGAAACCACTTACCCACACACTGAAACCCCTTCCCCCCACACTGAACCCCTTCCCCACACACTGAAGCCCTTCCCCACACACTGAAACCCCTTCTCCACATACTGCAACCCCTTCCCCACAAACTGAAACCCCTTCCCCACACACTGAATACCCTTCCGCACACAATGAAACACCTTCCCCACACACTGACACAACTTCCCCACACACTGAATCCCCTTCCCCACAAACTGAAACCCCTTCCGCACACAAAGAAACAGCTTCCCCACACGCTGAAACCCCTTCCCCACACACTGAAACACCTTCCGCACACACTGAAACACCTTGCCCACACAATGAAACCCGTTCCCCACAAACTGAAACTCCTTCCCCACACACTGAAACACCTTCCCCACGCACAGAAACCCCTTCCGCACACACTGAATCCCTTCGCCGCACACTGAAACACCTTTCCCACACACTGAAACCCCGTCCCCAGACACTGTATTCCTTCCCTACACACTGAAACACTTCCCCACACACTGAAACCCCTTCCCCACACACTGAAACCCCTTCCGCACACACTGAACCCCTTCCCCACACACTGAAACCCTTCCCCACTCACTGAAACCCCTTCCCCACTTACTGCAACCCCTTCCCCACACACTGAATACACTTCCGCACACAATGAAACACCTTCCCCACACAATGAATCCCCTTCCCCACAAACTGAAACCCCTTCTGCACACAATGAAACAGCTTCCCCACACACTGAAACCCCTTCCCCACACACTGAAACACCTTCCACACACTCTGGATCCCCTTCCGCACACACTGAAACACCTTCCCCACACACTGAAACCCCTTCCCCACTCACTGAAACCCATTCCCCACACTCTTAAACCCCTTCCACACACACTGAAACACCTTCCCCACACACT
This sequence comes from Heterodontus francisci, assembly GCF_036365525.1. NCBI lineage: Eukaryota > Metazoa > Chordata > Chondrichthyes > Heterodontiformes > Heterodontidae > Heterodontus > Heterodontus francisci. The sequence continues at coordinate 401,154 of NW_027140954.1, read as the reverse complement.
GAAACCACTTCCCCACACACAGAAACCCTTTCTGCACACAGAGAAACCCTTCCCCACACACTGAAACACATTCCCCAAACACTGAAACACATCCCTACACACTGGAACCCCTTCCCCACACAATGAAACCCATCCCCACAAACTGAAACCACTTCCCCACACACTGAAACCACTTCCCTACACACTGAATCCCCTTCTGCACACAATGTAACACCTTCACCACACAATGAAACACCTTCCCTACACACAGAAACCACATCCCCACACACTGAAACCCCTTCCGCACACAAGGAAACACCTTCCCCACTCACTGAAATCCCTTCCCCACACACTGAAACACCTTCCCCACACACTGAAACCCTTCCGCACACTCTGCAACCCCTTCCCCAAACACTGAAACACCTTCCCCACACACTGAATCCCCTTCATCACATACTGAAACACCTTCCCCACACACTGAAACGCCTTCCACACACACTGAAATAACTTCCCCACACACAGAAACCCCTTCCCCACACACTGAAACCCTTCCCCACACACTGAAACCCCTTCCCCACACACTGAAACACATCCCCACACACTGAAACGCCTTCCCCACACACAGAAACATTTCCCCACACACTGAAACACCATCCCCACACACTGAAACCACTTCCCCAAACACTGAAACCCCTTCTGCACTCAGTGAAATCCTTCCCCACACACTGAAACCCCTTCCCCACACACTGAAACTCCTTCCCCACACACTGAAACACCTTGCCCACACACAGAAACCCCTTCCGCACACACTGAAACCCTTCCCCACATTCTGAAACCCCTTCCCCACACACTGAAACACATTCCCACACACTGAAACGCCTTCCCCACACACTGAAACATTTCCCCACACACTGAAACACCATCCCCACACACTGAAACCCCTTCCCCAAACACTGAAACCCCTTCTGCACTCAGTGAAATCCTTCCCCACACACTTAAACCCCTTCCCCACACACTGAAACTCTTCCCCACACACTGAAACACTTCCCCACACACTGAAAACACTTCCCCACACACTGAAACCCCTTCCCCCCACACTGAACCCCTTCCCCACACACTGAAGCCCTTCCCCACACACTGAAACCCCTTCCCGACATACTGCAACCCCTTCCCCTCAAACTGAAACCCCTTCCCCACACACTGAATACCCTTCCACACACAACGGAACACCTTCCCCACACACTGAAACAACTTCCCCACACACTGAATCCCCTTCCCCACAAACTGAAACCCCTTCCGCACACAATGAAACAGCTTCCCCACACACTGAAACCCCTTCCCCACACACTGAAACACCTTCCGCACACACTGAAACCCCTTCCCCACACACTGAAACCCCTTCCCCACACACTGAAACTCCTTCCCCACACACTGAAACACCTTCCCCACACACAGAAACCCCTTCCGCACAAACTGAAACCCTTCCCCACACACTGAAACCCGTTTCCCACACACTGAAACCCCGTCCCCAGACACTGTAATCCTTCCCCGCACACTGAAACACTTCCCCACACACTGAAACCCCTTCCCCACACACTGAAACCCCTTCTGCACACACTGAGTCCCTTCCCCACACACTGAAACCCTTCCCCACACACTGAAACCCCTTCCCCACATACTGCTACCCCTTCCCCACAAACTGAAACCCCTTCCCCACACACTGAATACCCTACCGCACACAATGAAACACCTTCCCCACACACTGAAACAACTTCCCCACACACTGAATCCCCTTCCCCACAAACTGAAACCCCTTCCGCACACAATGAAACAGCTTCCCCACACACTGAAACCCCTTCCCCACACACTGAAACACCTTCCACACACACTGAAACCCTTCCGCACACACTGAAACACCTTCCCCACACACTGAATCCCCTTCCCCACACACTGAAACCCCTTCCCGACACACTGAAACCACTTCCCCACAGATAAAAACTCTTTCTGCACACAGTGAAACCCTTCCCCACACACTGAAACACATTCCCCAAACACTGAAACACCTCCCTACACACTGGAACCCCTTCCCCACACAATGAAACCCATCCCCACAAACTGAAACCACTTCCCCACACACTGAAACCACATCCCTACACACTGAATCCCCTTCCGCACACAATGAAACACCTTCCCCACACAATGAAACGCCTTCCCTACACACAGAAACCACATCCCCACACACTGAAACCCCTTCCGCACACAGGGAAACACCTTCCCCACTCACTGAAATCCCTTCCCCACACACTGAAACACCTTCCCCACACACTGAAACCCTTCCGCACACTCTGCAACCGCTTCCCCACACACGGAAACACCTTCGCCACACACTGAATCCCCTTCCCCACATACTGAAACACCTTCCCCACACACTGCAACGCCTTCCACACACACTGAAATAACTTCCCCTCACACTGAAATCCCTTCCCCAAACACTGAAACACATCCCCACACAGTGAAACCCCTTCCCCACACACTGAAACACATCCCCACACACTGAAACGCCTTCCCCACACACTGAAACACCATCCCCACACACTGAAACCCCTTCCCCAAACACTGAAACCCCTTCTGCAATCAGTGAAATCCTTCCCCACACACTGAAACCCCTTCCCCACATACTGATACACCTTTCCCACACACTGAAACGCCTTCCACACACACTGAAATAACTTCCCCACACACTGAAACTCCTTCCCCACACACTGAAACACATCCCCACACACTGAAACCCCTTCCCAACACACTGAAACACATCCCCACACACTGAAACGCCTTCCCCACACACTGAAACATTTCCCCACACACTGAAACTCCATCCTCACACACTGAAACCCCTTCCCCAAACACTGAAACCCCTTCTGCACTCAGTGAAATCCTTCCCCACACACTGAAACCCATTCCCCACACACTGAAACTCCTTCCCCAGACACTGAAACACCTTCCCCACACACAGAAACCCCTTGCGCACACACGGAAACCCTTCCCCACACACTGAAACCCCATTCCCACACACTGAAAGCCCGTCGCCAGACACGGTAATCCTTCCCCACACACTGAAACACTTCCCCACACACTGAAACCACTTCCCCACACACTGAAACCCCTTCCCCCCACACTGAACCCTTTCCCCACACACTGAAGCCCTTCCCCACACACTGAAACCCCTTACCCACATACTGCAACCCCTTCCCCACAAACTGAAACCTCTTCCCCACACACTGAATACCCTTCCGCACACAATGAAACACCTTCCCCACACACTGAAACAACTTCCCCACACACTGAATCCCCTTCCCCACAAACTGAAACCCCTTCCACACACAATGAAACAGCGTCCCCACACACTGAAACCCCTTCCCCACACACTGAAACACCTTCCGCACACACTGAAACCCCTTTCCCACACACTGAAACCCCGTCCCCAGACAGTGTAATCCTTCCCCACACACTGAAACACTTCCCCACACACTGAAACCCCTTCCCCAAACACTGAAACCCCTTCCCCACACACTGAACCCCTTCCCCACACACTGAAACCCTTCCCCACACACTGAAACCCCTTCCCCACATACTGCAACCCCTTCCCCACAAACTGAAACCCCTTCCCCACACACTGAATACCCTTCCGCACACAATGAAACACCTTCCCCACATAATGAAACACCTTCCCCACACACTGAAACAACTTCCCCACACACTGAATCCCCTTCCCCACAAACTGAAACCCCTTCCGCACACAATGAAACAGCTTCCCCACACACTGAAACACCTTCCCCACACACTGAAACACCTTCCACACACACTGAAACCCCTTCCGCACACACTGAAACAGCTTCCCCACACACTGAAACCCCTTCCCCACTCACTGAAACCCTTTCCCCACACTCTTAAACCCCTTCCACACACACTGAAACACCTTCCCCACACACTGAAACCACTTCCCCACACACAGAAACCCTTTCTGCACACAGTGAAACCCTTCCCCACACACTGAAACACATTCCCCAAACACTGAAACACATCCCTACACACTGGAACCCCTTCCCCACACAATGAAACCCATCCCCACAAACTGAAACCACTTCCCCACACACTGAAACCACTTCCCTACACACTGAATCCCCTTCCGCACACAATGAAACACCTTCACCACACAATGAAACAGCTTCCCTACACACAGAAACCACATCCTGACACACTGAAACCCCTTCCACACACAAGGAAACACCTTCCCCACTCACTGAAATCCCTTCCCCACACACTGAAACACCTTCCCCACACACTGAAACCCTTCCCCACACACTGAATCCCCTTCATCACATACTGAAACACCTTCCCCACACACTGAAACGCCTTCCACACACACTGAAATAACTTCCCCACTCACAGAAACCCCTTCCCCACACACTGAAACACATCCCCACACACTGAAATCCCTTCCCCACACACTGAAACACATCCCCACACACTGAAACGCCTTCCCCACACACTGAAACATTTCCCCACACACTGAAACACCATCCCCACACACTGAAACCACTTCCCCAAACACTGAAACCCCTTCTGCACTCAGTGAAATCCTTCCCCACACACTGAAACCCCTTCCCCACACACTGAAACTCCTTCCCCACACACTGAAACACCTTCCCCACACACAGAAACCCCTTCCGCACCCACTGAAACCCTTCCCCACATACTGAAACCCCTTCCCCACACACTGAAACACATCCCCACACACTGAAACGCCTTCCCCACACACTGAAACATTTCCCCACACACTGAAACACCATCTCCACACACTGAAACCCCTTCCCCAAACACTGAAACCCCTTCTGCACTCAGTGAAATCCTTCCCCACACACTGAAACCCCTTCCCCACACACTGAAACTCCTTCCCCACACACTGAAACACCTTCCCCACACACAGAAACCCCTTCCGCACACACTGAAACCCTTCCCCACACACTGAAACCCCTTTCCCACACACTGAAACCCGTCCCCAGACACTGTAATCCTTCCCCACACACTGAAACACTTCCCCACACACTGGAACAACTTTCCCACACACTGAAACCCCTTCCCCCCACACTGAACCCCTTCCCCACACACTGAAGCCCTTCCCCACACACTGAAACCCCTTCCCCACATACTGCAACCCCTTCCCCACAAACTGAAACCCCTTCCCCACACACTGAATACCCTTCCACACACAATGAAACACCTTCCCCACACACTGAAACAACTTCCCCACACACTGAATCCCCTTCCCCACAAACTGAAACCCCTTCCGCACACAATGAAACAGCTTCCCCACACACTGAAACCCCTTCCCCACACACTGAAACACCTTCCGCACACACTGAAACCCCTTCCCCACACACTGAAACCCCTTCCACACACACTGAAACTCCTTCCGTACAAACTGAAACCGTTCCCCACACACTGAAACCCCTTTCCCACACACTGAATCCCCGTCCCCAGACTCTGTAATCCATCCCCGCACACTGAAACACTTCCCCACACACTGAAACACCTTCCCCACACACTGAAACCCCTTCCCCACACACTGAACCCCTTCCTCACACACTGAAACCCTTCCCCACACACTGAAACCCCCTCCCCACAAACTGCAACCCCATCCCCACAAACTGAAACCCCTTCCCCACACACTGAATACCCTTCCGCACACAATGAAACACCTTCCCCACACACTGAAACACCTTCCCCACACATTGAATCCCCTTCCCCACAAACTGAAACCCCTTCCGCACACAATGAAACAGCTTCCCCACACAGTGAATCCCCTTCCCCACATACTGAAACACCTTCCCCACACACAGCAACGCCTTCCACACACACTGAAATATCTTCCCCACACACTGAAACCCCTTCCCCACACACTGAAACACATCCCCACACAGTGAAACCCCTTCCTCACACACTGAAACACATCCCCACACACCGAAACGCCTTCCCCACACACTGAAACATCATCCCCACACACTGAAACCCCTTCCCCAAACACTGAAACCCCTTCTGCACTCAGTGAAATCCTTCCCCACACACTGAAACCCCTTCCCCACATACTGATACACCTTTCCCACACACTGAAACGCCTTCCACACACACTGAAATAACTTCCCCACACACTGAAACTCCTTCCCCACACACTGAAACACATCCCCACACACTGAAACCCCTTCCCCACACACTGAAACACATCCCCACACACTGAAACGCCTTCCCCACACACTGAAACATTTCCCCACACACTGAAACTCCATCCCCACACACTGAAACCCCTTCCCCAAACACTGAAACCCCTTCTGCACTCAGTGAAATCCTTGCCCACACACTGAAACCCATTCCCCACACACTGAAACTCCTTCCCCAGACACTGAAACACCTTCCCCACACACAGAAACCCCTTCCGCACACACGGAAACCCTTCCCCACACACTGAAACCCCATTCCCACACACTGAAAGCCCGTCCCCAGACACGGTAATCCTTCCCCACACACTGAAACACTTCCCCACACACTGAAACCACTTCCCCACACACTGAAACCCCTTCCCCCCACACTGAACCCTTTCCCCACACACTGAAGCCCTTCCCCACACACTGAAACCCCTTACCCACATACTGCAACCCCTTCCCCACAAACTGAAACCTCTTCCCCACACACTGAATACCCTTCCGCACACAATGAAACACCTTCCCCACACACTGAAACAACTTCCCCACACACTGAATCCCCTTCCCCACAAACTGAAACCCCTTCCACACACAATGAAACAGCGTCCCCACACACTGAAACCCCTTCCCCACACACTGAAACACCTTCCGCACACACTGAAACCCCTTTCCCACACACTGAAACCCCGTCCCCAGACACTGTAATCCTTCCCCACACACTGAAACACTTCCCCACACACTGAAACCCCTTCCCCAAACACTGAAACCCCTTCCCCACACACTGAACCCCTTCCCCACACACTGAAACCCTTCCCCACACACTGAAACCCCTTCCCCACATACTGCAACCCCTTCCCCACAAACTGAAACCCCTTCCCCACACACTGAATCCCCTTCCGCACACAATGAAACACCTTCCCCACATAATGAAACACCTTCCCCACACACTGAAACAACTTCCCCACACACTGAATCCCCTTCCCCACAAACTGAAACCCCTTCCGCACACAATGAAACAGCTTCCCCACACACTGAAACACCTTCCCCACACACTGAAACACCTTCCACACACACTGAAACCCCTTCCGCACACACTGAAACAGCTTCCCCACACACTGAAACCCCTTCCCCACTCACTGAAACCCTTTCCCCACACTCTTAAACCCCTTCCACACACACTGAAACACCTTCCCCACACACTGAAACCACTTCCCCACACACAGAAACCCTTTCTGCACACAGTGAAACCCTTCCCCACACACTGAAACACATTCCCCAAACACTGAAACACATCCCTACACACTGGAACCCCTTCCCCACACAATGAAACCCATCCCCACAAACTGAAACCACTTCCCCACACACTGAAACCACTTCCCTACACACTGAATCCCCTTCCGCACACAATGAAACACCTTCACCACACAATGAAACAGCTTCCCTACACACAGAAACCACATCCTGACACACTGAAACCCCTTCCACACACAAGGAAACACCTTCCCCACTCACTGAAATCCCTTCCCCACACACTGAAACACCTTCCCCACACACTGAAACCCTTCCCCACACACTGAATCCCCTTCATCACATACTGAAACACCTTCCCCACACACTGAAACGCCTTCCACACACACTGAAATAACTTCCCCACACACAGAAACCCCTTGCCCAAACACTGAAACACATCCCCACACACTGAAACCCCTTCCCCACACACTGAAACACATCCCCACACACTGAAACGCCTTCCCCACACACTGAAACATTTCCCCACACACTGAAACACCATCCCCACACACTGAAACCACTTCCCCAAACACTGAAACCCCTTCTGCACTCAGTGAAATCCATCCCCACACACTGAAACCCCTTCCCCACACACTGAAACTCCTTCCCCACACACTGAAACACCTTCCCCACACACAGAAACCCCTTCCGCACCCACTGAAACCCTTCCCCACAAGACTGAAACTCCTTCCCCACACACTGAAACACATCCCCACACACTGAAACGCCTTCCCCACACACTGAAACCCCTTCCCCAAACACTGAAACCCCTTCTGCACTCAGTGAAATCCTTCCCCACACACTGAAACCCCTTCCCCACACACTGAAACACCATCCCCACACACTGAAACCCCTTCCCCAAACACTGAAACCCCTTCTGCACTCAGTGAAATCCTTCCCCACACACTGAAACCCCTTTCCCACACACTGAAACTCCTTCCCCACACACTGAAACACCTTCCCCACACACAGAAACCCCTTCCGCACGCACTGAAACCCTTCCCCACACACTGAAACCCCTTTCCCACACACTGAAACCCGTCCCCAGACACTGTAATCCTTCCCCACACACTGAAACACTTCCCCACACACTGGAACAACTTCCCCACACACTGAAACCCCTTCCCCCCACACTGAACCCCTTCCCCACACACTGAAGCCCTTCCCCACACACTGAAACCCCTTCCCCACATACTGCAACCCCTTCCCCACAAACTGAAACCCCTTCCCCACACACTGAATACCCTTCCGCACACAATGAAACACCTTCCCCACACACTGAAACAACTTCCCCACACACTGAATCCCCTTCCCCACACAAGGAAACACCTTCCCCACTCACTGAAATCCCTTCCCCACACACTGAAACACCTTCCCCACACACTGAAACCCTTCCCCCAAGTGGATGAGGGTAAACCAGTGGATGTGGTGTACATGGATTTTAGTAAGGCATTTGATAAGGTCCCCCATGGTAGACTTATGGAGAAAGTCAGGAGGCATGGGATAGTGGGGAATGTGGCCAGTTGGATTAAGAATTGGCTAACTGATAGAAGGCAGAGAGTGGTCTTAGATGGTAAATACTCAGCCTGGAGCCCAGTTACCAGTGGCGTGCCGCAGGGATCAGTTCTGGGTCCTCTCCTGTTTGTGATTTTTATTAACGACTTGGATGAGGAAGTCGAAGGGTGGGTCAGTAAATTTGCAGATGATACAAATGTTGGTGGAGTTGTGGATACCGAGGAGGGCTATTGTCGTCTGCAAAGGGACTTGGATAGGTTGCAGTGCTGGGCTGAGAAGTGGCAGATGGAGTTTAACCCTGAAAAGTGTGAGGTCGTCCATTTTGGAAGGACAAACATGAATGTAAAATACTGGGTTAACGGTAGGGTTCTTGGGCATGTGGAGGAGCAGAGAGACCTTGGGGTCTATGTGCATAGATCATTGAAAGTTGCAACTCAAGTGGATAGGGCTGTGAAGAAGGCATATGGGGTGTTAGCGTTCATTAGCAGAGGGATTGAATTTAAGAGCCGTGAGGTGATGATGCAGCTGTACAGGACCTTGGTAAGGCCTCATTTGGAGTACTGTGTGCAGTTCTGGTCGCCTCATTTTAGGAAGGATGTGGAAGCCTTGGAGAGGGTGCAGAGGAGATTTACCAGGATGTTGCCTGGAATGGAGAATAAGTCTTACGAGGAAAGGCTGAACATTCTAGGCCTCTTCTCATTAGAACGGAGAAGGATGAGGGGTGACATGATAGAGGTTTATAAGATGATCAGGGGAATAGATAGGGTAGACAGTCAGAAACTTTTTCCCCGGGTGGAGCAAAGCGTTACAAGGGGTCATAAATTTAAGGTGAAGGGTGGGAGATATAGGGGGGATGTCAGGGGAAGGTTCTTTACCCAGAGAGTGGTCGAGGCATGGAATGCCTTGCCCGGGGAAGTTGTTGAGTCAGAAACTTTAGGGACTTTCAAAAGGCTTTTGGATAGGTATATGGATAAAGGAGAATGATGGGGTATAGATTAAATTGTCCTTGACAGAGGACAAAGGATCGGCACAACATTGTGGGCCGAAGGGCCTGTTCTGTGCTGTATGTTCTATGTTCTATGTTCTATGTTCTAAACTGAAACCCCTTCCGCACACAATGAAACAGCTTCCCCACACACTGAAACCCCTTCCCCACACACTGAAACACCTTCCGCACACACTGAAACCACTTCCCCACACACTGAAACCCCTTCCCCACACACTGAAACTCCTTCCTCACACACTGAAACACCTTCCCCACACACAGAAACCCCTTCCACACAAACTGAAACCGTTCGACACACACTGAAACCCATTTCCCACACACTGAAACCCCGTCCCCAGACTCTGTAATCCATCCCCGCACACTGAAACACTTCCCCACACACTGAAACACCTTCCCCACACACTGAAACCCCTTCCCCACACACTGAACCCCTTCCCCACACACTGAAACCCTTCCCCACACACTGAAACCCCTTCCCCACAAACTGCAACCCCTTCCCCACAAACTGAAACCCCTTCCCCACACACTGAATACCCTTCCGCACACAGTGAAACACCTTCCCCACACACTGAAACACCTTCCCCACACATTGAATCCCCTTCCCCACAAACTGAAATCCCTTCCGCACACAATGAAACAGCTTCCCCACACACTGAAACCCCTTCCCCACACACTGAAACACCTTCCACACACACTGAAACCCCTTCCGCACACACTGAAACACCTTCCCCACACACTGAAACCCCTTCCCCACACACTGAAACCCCTTCCCCACACTCTTTAACCCCTTCCGCACACACTGAAACACCTTCCCGACACACTGAAACCACTTCCCCACACACAGAAACCCTTTCTGCAAACAGTGAAACCCTTCCCCACACACTGAAACACATTCCCCAAACACTGAAACACATCCCTACACACTGAAACCCCGTCCCCAGACACTGTAATCCTTCCCCGCACACTGAAACACTTACCCACACACTGAAACACCTTCCCCACACACTGAAACCCCTTCCCCACACACTGAACCCCTTCCCCACACACTGAAACCCTTCCCCACACACTGAAACCCCTTGCCCACAAACTGCAACCCCTTCCCCACAAACTGAAACCCCTTCCCCACACACCGAATACCCTTCCGCACACAATGAAACACCTTCCCCACACAATGAAACAGCTTTTCCACACATTGAATCCCCTTCCCCACAAACTGAAACCCCTTCCGCACACAATGAAGCAGCTTCCCCACACACTGAAACCCCTTCCCCACACAATGAAACACCTTCCACACACACTGAAACCCCTTCCGCACACACTGAAACACCTTCCCCACACACTGAAACCCCTTCCCCACACACTGAAACCCCTTCCCCACACACTGAAACACCTTCCGCACACACTGAAGCCCTTCCCCACACACTGAAACCCCTTACCCACATACTGCAACCCCTTCCCCACAAACTGAAACCTCTTCCCCACACAATGAATACCCTTCCGCACACAATGAAACACCTTCCCCACACACTGAAACAACTTCCCCACACACTGAATCCCCTTCCCCACAAACTGAAACCCCTTCCACACACAATGAAACAGCGTCCCCACACACTGAAACCCCTTCCCCACACACTGAAACACCTTCCGCACACACTGAAACCCCTTCCCCACACAGTGAAACCCCTTCCCCACACACTGAAACTCCTTCCCCACACACTGAAACACCTTCCCCACGCACAGAAACCCCTTCCGCACACACTGAAACCCTTCCCCACACACTGAAACCCCTTTCCCACACACTGAAACCCCGTCCCCAGACACTGTAATCCTTTCCCACACACTGAAACACTTCCCCACACACTGAAACCCCTTCCCCAAACACTAAAACCCCTTCCCCACACACTGAACCCCTTCCCCACACACTGAAACCCTTCCCCACACACTGAAACCCCTTCCCCACATACTGCAACCCCTTCCCCACAAACTGAAACCCCTTCCCCGCACACTGAATACCCTTCCGCTCACAATGAAACACCTTCCCCACATAATGAAACACCTTCCCCACACACTGAAACAACTTCCCCACACACTGAATCCCCTTCCCCACAAACTGAAACCCCTTCCGCACACAATGAAGCAGCTTCCCCACACACTGAAACCCCTTCCCCACACACTGAAACACCTTCCACACACACTGAAACCCCTTCCGCACACACTGAAACCCCTTCCCCTCTCACTGAAACCCTTTCCCCACACTCTTAAACCCCTTCCACACACACTGAAACACTTTCCCCACACACTGAAACCACTTCCCCACACACAGAAACCCTTTCTGCACACAGTGAAACCCTTCCCCACACACTGAAACACATTCCCCAAACACTGAAACACATCCCTACACACTGGAACCCCTTCCCCACACAATGAAACCCATCCCCACAAACTGAAACCACTTCCCCACACACTGAAACCACTTCCCTACACACTGAATCCCCTTCCGCACACAATGAAACACCTTCACCACACAATGAAACAGCTTCCCTACACACAGAAACCACATCCCGACACACTGAAACCCCTTCCACACACAAGGAAACACCTTCCCCACTCACTGAAATCCCTTCCTCACACACAGATACCCCTTCCGCACACACTGAAACACCTTCGCCACACACTGAAACCCCTTCCCTACACACTGAATCCCCTTCCCCATACACTGAGACCCCGTCCACACACACTGAAATACCTTGCCCACACACTGAAATCCTGCCCCACACACTGAAACCCTTCCCCACACACTGAAACCCCTACCCCACATACTGAAACACCTTCCCCACACACTGAAACACCTTCCCCACCCACCGAAACCCATTCTGCACACAGTTAAACCCTTCCCCACACACTGAAACCCCCTCCCCACACATTGAAACCCCTTCCCCACAAACTGAATACCCTTCCACACACAATGAAACACCTTCCCCACACAATGAAACACATTCCGCACACACAGAATCCCCTTCCCCACACACTGAAACGCCTTCCGCACACAATGAAACACCTTCCCCACACACTGAAACCTCTTCCCCACACACTGAAACAGCTTCCGCACAAACTGAAACTCCTTCCGCACACACTGAAACACCTTCCCCACACGCTGAATCCCCTTCCCCACACACTGAAACACCTTTCCCACACACTGAAACGCCTTCCACACACACTGAAATACCTTCCCCACACACTGAAACCCCTTCCCCACACACTGGAATACATCCCCACACACTGAAACCCCTTCCCCACACAGTGAAACACATCCCCACACAATGAAACGCCTTCCCCACACACTGAAACACATCCCCACACACTGAAACACCTTCCCCACACACTGAAACCCCTTCCCCAAACACTGAAACCCCTTCTGCACTCAGTGAAATCCTTCCCCACACACTGAAACCCCTTCCCCACAGACTGAAACCCCTTCCCACACACTGAAAGCACATCCCCACACACTGAAACGCCTTCCCCACACACTGAAACATTTCCCCACACGCTGAAACACCATCCCCACTCACTGAAACCCCTTCCCCACACACTGAAACCCCTTCCCCACACACTGAAACTCCTTCCCCACACACTGAAACACCTTCCCCACACACAGAAACCCCTTCCGCACACACTGAAACCCTTCCCCACACACTGAAACACCTTTCCCACACACTGAAACCCCGTCCCCAGACACTGTAATCCTTCCCCACACACTGAAACACTTCCCCACACACTGGAACCACTTCCCCACACACTGAAACCCCTTCCCCCCACAATGAACCCCTTCCCCACACACTGAAGCCCGTCCCCACACACTGAAACCCCTTCCCCACATACTGCAACACCTTCCCCACAAACTGAAACCCCTTCCCCACACACTGAATACCCTTCCGCACACAATGAAACACCTTCCCCACACACTGAAACAACTGCCCCACACACTGAATCCCCTTACCCACAAACTGAAACCCCTTCCGCACACAATGAAACAGCTTCCCCACACACTGAAACCCCTTCCCCACACACTGAAACACCTTACGCACACACTGAAACCCCTTCCCCACACACTGAAACCCCTTCCCCACACACTGAAACTCCTTCCTCAACACTGAAACACCTTCCCCACACACAGAAACCCCTTCCGCACAAACTGAAACCGTTCCCCACACACTGAAACCCCTTTCCCACACACTGAAACCCCGTCCCCAGACTCTGTAATCCTTCCCCGCACACTGAAACACTTCCCCACACACTGAAACACCTTCCCCACACACTGAAACCCCTTCCCCACACACTGAACCCCTTCCCCACACACTGAAACCCTTCCCCACACACTGAAACCCCTTCCCCACAAACTGCAACCCCTTCCCCACAGACTGAAACCCCTTCCCCACACACTGAATACCCTTCCGCACACAATGAAACACCTTCCCCACACACTGATACACCTTCCCCACACATTGAATCCCCTTCCCCACAAACTGAAACCCCTTCCGCACACAATGAAACACCTTCCCCACACACTGAAACCCCTTCCCCACACACTGAAACCCCTTCCCCATACTCTTAAACCCCTTCCACACACACTGAAACACCTTCCCGACACACTGAAACCACTTCCCCACACACAGAAACCCTTTCTGCACACAGTGAAAGCCTTCCCCACACACTGAAACACATTCCCCAAACACTGAAACACATCCCTACACACTGAAACCCCGTCCCCAGACACTGTAATCCTTCCCCGCACACTGAAACACTTCCCCACACACTGAAACACCATCCCCACACACTGAAACACCTTCCCCACACACTGAACCCCTTCCCCACACACTGAAACCCTTCCCCACACACTGAAACCCCTTCCCCACATACTGCAACCCCTTCCCCACAAACTGAAACCCCTTCCCCACACACTGAATACCCTTTCGCACACAAGAAACACCTTCGCCACACACTGAAAAAGCTTCCCCACACATTGAATCCCCTTCCCCACAAACTGAAACCCCTTCCGCACACAATGAAACAGCTTCCCCACACACTGAAACCCCTTCCCCACACACTGAAACACCTTCCACACACACTGAAACCCCTTCCGCACACACTGAAACACCTTCCCCACACACTGAAACCCCTTCCCCACACACTGAAACCCCTTCCCCACACTCTTAAACCCCTTCCACACACACTGAAACACCTTCCCGACACACTGAAACCACTTCCCCACACGCAGAAACCCTTTCTGCACACAGTGAAACCCTTCCCCACACACTGAAACACATTCCCCAAACACTGAAACACATCCCTACACACTGGAACCCCTTCCACACACAATGAAACCCATCCCCACAAACTGAAACCACTTCCCCACACACTGAAACCACTTCCCTACACACTGAATCCCCTTCCGCAAACAATCAAACACCTTCCCCACACAATGAAACATCTTCCCGACACACAGAAACCACATCCCCACACACTGAAACCCCTTCCGCACACAAGGAAACACCTTCCCCACTCACTGAAATCCCTTCCTCACACACAGATACCCCTTCCGCACACACTGAAACACCTTCCCCACACACTGAAACCCCTTCCCTACACACTGAATCCCCTTCCCCAGACACTGAGACACCGTCCACACACACTGAAATCCCTTGCCCACACACTGAAACCCTGCCCCACACACTGAAACCCTTCCCCACACACTGAAACCCCTACCCCACATACTGAAACACCTTCCCCACACACTGAAACACCTTCCCCACCCACCGAAACCCATTCCGCACACAGTTAAACCCTTCCCCACACACTGAAACCCCCTCCCCACACATTGAAACCCCTTCCCCACACACTGAATACCCTTCCACACACAATGAAACACCTTCCCACACAATGAAACACATTCCGCACACACTGAATCCCCTTCCCCACACACTGAAACGCCTTCCGCACACAATGAAACACCTTCCCCACACACTGAAACCTCTTCCCCACACACTGAAACACATTCCGCACAAACTGAAACTCCTTCCGCACACACTGAAACACCTTCCCCACACGCTGAATCCCCTTCCCCACACACTGAAACACCTTTCCCACACACTGAAACGCCTTCCACACACACTGAAATACCTTCCCCACACACTGAAACCCCGTCCCCAGACACTGTAATCCTTCCCCACACACTGAAACACTTCCCCACACACTGGAACCACTTCCCCACACACTGAAACCCCTTCCCCCCACAATGAACCCCTTCCCCACACACTGAAGCCCGTCCCCACACACTGAAACCCCTTCCCCACATACTGCAACACCTTCCCCACAAACTGAAACCCCTTCCCCACACACTGAATACCCTTCCGCACACAATGAAACACCTTCCCCACACACTGAAACAACTGCCCCACACACTGAATCCCCTTACCCACAAACTGAAACCCCTTCCGCACACAATGAAACAGCTTCCCCACACACTGAAACCCCTTCCCCACACACTGAAACACCTTACGCACACACTGAAACCCCTTCCCCACACACTGAAACCCCTTCCCCACACACTGAAACTCCTTCCTCAACACTGAAACACCTTCCCCACACACAGAAACCCCTTCCGCACAAACTGAAACCGTTCCCCACACACTGAAACCCCTTTCCCACACACTGAAACCCCGTCCCCAGACTCTGTAATCCTTCCCCGCACACTGAAACACTTCCCCACACACTGAAACACCTTCCCCACACACTGAAACCCCTTCCCCACACACTGAACCCCTTCCCCACACACTGAAACCCTTCCCCACACACTGAAACCCCTTCCCCACAAACTGCAACCCCTTCCCCACAGACTGAAACCCCTTCCCCACACACTGAATACCCTTCCGCACACAATGAAACACCTTCCCCACACACTGATACACCTTCCCCACACATTGAATCCCCTTCCCCACAAACTGAAACCCCTTCCGCACACAATGAAACACCTTCCCCACACACTGAAACCCCTTCCCCACACACTGAAACCCCTTCCCCATACTCTTAAACCCCTTCCACACACACTGAAACACCTTCCCGACACACTGAAACCACTTCCCCACACACAGAAACCCTTTCTGCACACAGTGAAACCCTTCCCCACACACTGAAACACATTCCCCAAACACTGAAACACATCCCTACACACTGAAACCCCGTCCCCAGACACTGTAATCCTTCCCCGCACACTGAAACACTTCCCCACACACTGAAACACCATCCCCACACACTGAAACACCTTCCCCACACACTGAACCCCTTCCCCACACACTGAAACCCTTCCCCACACACTGAAACCCCTTCCCCACATACTGCAACCCCTTCCCCACAAACTGAAACCCCTTCCCCACACACTGAATACCCTTTCGCACACAAGAAACACCTTCGCCACACACTGAAAAAGCTTCCCCACACATTGAATCCCCTTCCCCACAAACTGAAACCCCTTCCGCACACAATGAAACAGCTTCCCCACACACTGAAACCCCTTCCCCACACACTGAAACACCTTCCACACACACTGAAACCCCTTCCGCACACACTGAAACACCTTCCCCACACACTGAAACCCCTTCCCCACACACTGAAACCCCTTCCCCACACTCTTAAACCCCTTCCACACACACTGAAACACCTTCCCGACACACTGAAACCACTTCCCCACACGCAGAAACCCTTTCTGCACACAGTGAAACCCTTCCCCACACACTGAAACACATTCCCCAAACACTGAAACACATCCCTACACACTGGAACCCCTTCCACACACAATGAAACCCATCCCCACAAACTGAAACCACTTCCCCACACACTGAAACCACTTCCCTACACACTGAATCCCCTTCCGCAAACAATCAAACACCTTCCCCACACAATGAAACATCTTCCCGACACACAGAAACCACATCCCCACACACTGAAACCCCTTCCGCACACAAGGAAACACCTTCCCCACTCACTGAAATCCCTTCCTCACACACAGATACCCCTTCCGCACACACTGAAACACCTTCCGCACACACTGAAACCCCTTCCCTACACACTGAATCCCCTTCCCCAGACACTGAGACCCCGTCCACACACAGTGAAATCCCTTGCCCACACACTGAAACCCTGCCCCACACACTGAAACCCTTCCCCACACACTGAAACCCCTACCCCACATACTGAAACACCTTCCCCACACACTGAAACACCTTCCCCACCCACCAAAACCCATTCCGCACACAGTTAAACCCTTCCCCACACACTGAAACCCCCTCCCCACACATTGAAACCCCTTCCCCACACACTGAATACCCTTCCACACACAATGAAACACCTTCCCACACAATGAAACACATTCCGCACACACTGAATCCCCTTCCCCACACACTGAAACGCCTTCCGCACACAATGAAACACCTTCCCCACACACTGAAACCTCTTCCCCACACACTGAAACACATTCTGCACAAACTGAAACTCCTTCCGCACACACTGAAACACCTTCCCCACACGCTGAATCCCCTTCCCCACACACTGAAACACCTTTCCCACACACTGAAACGCCTTCCACACACACTGAAATACCTTCCCCACACACTGAAACCCCTTCCCCACACACTGGAACACATCTCCACACACTGAAATCCCTTCCCCACACATTGAACACACATCCCCACACAATGAAACACATCCCCACACACTGAAACACCTTCCCCACACACTGAAACCCCTTCCCCAAACACTGAAACCCCTTCTGCACTCAGTGAAATCCTTCCCCACACACTGAAACCCCTTCCACACACACTGAAACACCTTCCCCACACACTGTAACACCTTCCCCACACACTGAAACCCCTTCCGCACACACTGAAACCCTTCCCCACACACTGAGACCCCTTTCCCAAACACTGAAACCCCGTCCCCAGACACTGTAATCCTTCCCCACACACTGAAACACTTCCCCACACACTGAAACCCCTTCCCCACACACTGAAACCCATTCCCCACACACTGAAACCCCTTCCCCACACACTGAACCCCTTCCCCACACACTGGAACACATCGCCACACACTGAAATCCCTTCCCCACACAGTGAACACACATCCCCACACAATGAAACACATCCCCACACACTGAAACACCTTCCCCACACACTGAAACCCCTTCCCCAAACACTGAAACCCCTTCTGCACTCAGTGAAATCCTTCCCCACACACTGAAACCGCTTCCACACACACTGAAACACCTTCCCCACACACTGTAACACCTTCCCCACACACTGAAACCCCTTCCGCACACACTGAAACCCTTCCCCACACACTGAGACCCCTTTCCCAAACACTGAAACCCCGTCCCCAGACACTGTAATCCTTCCCCACACACTGAAACACTTCCCCACACACTGAAACCCCTTCCCCACACACTGATACCCATTCCCCACACACTGAAACCCCTTCCCCACACACTGAACCCCTTCCCCACACACTGAAACCCTTCCCCACACACTGAAACACCTTCCCCACATACTGCAACCCCTTCCCCACACACTGAAACACCTTCGCCACACAATGAAACACCTTCCCCACACACTGAATCCCCTTACCCACAAACTGAAACCCCTTCCGCACACAATGAAACAGCTTCCCCACACACTGAAACCCCTTCCCCACACACTGAAACACCTTACGCACACACTGAAACCCCTTCCCCACTCACTGAAACTCCTTCCTCAACACTGAAACACCTTCCCCACACACAGAAACCCCTTCCGCACAAACTGAAACCGTTCCCCACACACTGAAACCCCTTTCCCACACACTGAAACCCCGTCCCCAGACTCTGTAATCCTTCCCCGAACACTGAAACACTTCCCCACACACTGAAACACCTTCCCCACACACTGAAACCCCTTCCCCACACACTGAACCCCTTCCCCACACACTGAAACCTTCCCCACACACTGAAACCCCTTCCCCACAAACTGCAACCCCTTCCCCACAAACTGAAACCCCTTCCCCACACACTGAATACCCTTCCGCACACAATGAAACAACTTCCCCACACACTGATACACCTTCCCCACACATTGAATCCCCTTCCCCACAAACTGAAACCCCTTCCGCACACAATGAAACAGCTTCCCCACACACTGAAACCCCTTCCCCACACACTGAAACACCTTCCACACATACTGAAACCCCTTCCGCACACACTGAAACACCTTCCCCACACACTGAAACCCCTTCCCCACACACTGAAACCCCTTCCCCATACTCTTAAACCCCTTCCACACACACTGAAACACCTTCCCGAAACACTGAAACCACTTCCCCACACACAGAAACCCTTTCTGCACACAGTGAAACCCTTCCCCACACACTGAAACACATTCCCCAAACACTGAAACACATCCCTACACACTGAAACCACGTCCCCAGACATTGTAATCCTTCCCCGCACACTGAAACGCTTCCCCACACACTGAAACACCTTCCCCACACACTGAAACCCCTTCCCCACACACTGAACCCCTTCCCCACACACTGAAACCCTTCCCCACACACTGAAACCCCTTCCCCACATACTGCAACCCCTTCCCCACAAACTGAAACCCCTTCCCCACACACTGAATACCCTTCCGCACACAATGAAACACCTTCGCCACACACTGAAACAGCTTCCCCACACATTGAATCCCCTTCCCCACAAACTGAAACCCCTTCCGCACACAATGAAACAGCTTCTGCACACACTGAAACCCCTTCCCCACACACTGAAACACCTTCCACACACACTGAAACCCCTTCCGCACACACTGAAACACCTTCCCCACACACTGAAACCCCTTCCCCACACACTGAAACCCCTTCCCCACACTCTTAAACCCCTTCCACACACACTGAAACACCTTCCCGACACACTGAAACCACTTCCCCACACACAGAAACCCTTTCTGCACACAGTGAAACCCTTCCCCACACACTGAAACACATTCCCCAAACACTGAAACACATCCCTACACACTGGAACCCCTTCCACACACAATGAAACCCATCCCCACAAACTGAAACCACTTCCCCACACACTGAAACCACTTCCCTACACACTGAATCCCCTTCCGCAAACAATCAAACACCTTCCCCACACAATGAAACATCTTCCCGACACACAGAAACCACATCCCCACACACTGAAACCCCTTCCGCACACAAGGAAACACCTTCCCCACTCACTGAAATCCCTTCCCCAGACACTGAGACCCCGTCCACACACACTGAAATACCTTGCCCACACACTGAAACCCTGCCCCACACACTGAAACCCTTCCCCACACACTGAAACCCCTACCCCACATACTGAAACACCTTCCCCACACACTGAAACACCTTCCCCACCCACCGAAACCCATTCCGCACACAGTTAAACCCTTCCCCACACACTGAAACCCCCTCCCCACACATTGAAACCCCTTCCCCACACACTGAATACCCTTCCACACACAATGAAACACCTTCCCACACAATGAAACACATTCCGCACACACAGAATCCCCTTCCCCACACACTGAAACGCCTTCCGCACACAATGAAACACCTTCCCCACACACTGAAACCTCTTCCCCACACACTGAAACACATTCCGCACAAACTGAAACTCCTTCCGCACACACTGAAACACCTTCCCCACACGCTGAATCCCCTTCCCCACACACTGAAACACCTTTCCCACACACTGAAACGCCTTCCACACACACTGAAATACCTTCCCCACACACTGAAACCCTTCCCCACACACTGGAACACATCGCCACACACTGAAACCCCTTCCCCACACAGTGAACACACATCCCCACACAATGAAACGCCTTCCCCACACACTGAAACACATCCCCACACACTGAAACACCTTCCCCAAACACTGAAACCCCTTCCCCAAACACTGAAACCCCTTCTGCACTCAGTGAAATCCTTCCCCACACACTGAAACCCCTTCCACACACACTGAAACACCTTCCCCACTCACTGGAACACCTTCCCCACACACTGAAACCCCTTCCGCACACACTGAAACCCTTCCCCACACACTGAGACCCCTTTCCCAAACACTGAAACCCCGTCCCCAGACACTGTAATCCTTCCCCACACACTGAAACACTTCCCCACACACTGAAACCCCTTCCCCACACACTGAAACCCATTTCCCACACACTGAAACCCCTTCCCCACACACTGAACCCCTTCCCCACACACTGAAACCCTTCCCCACACACTGAAACACCTTCCCCACATACTGCAACCCCTTCCCCACACACTGAAACACCTTCCCCACACAATGAAACACCTTCCCCACACACTGAATCCCCTTACCCACACACTGATACCCCTTCTGCACACAATGAAGCTCCTTCCGCAAACACTGAAACCCCTTCCCCATACACTGAAACACCTTCCGCACACACTGAAACCCCTTTCACCAACACTGAAACACCTTCCCACACACTGAAACCACTCGAACACACACTGAAACCCCTTTCCCACTCACTGATACCCCTTACCCACACACTGAAACCATTACCCACACTCTGAAACACCTTCTCCACACAATGAAAAACCTTCCCCAAACACTGAAACCATTCCACACACACAGAAACACCTTCCCCACACACTGAAACCCCTTCTGCACACACTGAAACCCATACCCACACACTAAAACCCATTCCCCACACACTGAAACCCCTTCCCCACACACTGAAACACATCCAAACACACAGAAACACCTTCCCCACACACTGAAACCCCTTCCGCACACATTGAACCCCATCCCCACACAACGAAACCCATCCCCACACACTGAAACCCAACCCCACACACTGGAACACCGTCCCCACACACTTAACCCCTTCCCCACACACTGTAACACATCCCCACACACTGAAACATCTTCCCCACACACTGAAACCCCTTCCCCACACACTGAAACACCTTCCCCACAAACTGAAATCCCTTCCCCACACACTGAAATACCTTCCACAGACACTGAAACACCTTCCCCACACACTGATACCCCTTCAGCACACAGTGAAACACTTCCCCACACACTGAAACACATTCCCCAAACACTGAAACACATCCCTACACACTGGAACCCCTTCCACACACAATGAAACCCATCCCCACAAACTGAAACCACTTCCCCACACACTGAAACCACTTCCCTACACACTGAATCCCCTTCCGCAAACAATCAGACACCTTCCCCACACAATGAAACACCTTCCCGACACACAGAAACCAGATCCCCACACACTGAAACCCCTTCCACACACAAGGAAACACCTTCCCCACTCACTGAAATCCCTTCCTCACACACAGATACCCCTTCCGCACACACTGAAACACCTTCCCCACACACTGAAACCCCTTCCCTACACACTGAATCCCCTTCCCCACACACTGAGACCCCGTCCACACACACTGAAATACCTTGCCCACACACTGAAACCCTGCCCCACACACTGAAACCCTTCCCCACACACTGAAACCCCTACCCCACATACTAAAACACCTTCCCCACACACTGAAACACCTTCCCCACCCACCGAAACCCATTCTGCACACAGTTAAACCCTTCCCCACACACTGAAACCCCCTCCCCACACATTGAAACCCCTTCCCCACACACTGAATACACTTCCACACACACTGAAACATCTTTCCCACACACTGAAACGCCTTCCACACACACTGAAATACCTTCCCCACACACTGAAACCCCTTCCCCACACACTGGAATACATCCCCACACACTGAAACTCCTTCCCCACACAGTGAAACACATCCCCACACAATGAAACGCCTTCCCCACACACTGAAACACATCCCCACACACTGAAACACCTTCCCCACACACCTGAACCCCTTCCCCAAACACTGAAACCCCTTCTGCACTCAGTGAAATCCTTCCCCACACACTGAAACCCCTTCCCCACAGACTGAAACCCCTTCCCCACACACTGAAAGCACATCCCCACACACTGAAACGCCTTCCCCACACACTGAAACATTTCCCCACACACTGAAACACCATCCCCACACACTGAAACCCCTTCCCCACACACTGAAACTCCTTCCCCACACACTGAAACACCTTCCCCACACACAGAAACCCCTTCCGCACACACTGAAACCCTTCCCCACACACTGAAACCCCTTTCCCACACACTGAAACCCCGTCCCCAGACACTGTAATCCTTCCCCACACACTGAAACACTTCCCCACACACTGGAACCACTTCCCCACACACTGAAACCCCTTCCGCCCACACTGAACCCCTTCCCCACACACTGAAGCCCTTCCCCACACACTGAAACCCCTTTCCCACATACTGCAACCCCTTCCCCACAAACTGAAACCCCTTCCCCACACACTGAATACCCTTCCGCACACAATGAAACACCTTCCCACACACTGAAACAACTGCCCCACACACTGAATCCCCTTCCCCACAAACTGAAACCCCTTCCGCACACAATGAAACAGCTTCCCCACACACTGGAACCCCTTCCCCACACACTGAAACACCTTATGCACACACTGAAACCCCTTCCCCACACACTGAAACCCCTTCCCCACACACTGAAACTCCTTCCTCACACACTGAAACACCTTCCCCACACACAGAAACCCCTTCCGCACAAACTGAAACCTTTCCCCACCCACTGAAACCCCTTTCCCACACACTGAAACCCCGTCCCCAGACTCTGTAATCCTTCCCCGCACACTGAAACACTTCCCCACACACTGAAACACCTTCCCCACACACTGAAACCCCTTCCCCACACACTGAACCCCTTCCCCACACACTGAAACCCTTCCCCACACACTGAAACCCCTTCCCCACAAACTGCAGCCCCTTCCCCACAAACTGAAACCCCTTCCCCACACACTGAATACCCTTCCACACACAATGAAACACCTTCCCCACACACTGATACACCTTCCCCACACATTGAATCCCCTTCCCTTCAAACTGAAACCCCTTCCGCACACAATGAAACAGCTTCCCAAAACACTGAAACCCCTTCCCCACACACTGAAACACCTTCCACACATACTGAAACCCCTTCCGCACACACTGAACCCCTTCCCCACACACTGAAGCCCTTCCCCACACACTGAAACCCCTTCCCCACACTCTTAAACCCCTTCCACACACACTGAAACACCTTCCCGACACACTGAAACCACTTCCCCACACACAGAAACCCTTTCTGCACACAGTGAAACCCTTCCCCACACACTGAAACACATTCCCCAAACACTGAAACACATCCCTACACACTGGAACCCCTTCCACACACAATGAAACCCATCCCCACAAACTGAAACCACTTCCCCACACACTGAAACCACTTCCCTAAACACTGAATCCCCTTCCGCAAACAATCAAACACCTTCCTCACACAATGAAACACCATCCCGACACACAGAAACCACATCCCCACACACTGAAACCCCTTCCGCACACAAGGAAACACCTTCCCCACTCACTGAAATCCCTTCCTCACACACAGATACCCCTTCCGCACACACTGAAACACCTTCCCCACACACTGAAACCCCTTCCCTACACACTGAATCCCCTTCCCCACATACTGAGACCCCGTCCACACACACTGAAATACCTTGCCCACACTCTGAAACCCTGCCCCACACACTGAAACCCTTCCCCACACACTGAAACCCCTACCCCACATACTGAAACACCTTCCCCACACACTGAAACACCTTCCCCACCCACCGAAACCCATTCCGCACACAGTTAAACCCTTCCCCACACACTGAAACCCCCTCCCCACACATTGAAACCCCTTCCCCACACACTGAATACCCTTCCACACACAATGAAACACCTTCCCACACAATGAAACACATTCCGCACACACAGAATCCCCTTCCCCACACACTGAAACGCCTTCCGCACACAATGAAACACCTTCCCCACACACTGAAACCTCTTCCCCACACACTGAAACACCTTCCGCACAAACTGAAACTCCTTCCGCACACTCTGAAACACCTTCCCCACACGCTGAATCCCCTTCCCCACACACTGAAACACCTTTCCCACACACTGAAACGCCTTCCACACACACTGAAATACCTTTCCCACACACTGAAACCCCTTCCCCACACACTGGAACACATCCCCACACACTGAAACCCCTTCCCCACACAGTGAACACACATCCCCACACAATGAAACGCCTTCCCCACACACTGAAACACATCCCCACACACTGAAACACCTTCCCCACACACAGAATCCCCTTCCCCGCACACAGAAACGCCTTCCGCACGCAATGAAACACCTTCCCCACACACTGAAACCCCTTCCCCACACACTGAAACACCTTCCGCACAAACTGAGACCCCTTCCGCACACACTGATACACCTTCCCCACACACTGAATCCCCTTCCCCACACACTGGAACACCTTCCCCCCACACTGAATCCCCTTACCCACACACTGATACCCCTTCTGCACACAATGAAACACCTTCCACAAACACTGAAACCCCTTCCCCACACACTGAAACACCTTCCGCACACACTGAAACCCCTTCCACAAACACTGAAACACCTTCCCACACACTGAAACCACTGCAACACACACTGAAACCCCTTCCCCACTCACTGATACCCCTTACCCATACACTGAAACCATTACCCACACTCTGAAACACCTTTCCACACAATGAAAAACCTTCCCCAAACACTGAAACCCCTTCCCCACACACTGAAACCATTCCACACACACAGAAACACCTTCCCCACACACTGAAACCCCTTCCGCACACACTGAAACACATCCAAACACACAGAAACACCTTCCCCACACACTGAAACCCCTTCCGCACACATTGAAACCCATCCCCACACAACGAAACCCATCCCCACACACTGAAACCCCTTCCGCACACATTGAAACCCATCCCCACACAACGAAACACATCCCCACACACTGAAACATCTTCCCCACACACTGAAACCCCTTCCCCACACACTGAAACACCTCCCCCACACACTGAAACACCTTCCCCACAAACTGAAATCCCTTCCCCACACACTGAAATACCTTCCACAGACACTGAAACACCTTCCCCACACACTGATACCCCTTCAGCACTCAGTGAAACCCTACCCCACACACTGAAACCTCTTCCCCACACACTGAAACCCCTTCCACACAAACTGAAACACCTTCCCCACACACTGAAACACCTTCCGCACACACTGAGACCCCTTCCGCACACACTGTAACACATTCCCCACAAACTGAAACCCTTCCTCACACACAGAGACCCCTTCCGCACACACTGAAACCCTTCCCCACATACTGAAACCCCTTTTCCAAACACTGAAACCCCGTCAACACACACTGTAACCCTTCCCCACACACTGAAACCCTTCCCCACACTCTGAGACCCCTTGCACACACACAGAAATACCTTCCCCACACACTGAAACCCTGCCCCACACACTGAAACCCTTCCCCAGTCACTGAAACCCCTACCCCACATACTGAAACCGCTTCCCCACACACTGAAACACCTTCCCCACACACCGAAACCCATTCCACACACAGTTAAACCCTTTCCCACACACTGAAACCCCCTCCCCACACATTGAAATCCCTTCCCCAGACACTGAATACCCTTCAACACACAATGAAATACCTTCCCCACACAATGAAACACCTTCCGCAAACATAGAATCCCCTTCCCCGCACACTGAAACGCCTTCCGCACGCAATGAAACACCTTCCCCACAGACTGAAACCCCTTCCCCACACACTGAAACACCATCCGCACAAACTGAAACCCCTTCCGCACACACTGAAACACCTTCCCCACACACTGAATCCCCTTCCCCACACACTGAAACACCTTCCCCACACACTGAAACGCCTTCCACACACACTGCAATACCTTCCCCACACACTGAAACACCTTCCCCACACACTCAAACACATCCCCACACACTGAAACCCCTTCCCCACACACTGAAACACATCCCCACACACTGAAACGCCTTCCCCTCACACTGAAACACATCCCCACACACTGAAACAGCTTCCCCACAAACTGAAACCACTTCCCCAAACACTGAAACCCGTTCTGCACTCAGTGAAATGCTTCCCCACACACTGAAACCCCTTCCCCACACACTGAAACACCTTCCCCACACACTGGAACACCTTCCCCACACACTGAAACTCCTTCCACACACAATGAAACCCTTCCCCACACACAGAAACCCCTTTCCCACACACTGAAACCCCGTCCCCAGACACTGTGATACTTCCCCACACACTGAAACACTTCCCCACACACTGAAACCCCTTCCCCACAGACTGAAACCGCTTCCCTACACACTGAAACCCCTTCCACACACATTGAATCCCTTCCCCACACACTGAAACCCTTCCCCACACACTGAAACCCCTTCCCCACATACTGCAACACCTTCCCCACACACTGAAACGCCTTCCCAATACATGGAGTACCCTACCGCACACAATAAAACACCTTCCCCACTCACTGAAACACCTTCCCCACACACTGAATCCTCTTCCCCACAAACTGAAACTCCTTCCGCACACAATGAAACAGCTTCCCCACACACTGAAACCCCTTCCCCACACACTGAAAAACCTTCCCCACACACTGGAACACCTTCCCCACACACTGAAACCCCTTCCACACACACTGAACCCCTTCCCCACACACTGAAACCCTTCCCCACACACTGAAACCCCTTTCCCCACATACTGCAACACCTTCCCCACACACTGAAACGCCTTCCCCATACACGGAATACCCTACCGCACACAATAAAACACCTTCCCCACACACTGAAACACCTTCCCCACACACTGAATCCTCTTCCCCACAAACTGAAACTCCTTCCGCACACAATGAAACAGCTTCCCCACACACTGAAAACCCTTCCGCACACACTGAAGCACCTTCCCCAAACACTGAAACCCCTTCCTCACACACTGAAACCCCGTCCCCACACTCAGAAACCCCTTCAACACACACTGAAACACGTTCCCCAAACACTGAAACCCCTTCCCCACACACTGAAACCCCTTCCGCACACAGTGAAACCCTTCCCCACACACTGAAACACATTCCCCAAACACTGAAACACATCCCCACACACTGAAACCCCTTCTCCACACAATGAAACCCATCCCCACAAACTGAAACCCCTTCCCCACACACTGAAACACATCCCCACACACTGAAACACATTCCCCACACACTGAAAACCCTTCCCCACGCACTGAAACCACTTCCGCACACAGTGAAACCCTTCCCCACACACTGAAACCCCTTCCCCACACACTGAAACAGATCCCCACACACTGAAACCCCTTCCCCATGCACTGAAACCACTTCCCCACACACTGCAACCCCTTCCGCACACAATGAAACACCTCCCCCACTCACTGAAACCCCTTCCCCACACACTGAAACACCTTCCCCACACTCTGAGACCCTTCCGCACACTCTGGAACCCCTTCCCCACACACTGAAACACCTTCCCCACACACTGAAACCCCTTTACCACACACTGAAACCCCTTCCCCACACACTGAAACACCTTCCCCACACACTGAAACCCCTTCCGCAGACACTGAAACCCATCCCCACACACTGAAACACATCCCCACACTCTGAAACCCCTTCCCCACACACTGAAACCACTTCCGCACATGCTGAAACACCTTCCCCACACACTGAAACCCCTTCCACACACACTGAAACACTTCCCCACACACTGAAACCCCTTCCCCACACACTGAAACCCCTTCCACACGTACTGAAACACATCCCCACACACTGAACCGCCTTCCCCACACACTGAATCCAGTTTACCACACACTGAAACCCCTTCCCCCCCACCAAAACCCTTCCCCACACTCCGAAACCCCTTCCCGACTCACTGAAACACCTTCCCCACACACTGAAACCCTTCCCCACACACTGAAACACCTACCCCACACAAATAAACCACTTCCCCACACACTGTAACCCATTCCCCACACACTGAAACACCTTCCGCAAACCATGAAATCCATCCCCACATACTGAAACCCATCCCCACATACTGAAACCCATCCCCACACACTGAAACCCCTTCCCACCACACTGAAACCCCTTTCCCACACAGTGAAACACATACCTACACACTGAAGCACCTTCCCCACACACTGAATCTCCTTCCGCACACACTGAAACCCATCCCCAAACACTGAAACGCCTTCCCCACACAGTGAAACCCTTCCGCACACACTGAAACTCATCCCCACACACTGAAACACATCCCCACACACTGAAACACCTTCCCCACACACTGAAACCCCTTCCCGACACACTGAGACACCTTCCCCACACACTGAAACAGCTTCCCCACACACTGAAATGCCTTCCCCACACACTGAAACAGCTGCCCCACACACTGAAACACCTTCCCCACACACTGAAACCCCTTCCCCACACGCTGAAACACCGTCCCCACACACTGTATCCCTTCCCCACACAGTGAACACACATCCCCACACAATGAAACGCCTTCCCCACACACTGAAACACATCCCCACACACTGAAACACCTTCCCCACACACAGAATCCCCTTCCCCGCACACAGAAACGCTTTCTGCACGCAATGAAACACCTTCCCCACACACTGAAACCCCTTCCCCACACACTGAAACACCTTCCGCACAAACTGAAACCCCTTCCGCATTACACTGATACACCTTCCCCACACACTGAATCCCCTTCCCCACACACTGGAACACCTTCCCCCCACACTGAATCCCCTTACCCACACACTGATACCCCTTCTGCACACAATGAAACACCTTTCCCAAACACTGAAACCCCTTCCCCACACACTGAAACACCTTCCGCACACACTGAAACCCCTTCCACAAACACTGAAACACCTTCCCACACACTGAAACCACTGCAACACACACTGAAACCCCTTCCCCACTCACTGATACCCCTTACCCATACACTGAAACCATTACCCACACTCTGAAACACCTTTCCACACAATGAAAAACTTTCCCCAAACACTGAAACCCCTTCCCCACACACTGAAACCCCTTCCGCACACACTGAAACACATCCAAACACACAGAAACACCTTCTCCACACACTGAAACCCCTTCCGCACACATTGAAACCCATCCCCACACAACGAAACACATCCCCACACACTGAAACATCTTCCCCACACACTGAAACCCCTTCCCCACACACTGAAACACCTCCCCCACACACTGAAACACCTTCCCCACAAACTGAAATCCCTTCCCCACACACTGAAATACCTTCCACAGACACTGAAACACCTTCCCCACACACTGATACCCCTTCAGCACTCAGTGAAACCCTACCGCACACACTGAAACCTCTTCCCCACACACTGAAACCCCTTCCACTCAAACTGAAACACCTTCCCCACACACTGAAACACCTTCCCCACACACTGAAACCCCTTCCGCACACACTGTAACACATTCCCCACAAACTGAAACCCTTCCTCACTCACAGAGACCCCTTCCGCACACACTGAAACCCTTCCCCACATACTGAAACCCCTTTTCCAATCACTGAAACCCCGTCAACACACACTGTAACCCTTCCCCACACACTGAAACCCTTCCCCACACTCTGAGACCCCTTGCACACACACAGAAATACCTTCCCCACACACTGAAACCCTGCCCCACACAATGAAACCCTTCCCCAGTCACTGAAACCCCTACCCCACATACTGAAACCGCTTCCCCACACACTGAAACACCTTCCCCACACACCGAAACCCATTCCGCACACAGTTAAACCCTTTCCCACACACTGAAACCCCCTCCCCACACATTGAAACCCCTTCCCCAGACACTGAATACCCTTCAACACACAATGAAATACCTTCCCCACACAATGAAACACCTTCCGCAAACATAGAATCCCCTTCCCCGCACACTGAAACGCCTTCCGCACGCAATGAAACACCTTCCCCACAGACTGAAACCCCTTCCCCACACACTGAAACACCATCCGCAATAACTGAAACCCCTTCCGCACACACTGAAACACCTTCCCCACACACTGAATCCCCTTCCCCACACACTGAAACACCTTCCCCACACACTGAAACGCCTTCCACACACACTGAAATACCTTCCCCACACACTGAAACACCTTCCCCACACACTCAAACACATCCCCACACACTGAAACCCCTTCCCCACACACTGAAACACATCCCCACACACTGAAACGCCTACCCCACACACTGAAACACATCCCCACACACTGAAACAGCGTCCCCACAAACTGAAACCACTTCCCCAAACACTGAAACCCGTTCTGCACTCAGTGAAATGCTTCCCCACACACTGAAACCCCTTCCCCACACACTGAAACACCTTCCCCACACACTGGAACACCTTCCCCACACACTGAAACTCCTTCCACACACAATGAAACCCTTCCCCACACACAGAAACCCCTTTCCCACACACTGAAACCCCGTCCCCAGACACTGTGATCCTTCCCCACACACTGAAACACTTCCCCACACACTGAAACCCCTTCCCCACAGACTGAAACCCCTTCCCTACACACTGAAACCCCTTCCACACACATTGAATCCCTTCCCCACACACTGAAACCCTTCCCCACACACTGAAACCCCTTCCCCACATACTGCAACACCTTCCCCACACACTGAAACGCCTTCCCCATACATGGAGTACCCTACCGCACACAATAAAACACCTTCCCCACTCACTGAAACACCTTCCCCACACACTGAATCCTCTTCCCCACAAACTGAAACTCCTTCCGCACACAATGAAACAGCTTCCCCACACACTGAAACCCCTTCCCCACACACTGAAAAACCTTCCCCACACACTGGAACACCTTCCCCACACACTGAAACCCCTTCCACACACACTGAACCCCTTCCCCACACACTGAAACCCTTCCCCACACACTGAAACCCCTTCCCCACATACTGCAACACCTTCCCCACACACTGAAACGCCTTCCCCATACACGGAATACCCTACCGCACACAATGAAGCACCTTCCCCACACACTGAAACACCTTCCCCACACACTGAATCCTCTTCCCCACAAACTGAAACTCCTTCCGCACACAATGAAACAGCTTCCCCACACATGAAAACCCTTCCGCACACACTGAAGCACCTTCCCCAAACACTGAAACCCCTTCCTCACACACTGAAACCCCGTCCCCACACTCAGAAACCCCTTCAACACACACTGAAACACGTTCCCCAAACACTGAAACCCCTTCCCCACACACTGAAACCCCTTCCGCACACAGTGAAACCCTTCCCCACACACTGAAACACATTCCCCAAACACTGAAACACATCCCCACACACTGAAACCCCTTCTCCACACAATGAAACCCATCCCCACAAACTGAAACCCCTTCCCCACACACTGAAACACATCCCCACACACTGAAACACATTCCCCACACACTGAAAACCCTTCCCCACACACTGAAACCACTTCCGCAAACAGTGAAACCCTTCCCCACACACTGAAACCCCTTCCCCACACACTGAAACACATCCCCACACACTGAAACCCCTTCCCCACGCACTGAAACCACTTCCCCACACACTGCAACCCCTTCCGCACACAATGAAACACCTCCCCCACTCACTGAAACCCCTTCCCCACACACTGAAACACCTTCCCCACACTCTGAGACCCTTCTGCACACTCTGGAACCCCTTCCCCACACACTGAAACACCTTCCCCACACACTGAAACCCCTTCACCACACAATGAAACCCCTTCCCCACACACTGAAACACCTTCCCCACACACTGAAACCCCTTCCGCAGACACTGAAACCCATCCCCACACACTGAAACACATCCCCACACTCTGAAACCCCTTCCCCACACACTGAAACCACTTCCGCACATGCTGAAACACCTTCCCCACACACTGAAACCCCTTCCACACACACTGAAACACTTCCCCACACACTGAAACCCCTTCCCCACACACTGAAACCCCTTCCACACGTACTGAAACACATCCCCACACACTGAAACGCCTTCCCCACACACTGAATCCAGTTTACCACACACTGAAACCCCTTCCCCCCCACCAAAACCCTTCCCCACACTCCGAAACCCCTTCCCGACTCACTGAAACACCTTCCCCAAACACTGAAACCCTTCCCCACACACTGAAACACCTACCCCACACAAATAAACCACTTCCCCACACACTGTAACCCATTCCCCACACACTGAAACACCTTCCGCAAACCATGAAATCCATCCCCACATACTGAAACCCATCCCCACATACTGAAACCCATCCCCACACACTGAAACCCCTTCCCACCACACTGAAACCCCTTCCCCACACAGTGAAACACATCCCTACACACTGAAGCACCTTCCCCACACACTGAATCTCCTTCCGCACACACTGAAACCCATCCCCAAACACTGAAACGCCTTCCCCACACAGTGAAACCCTTCCGCACACACTGAAACTCATCCCCACACACTGAAACACATCCCCACACACTGAAACACCTTCCCCACACACTGACACCCCTTCCCGACACACTGAAACACCTTCCCCACACACTGAAACAGCTTCCCCACACACTGAAATGCCTTCCCCACACACTGAAACAGCTGCCCCACACACTGAAACACCTTCCCCACACACTGAAACCCCTTCCCCACACACTGAAACACAGTCCCCACACACTGTATCCCTTCTCCACACACTGAAACACTTCGCCACACACTGAAACCCCTTCCCCACAAACTGAAACCCATTCCCCACACACTGAAACCCCTTCCCCACACACTGAAATCCTTCCCCACATACTGAAACCCCTTCCGCACACAATGAAACCCCTACCCAAAACTGAAAACTTTCCCCACACACTGAAACATATTCCCCACACACTGAAACACCTTCCACACACACTGAAACTCATCCCCACACACTGAAACACATCCCCACACACTGAAACACCTTCCCCACACACTGAAACCCCTTCCCCACACAATGTAACACCTTCCGCACACACTGAAACAGCTTCCCCACACACAGAAATACCTTCCCCTCACACTGAAACACCTGCCCCACACACTGAAACCCCGTCCCCACACATTGTAGCCTTTCCCCACACACTGAAAAACTTCACCACACACTGAAACCCCTTCCACACAAACTGAAACCCCTTCCCCACACACTGAAATTCCTTCCCCACACACTGGAACGCTTCCCCACATACTGAAACCCCTTCCCCACTCACTGAAACCCCTTCCACAAAACTGAAAACCTTCCCCACACACTGAAACCCTTCCCCACACGCTGATACCCCTTCACCAAATACTGAAACCCCTTCCCCACACACTGAAACACCTTCCCCACACACTGCAATGACATCCGCACACAGTTAAACAATTCCCCACACACTGAAAACCCTTCCTCACACACTGAAACCCCTTCCCAACACACTGAATCCCCTTCCGCACACAATGAAACACCATCCCCACACAATGAAACACATTCCCCACACACTGAATCCCCTTCCCCACACACTGATACCCCTTCCGCACACAATGAAACACCTTCCCAAAACACTGAAACCCCTTCCCCACACACTGAAACACCTTCCGCACACACTGAAACCCCTTCCACAAACACTGAAAATACTTCCCAACACACTGAAACCTCTTCAACACATACTGAAACCCCTTCCTCACACACTGAAACCCCTTCCGCACACACTGAAACACCTTCCCCACACACTGAAACCACTTCCCCACACACTGAAACCCCTTCCGCACGCAGTGAAACCCTTCCCCACACACTGAAACCCATTCCCCACACACTGAAACCCTTCCCCACACACTGACACCCCTTCCCCACACAATGATACTCATCCCCACACACTGAAACCCCTTCCCCACA
Source organism: Heterodontus francisci (assembly GCF_036365525.1). NCBI lineage: Eukaryota > Metazoa > Chordata > Chondrichthyes > Heterodontiformes > Heterodontidae > Heterodontus > Heterodontus francisci. The sequence goes on along the minus strand of NW_027140954.1, from coordinate 364,945 downwards.
CACTGAAACACATCCCCACACACTGAAACACATACCCCACAAACTGAAACCACTTCCGCATACCGTGAAACCCGTCCCCACACACTGAAACCCCTTCCCCACACATTGAAACACATCCCCACTAACAGAAACCCCTTCCCCACACACTGAAACCCCTTCCGCACACACTGAAACACCTTCCCCACACAATGAAACCCCATCCCCACACACTGAAACCCCTTCCGCACACACTGAAACCCCTTCCACACACACTGAAACACCTACCCCACACACTGAATCCCCTTCCCCACACTCTGAAACCCCTTCCCCATAAACTGAAACCCCTTCCCCACACACTGTAACCCCTTCCCCACACACTGAAAAACCTTCCCCACACACTGGAACACCTTCCCCACACACTGAAACCCCTTCCACACACACTGAACCCCTTCCCCACACACTGAAACCCTTCCCCACACACTGAAACCCCTTTCCCCACATACTGCAACACCTTCCCCACACACTGAAACGCCTTCCCCATACACGGAATACCCTACCGCACACAATAAAACACCTTCCCCACACACTGAAACACCTTCCCCACACACTGAATCCTCTTCCCCACAAACTGAAACTCCTTCCGCACACAATGAAACAGCTTCCCCACACACTGAAAACCCTTCCGCACACACTGAAGCACCTTCCCCAAACACTGAAACCCCTTCCTCACACACTGAAACCCCGTCCCCACACTCAGAAACCCCTTCAACACACACTGAAACACGTTCCCCAAACACTGAAACCCCTTCCCCACACACTGAAACCCCTTCCGCACACAGTGAAACCCTTCCCCACACACTGAAACACATTCCCCAAACACTGAAACACATCCCCACACACTGAAACCCCTTCTCCACACAATGAAACCCATCCCCACAAACTGAAACCCCTTCCCCACACACTGAAACACATCCCCACACACTGAAACACATTCCCCACACACTGAAAACCCTTCCCCACGCACTGAAACCACTTCCGCACACAGTGAAACCCTTCCCCACACACTGAAACCCCTTCCCCACACACTGAAACAGATCCCCACACACTGAAACCCCTTCCCCATGCACTGAAACCACTTCCCCACACACTGCAACCCCTTCCGCACACAATGAAACACCTCCCCCACTCACTGAAACCCCTTCCCCACACACTGAAACACCTTCCCCACACTCTGAGACCCTTCCGCACACTCTGGAACCCCTTCCCCACACACTGAAACACCTTCCCCACACACTGAAACCCCTTTACCACACACTGAAACCCCTTCCCCACACACTGAAACACCTTCCCCACACACTGAAACCCCTTCCGCAGACACTGAAACCCATCCCCACACACTGAAACACATCCCCACACTCTGAAACCCCTTCCCCACACACTGAAACCACTTCCGCACATGCTGAAACACCTTCCCCACACACTGAAACCCCTTCCACACACACTGAAACACTTCCCCACACACTGAAACCCCTTCCCCACACACTGAAACCCCTTCCACACGTACTGAAACACATCCCCACACACTGAACCGCCTTCCCCACACACTGAATCCAGTTTACCACACACTGAAACCCCTTCCCCCCCACCAAAACCCTTCCCCACACTCCGAAACCCCTTCCCGACTCACTGAAACACCTTCCCCACACACTGAAACCCTTCCCCACACACTGAAACACCTACCCCACACAAATAAACCACTTCCCCACACACTGTAACCCATTCCCCACACACTGAAACACCTTCCGCAAACCATGAAATCCATCCCCACATACTGAAACCCATCCCCACATACTGAAACCCATCCCCACACACTGAAACCCCTTCCCACCACACTGAAACCCCTTTCCCACACAGTGAAACACATACCTACACACTGAAGCACCTTCCCCACACACTGAATCTCCTTCCGCACACACTGAAACCCATCCCCAAACACTGAAACGCCTTCCCCACACAGTGAAACCCTTCCGCACACACTGAAACTCATCCCCACACACTGAAACACATCCCCACACACTGAAACACCTTCCCCACACACTGACACCCCTTCCCGACACACTGAAACACCTTCCCCACACACTGAAACAGCTTCCCCACACACTGAAATGCCTTCCCCACACACTGAAACAGCTGCCCCACACACTGAAACACCTTCCCCACACACTGAAACCCCTTCCCCACACGCTGAAACACCGTCCCCACACACTGTATCCCTTCCCCACACAGTGAACACACATCCCCACACAATGAAACGCCTTCCCCACACACTGAAACACATCCCCACACACTGAAACACCTTCCCCACACACAGAATCCCCTTCCCCGCACACAGAAACGCTTTCTGCACGCAATGAAACACCTTCCCCACACACTGAAACCCCTTCCCCACACACTGAAACACCTTCCGCACAAACTGAAACCCCTTCCGCATTACACTGATACACCTTCCCCACACACTGAATCCCCTTCCCCACACACTGGAACACCTTCCCCCCACACTGAATCCCCTTACCCACACACTGATACCCCTTCTGCACACAATGAAACACCTTTCCCAAACACTGAAACCCCTTCCCCACACACTGAAACACCTTCCGCACACACTGAAACCCCTTCCACAAACACTGAAACACCTTCCCACACACTGAAACCACTGCAACACACACTGAAACCCCTTCCCCACTCACTGATACCCCTTACCCATACACTGAAACCATTACCCACACTCTGAAACACCTTTCCACACAATGAAAAACTTTCCCCAAACACTGAAACCCCTTCCCCACACACTGAAACCCCTTCCGCACACACTGAAACACATCCAAACACACAGAAACACCTTCTCCACACACTGAAACCCCTTCCGCACACATTGAAACCCATCCCCACACAACGAAACACATCCCCACACACTGAAACATCTTCCCCACACACTGAAACCCCTTCCCCACACACTGAAACACCTCCCCCACACACTGAAACACCTTCCCCACAAACTGAAATCCCTTCCCCACACACTGAAATACCTTCCACAGACACTGAAACACCTTCCCCACACACTGATACCCCTTCAGCACTCAGTGAAACCCTACCGCACACACTGAAACCTCTTCCCCACACACTGAAACCCCTTCCACTCAAACTGAAACACCTTCCCCACACACTGAAACACCTTCCCCACACACTGAAACCCCTTCCGCACACACTGTAACACATTCCCCACAAACTGAAACCCTTCCTCACTCACAGAGACCCCTTCCGCACACACTGAAACCCTTCCCCACATACTGAAACCCCTTTTCCAATCACTGAAACCCCGTCAACACACACTGTAACCCTTCCCCACACACTGAAACCCTTCCCCACACTCTGAGACCCCTTGCACACACACAGAAATACCTTCCCCACACACTGAAACCCTGCCCCACACAATGAAACCCTTCCCCAGTCACTGAAACCCCTACCCCACATACTGAAACCGCTTCCCCACACACTGAAACACCTTCCCCACACACCGAAACCCATTCCGCACACAGTTAAACCCTTTCCCACACACTGAAACCCCCTCCCCACACATTGAAACCCCTTCCCCAGACACTGAATACCCTTCAACACACAATGAAATACCTTCCCCACACAATGAAACACCTTCCGCAAACATAGAATCCCCTTCCCCGCACACTGAAACGCCTTCCGCACGCAATGAAACACCTTCCCCACAGACTGAAACCCCTTCCCCACACACTGAAACACCATCCGCAATAACTGAAACCCCTTCCGCACACACTGAAACACCTTCCCCACACACTGAATCCCCTTCCCCACACACTGAAACACCTTCCCCACACACTGAAACGCCTTCCACACACACTGAAATACCTTCCCCACACACTGAAACACCTTCCCCACACACTCAAACACATCCCCACACACTGAAACCCCTTCCCCACACACTGAAACACATCCCCACACACTGAAACGCCTACCCCACACACTGAAACACATCCCCACACACTGAAACAGCGTCCCCACAAACTGAAACCACTTCCCCAAACACTGAAACCCGTTCTGCACTCAGTGAAATGCTTCCCCACACACTGAAACCCCTTCCCCACACACTGAAACACCTTCCCCACACACTGGAACACCTTCCCCACACACTGAAACTCCTTCCACACACAATGAAACCCTTCCCCACACACAGAAACCCCTTTCCCACACACTGAAACCCCGTCCCCAGACACTGTGATCCTTCCCCACACACTGAAACACTTCCCCACACACTGAAACCCCTTCCCCACAGACTGAAACCCCTTCCCTACACACTGAAACCCCTTCCACACACATTGAATCCCTTCCCCACACACTGAAACCCTTCCCCACACACTGAAACCCCTTCCCCACATACTGCAACACCTTCCCCACACACTGAAACGCCTTCCCCATACATGGAGTACCCTACCGCACACAATAAAACACCTTCCCCACTCACTGAAACACCTTCCCCACACACTGAATCCTCTTCCCCACAAACTGAAACTCCTTCCGCACACAATGAAACAGCTTCCCCACACACTGAAACCCCTTCCCCACACACTGAAAAACCTTCCCCACACACTGGAACACCTTCCCCACACACTGAAACCCCTTCCACACACACTGAACCCCTTCCCCACACACTGAAACCCTTCCCCACACACTGAAACCCCTTCCCCACATACTGCAACACCTTCCCCACACACTGAAACGCCTTCCCCATACACGGAATACCCTACCGCACACAATGAAGCACCTTCCCCACACACTGAAACACCTTCCCCACACACTGAATCCTCTTCCCCACAAACTGAAACTCCTTCCGCACACAATGAAACAGCTTCCCCACACATGAAAACCCTTCCGCACACACTGAAGCACCTTCCCCAAACACTGAAACCCCTTCCTCACACACTGAAACCCCGTCCCCACACTCAGAAACCCCTTCAACACACACTGAAACACGTTCCCCAAACACTGAAACCCCTTCCCCACACACTGAAACCCCTTCCGCACACAGTGAAACCCTTCCCCACACACTGAAACACATTCCCCAAACACTGAAACACATCCCCACACACTGAAACCCCTTCTCCACACAATGAAACCCATCCCCACAAACTGAAACCCCTTCCCCACACACTGAAACACATCCCCACACACTGAAACACATTCCCCACACACTGAAAACCCTTCCCCACACACTGAAACCACTTCCGCAAACAGTGAAACCCTTCCCCACACACTGAAACCCCTTCCCCACACACTGAAACACATCCCCACACACTGAAACCCCTTCCCCACGCACTGAAACCACTTCCCCACACACTGCAACCCCTTCCGCACACAATGAAACACCTCCCCCACTCACTGAAACCCCTTCCCCACACACTGAAACACCTTCCCCACACTCTGAGACCCTTCTGCACACTCTGGAACCCCTTCCCCACACACTGAAACACCTTCCCCACACACTGAAACCCCTTCACCACACAATGAAACCCCTTCCCCACACACTGAAACACCTTCCCCACACACTGAAACCCCTTCCGCAGACACTGAAACCCATCCCCACACACTGAAACACATCCCCACACTCTGAAACCCCTTCCCCACACACTGAAACCACTTCCGCACATGCTGAAACACCTTCCCCACACACTGAAACCCCTTCCACACACACTGAAACACTTCCCCACACACTGAAACCCCTTCCCCACACACTGAAACCCCTTCCACACGTACTGAAACACATCCCCACACACTGAAACGCCTTCCCCACACACTGAATCCAGTTTACCACACACTGAAACCCCTTCCCCCCCACCAAAACCCTTCCCCACACTCCGAAACCCCTTCCCGACTCACTGAAACACCTTCCCCAAACACTGAAACCCTTCCCCACACACTGAAACACCTACCCCACACAAATAAACCACTTCCCCACACACTGTAACCCATTCCCCACACACTGAAACACCTTCCGCAAACCATGAAATCCATCCCCACATACTGAAACCCATCCCCACATACTGAAACCCATCCCCACACACTGAAACCCCTTCCCACCACACTGAAACCCCTTCCCCACACAGTGAAACACATCCCTACACACTGAAGCACCTTCCCCACACACTGAATCTCCTTCCGCACACACTGAAACCCATCCCCAAACACTGAAACGCCTTCCCCACACAGTGAAACCCTTCCGCACACACTGAAACTCATCCCCACACACTGAAACACATCCCCACACACTGAAACACCTTCCCCACACACTGACACCCCTTCCCGACACACTGAAACACCTTCCCCACACACTGAAACAGCTTCCCCACACACTGAAATGCCTTCCCCACACACTGAAACAGCTGCCCCACACACTGAAACACCTTCCCCACACACTGAAACCCCTTCCCCACACACTGAAACACAGTCCCCACACACTGTATCCCTTCTCCACACACTGAAACACTTCGCCACACACTGAAACCCCTTCCCCACAAACTGAAACCCATTCCCCACACACTGAAACCCCTTCCCCACACACTGAAATCCTTCCCCACATACTGAAACCCCTTCCGCACACAATGAAACCCCTACCCAAAACTGAAAACTTTCCCCACACACTGAAACATATTCCCCACACACTGAAACACCTTCCACACACACTGAAACTCATCCCCACACACTGAAACACATCCCCACACACTGAAACACCTTCCCCACACACTGAAACCCCTTCCCCACACAATGTAACACCTTCCGCACACACTGAAACAGCTTCCCCACACACAGAAATACCTTCCCCTCACACTGAAACACCTGCCCCACACACTGAAACCCCGTCCCCACACATTGTAGCCTTTCCCCACACACTGAAAAACTTCACCACACACTGAAACCCCTTCCACACAAACTGAAACCCCTTCCCCACACACTGAAATTCCTTCCCCACACACTGAAACGCTTCCCCACATACTGAAACCCCTTCCCCACTCACTGAAACCCCTTCCACAAAACTGAAAACCTTCCCCACACACTGAAACCCTTCCCCACACGCTGATACCCCTTCACCAAATACTGAAACCCCTTCCCCACACACTGAAACACCTTCCCCACACACTGCAATGACATCCGCACACAGTTAAACAATTCCCCACACACTGAAAACCCTTCCTCACACACTGAAACCCCTTCCCAACACACTGAATCCCCTTCCGCACACAATGAAACACCATCCCCACACAATGAAACACATTCCCCACACACTGAATCCCCTTCCCCACACACTGATACCCCTTCCGCACACAATGAAACACCTTCCCCAAACACTGAAACCCCTTCCCCACACACTGAAACACCTTCCGCACACACTGAAACCCCTTCCACAAACACTGAAAATACTTCCCAACACACTGAAACCTCTTCAACACATACTGAAACCCCTTCCTCACACACTGAAACCCCTTCCGCACACACTGAAACACCTTCCCCACACACTGAAACCACTTCCCCACACACTGAAACCCCTTCCGCACGCAGTGAAACCCTTCCCCACACACTGAAACCCATTCCCCACACACTGAAACCCTTCCCCACACACTGACACCCCTTCCCCACACAATGATACTCATCCCCACACACTGAAACCCCTTCCCCACACACTGAAACACATCCCCACACACTGAAACACATACCCCACAAACTGAAACCACTTCCGCATACCGTGAAACCCGTCCCCACACACTGAAACCCCTACCCCACACATTGAAACACATCCCCACTAACAGAAACCCCTTCCCCACCTCACTGAAACCCCTTCCGCACACACTGAAACACCTTCCCCACACAATGAAACCCCATCCCCACACACTGAAACCCCTTCCGCACACACTGAAACCCCTTCCGCACACACTGAAACACCTACCCCACACACTGAATCCCCTTCCCCACACTCTGAAACCCCTTCCCCATAAACTGAAACCCCTTCCCCACACACTGTAACCCCTTCCCCACACACTGAAACACCTACCCCACACACTGAAACCCCTTCCGCAAAACATGAAACCCATCCCCACATACTGAAACCCATCCCCACACACTGAAACCCATCCCCACACACTGAAACCCCTTCCCACCACACTGAAACCCCTTCCCCACACAGTGAAACACATCCCCACACACTGAAGCACCTTCCCCACACACTGAATCTCCTTCCGCACACACTGAAATTCCTTCCCCACACACTGCAACGCTTCCCCACATACTGAAACCCCTTCCCCAACCACTGAAAACCTTCCCCACACACTGAAACCCTTCCTCACACGCTGATACCCCTTCTCCACATACTGAAACCCCTTCCCCACACACTGAAACACCTTCCCCACACACTGCAACGACATCCGCACACAGTTAAACAATTCCCCACACACTGAAACCCCTTCCTCACACACTGAAACCACTTCCCAACACACTGAATCCCCTTCCGCACACAATGAAACACCATCCCCACGCAATGAAACACATTCCCCACACACTGAATCCCCTTCCCCACACACTGATACCCTCCCGCACACAATGAAACACCTTCCCCAAACACTGAAACCCCTTCCCCACACAGTGAAACACCTTCCGCACACACTGAAACCCCTTCCACAAACACAGAAACAACTTCCCAACACACTGAAACCACTTCAACACACACTGAAACCCCTTCCTCACACACTGAAACCCCTTCCGCACACACTGAAACACCTTCCCCACACACTGAAACCACTTCCCCATACACTGAAACCCCTTCCGCACGCAGTGAAACCCTTCCCCACACACTGAAACCCATTTCCCACACACTGAAACCCTTCCCCACACACTGAAACCCCTTCCCCACACAATGATACTCATCCCCACACACTGAAACCCCTTCCCCACACACTGAAACACATCCCCACACACTGAAACACCTTCCCCACAAACTGAAACCACTTCCGCATACCGTGAAACCCTTCCCCAAACACTGAAACCCCTTCCCCACACAATGAAACACATCCCCACTAACAGAATCCCCTTCCCCACACACTGAAACCCCTTCCGCACACACTGAAACACCTTCCCCACACAATGAAACCCCATTCCCACACACTGAAACCCCTTCCGCACACACTGAAACCCCTTCCGCACGCACCGAAACACCTTGCCCACACACTGAAACCCCTTCCCCACACTCTGAAAGCTCTTCCCCACAAACTGAAACCCCTTCCCCACACACTGTAACCCCTTCCCCACACACTGAAACACCTACACCACACACTGAAACCCCTTCCGCAAAACATGAAACCCATCCCCACATATTGAAACCCATCCCCACACACTGAAACCCATCCCCACACACTGAAACCCCTTCCCACCACACTGAAACCCCTTCCCCACACAGTGAAACACATCCCCACACACTGAAGCACCTTCCCCACACACTGAATCTCCTTCCGCACATACTGAAACCCATCCCCACACAGTGAAACACCTTCCCCACACAGTGAAACCCTTCCGCACACACTGAAACTCGTCCCCACACACTGAAACACATCCCCACACACTGAAACACCTTCCCCACACACTGACACCCCTTCCCCACACACTGAAACACCTTCCCCACGCACTGAAACAGCTTCCCCACACAGTGAAATACCTTCCCCACACACTGAAACACCTGCCCCACACACTGAAACCCCTTCCCCACACACTGAAACACATCCCCACACACTGAAACACCTTCCCCACAAACTGAAACCACTTCCGCATACCGTGAAACCCGTCCCCACACACTGAAACCCCTACCCCAGACAATGAAACACATCCCCACTAACAGAAACCCCTTCCCCGCACACTGAAACCCCTTCCGCACACACTGAAACACCTTCCCCACGCAATGAAACCCCATCCCCACACACTGAAACCCCTTCCGCACACACTGAAACCCCTTCCGCACACACTGAAACCCCTTCCCCACACACTGAAACCCTTCCCCACACACTGAAACCCCTTCCCCACATACTGCAACACCTTCCCCACACACTGAAACGCCTTCCCCATACACGGAATACCCTACCGCACACAATGAAGCACCTTCCCCACACACTGAAACACCTTCCCCACACACTGAATCCTCTTCCCCACAAACTGAAACTCCTTCCGCACACAATGAAACAGCTTCCCCACACATGAAAACCCTTCCGCACACACTGAAGCACCTTCCCCAAACACTGAAACCCCTTCCTCACACACTGAAACCCCGTCCCCACACTCAGAAACCCCTTCAACACACACTGAAACACGTTCCCCAAACACTGAAACCCCTTCCCCACACACTGAAACCCCTTCCGCACACAGTGAAACCCTTCCCCACACACTGAAACACATTCCCCAAACACTGAAACACATCCCCACACACTGAAACCCCTTCTCCACACAATGAAACCCATCCCCACAAACTGAAACCCCTTCCCCACACACTGAAACACATCCCCACACACTGAAACACATTCCCCACACACTGAAAACCCTTCCCCACACACTGAAACCACTTCCGCAAACAGTGAAACCCTTCCCCACACACTGAAACCCCTTCCCCACACACTGAAACACATCCCCACACACTGAAACCCCTTCCCCACGCACTGAAACCACTTCCCCACACACTGCAACCCCTTCCGCACACAATGAAACACCTCCCCCACTCACTGAAACCCCTTCCCCACACACTGAAACACCTTCCCCACACTCTGAGACCCTTCTGCACACTCTGGAACCCCTTCCCCACACACTGAAACACCTTCCCCACACACTGAAACCCCTTCACCACACAATGAAACCCCTTCCCCACACACTGAAACACCTTCCCCACACACTGAAACCCCTTCCGCAGACACTGAAACCCATCCCCACACACTGAAACACATCCCCACACTCTGAAACCCCTTCCCCACACACTGAAACCACTTCCGCACATGCTGAAACACCTTCCCCACACACTGAAACCCCTTCCACACACACTGAAACACTTCCCCACACACTGAAACCCCTTCCCCACACACTGAAACCCCTTCCACACGTACTGAAACACATCCCCACACACTGAAACGCCTTCCCCACACACTGAATCCAGTTTACCACACACTGAAACCCCTTCCCCCCCACCAAAACCCTTCCCCACACTCCGAAACCCCTTCCCGACTCACTGAAACACCTTCCCCAAACACTGAAACCCTTCCCCACACACTGAAACACCTACCCCACACAAATAAACCACTTCCCCACACACTGTAACCCATTCCCCACACACTGAAACACCTTCCGCAAACCATGAAATCCATCCCCACATACTGAAACCCATCCCCACATACTGAAACCCATCCCCACACACTGAAACCCCTTCCCACCACACTGAAACCCCTTCCCCACACAGTGAAACACATCCCTACACACTGAAGCACCTTCCCCACACACTGAATCTCCTTCCGCACACACTGAAACCCATCCCCAAACACTGAAACGCCTTCCCCACACAGTGAAACCCTTCCGCACACACTGAAACTCATCCCCACACACTGAAACACATCCCCACACACTGAAACACCTTCCCCACACACTGACACCCCTTCCCGACACACTGAAACACCTTCCCCACACACTGAAACAGCTTCCCCACACACTGAAATGCCTTCCCCACACACTGAAACAGCTGCCCCACACACTGAAACACCTTCCCCACACACTGAAACCCCTTCCCCACACACTGAAACACAGTCCCCACACACTGTATCCCTTCTCCACACACTGAAACACTTCGCCACACACTGAAACCCCTTCCCCACAAACTGAAACCCATTCCCCACACACTGAAACCCCTTCCCCACACACTGAAATCCTTCCCCACATACTGAAACCCCTTCCGCACACAATGAAACCCCTACCCAAAACTGAAAACTTTCCCCACACACTGAAACACATTCCCCACACACTGAAACACCTTCCACACACACTGAAACTCATCCCCACACACTGAAACACATCCCCACACACTGAAACACCTTCCCCACACACTGAAACCCCTTCCCCACACAATGTAACACCTTCCGCACACACTGAAACAGCTTCCCCACACACAGAAATACCTTCCCCTCACACTGAAACACCTGCCCCACACACTGAAACCCCGTCCCCACACATTGTAGCCTTTCCCCACACACTGAAAAACTTCACCACACACTGAAACCCCTTCCACACAAACTGAAACCCCTTCCCCACACACTGAAATTCCTTCCCCACACACTGAAACGCTTCCCCACATACTGAAACCCCTTCCCCACTCACTGAAACCCCTTCCACAAAACTGAAAACCTTCCCCACACACTGAAACCCTTCCCCACACGCTGATACCCCTTCACCAAATACTGAAACCCCTTCCCCACACACTGAAACACCTTCCCCACACACTGCAATGACATCCGCACACAGTTAAACAATTCCCCACACACTGAAAACCCTTCCTCACACACTGAAACCCCTTCCCAACACACTGAATCCCCTTCCGCACACAATGAAACACCATCCCCACACAATGAAACACATTCCCCACACACTGAATCCCCTTCCCCACACACTGATACCCCTTCCGCACACAATGAAACACCTTCCCAAAACACTGAAACCCCTTCCCCACACACTGAAACACCTTCCGCACACACTGAAACCCCTTCCACAAACACTGAAAATACTTCCCAACACACTGAAACCTCTTCAACACATACTGAAACCCCTTCCTCACACACTGAAACCCCTTCCGCACACACTGAAACACCTTCCCCACACACTGAAACCACTTCCCCACACACTGAAACCCCTTCCGCACGCAGTGAAACCCTTCCCCACACACTGAAACCCATTCCCCACACACTGAAACCCTTCCCCACACACTGACACCCCTTCCCCACACAATGATACTCATCCCCACACACTGAAACCCCTTCCCCACACACTGAAACACATCCCCACACACTGAAACACATACCCCACAAACTGAAACCACTTCCGCATACCGTGAAACCCGTCCCCACACACTGAAACCCCTTCCCCACACATTGAAACACATCCCCACTAACAGAAACCCCTTCCCCACACACTGAAACCCCTTCCGCACACACTGAAACACCTTCCCCACACAATGAAACCCCATCCCCACACACTGAAACCCCTTCCGCACACACTGAAACCCCTTCCGCACACACTGAAACACCTACCCCACACACTGAATCCCCTTCCCCACACTCTGAAACCCCTTCCCCATAAACTGAAACCCCTTCCCCACACACTGTAACCCCTTCCCCACACACTGAAACACCTACCCCACACACTGAAACCCCTTCCGCAAAACATGAAACCCATCCCCACATACTGAAACCCATCCCCACACACTGAAACCCATCCCCACACACTGAAACCCCTTCCCACCACACTGAAACCCCTTCCCCACACAGTGAAACACATCCCCACACACTGAAGCACCTTCCCCACACACTGAATCTCCTTCCGCACACACTGAAATTCCTTCCCCACACACTGCAACGCTTCCCCACATACTGAAACCCCTTCCCCAACCACTGAAAACCTTCCCCACACACTGAAACCCTTCCTCACACGCTGATACCCCTTCTCCACATACTGAAACCCCTTCCCCACACACTGAAACACCTTCCCCACACACTGCAACGACATCCGCACACAGTTAAACAATTCCCCACACACTGAAACCCCTTCCTCACACACTGAAACCACTTCCCAACACACTGAATCCCCTTCCGCACACAATGAAACACCATCCCCACGCAATGAAACACATTCCCCACACACTGAATCCCCTTCCCCACACACTGATACCCTCCCGCACACAATGAAACACCTTCCCCAAACACTGAAACCCCTTCCCCACACAGTGAAACACCTTCCGCACACACTGAAACCCCTTCCACAAACACAGAAACAACTTCCCAACACACTGAAACCACTTCAACACACACTGAAACCCCTTCCTCACACACTGAAACCCCTTCCGCACACACTGAAACACCTTCCCCACACACTGAAACCACTTCCCCATACACTGAAACCCCTTCCGCACGCAGTGAAACCCTTCCCCACACACTGAAACCCATTTCCCACACACTGAAACCCTTCCCCACACACTGAAACCCCTTCCCCACACAATGATACTCATCCCCACACACTGAAACCCCTTCCCCACACACTGAAACACATCCCCACACACTGAAACACCTTCCCCACAAACTGAAACCACTTCCGCATACCGTGAAACCCTTCCCCAAACACTGAAACCCCTTCCCCACACAATGAAACACATCCCCACTAACAGAATCCCCTTCCCCACACACTGAAACCCCTTCCGCACACACTGAAACACCTTCCCCACACAATGAAACCCCATTCCCACACACTGAAACCCCTTCCGCACACACTGAAACCCCTTCCGCACGCACCGAAACACCTTGCCCACACACTGAAACCCCTTCCCCACACTCTGAAAGCTCTTCCCCACAAACTGAAACCCCTTCCCCACACACTGTAACCCCTTCCCCACACACTGAAACACCTACACCACACACTGAAACCCCTTCCGCAAAACATGAAACCCATCCCCACATATTGAAACCCATCCCCACACACTGAAACCCATCCCCAAACACTGAAACCCCTTCCCACCACACTGAAACCCCTTCCCCACACAGTGAAACACATCCCCACACACTGAAGCACCTTCCCCACACACTGAATCTCCTTCCGCACATACTGAAACCCATCCCCACACAGTGAAACACCTTCCCCACACAGTGAAACCCTTCCGCACACACTGAAACTCGTCCCCACACACTGAAACACATCCCCACACACTGAAACACCTTCCCCACACACTGACACCCCTTCCCCACACACTGAAACACCTTCCCCACGCACTGAAACAGCTTCCCCACACAGTGAAATACCTTCCCCACACACTGAAACACCTGCCCCACACACTGAAACCCCTTCCCCACACACTGAAACACATCCCCACACACTGAAACACCTTCCCCACAAACTGAAACCACTTCCGCATACCGTGAAACCCGTCCCCACACACTGAAACCCCTTCCCCAGACAATGAAACACATCCCCACTAACAGAAACCCCTTCCCCGCACACTGAAACCCCTTCCGCACACACTGAAACACCTTCCCCACGCAATGAAACCCCATCCCCACACACTGAAACCCCTTCCGCACACACTGAAACCCCTTCCGCACACACTGAAACCCCTTCCCCACACACTGAAACCCCTTCCCCACACTCTGAAACCCCTTCCCCACACACTGAAACACCTACCCCACACACTGAAACCCCTTCCGCAAAACATGAAACCCATCCCCACATACTGAAACCCATCCCCACACACTGAAACCCATCCCCACACACTGAAACCCCTTCCCACCACACTGAAACCCCTTCCCCACACAGTGAAACACATCCCCACACACTGAAGCACCTTCCCCACACACTGAATCTCCTTCCGCACACACTGAAATTCCTTCCCCACACACTGCAACGCTTCCCCACATACTGAAACCCCTTCCCCACCCACTGAAAACCTTCCCCACACACTGAAACCCTTCCCCACACGCTGATACCCCTTCACCACATACTGAAACTCCTTCCCCACACACTGAAACACCTTCCCCACACACTGCAACGACATCCGCACACAGTTAAACAATTCCCCACACACTGAAACCCCTTCCTCACACACTGAAACCACTTCCCAACACACTGAATCCCCTTCCGCACACAATGAAACACCATCCCCACACAATGAAACACATTCGCCACACACTGAATCCCCTTCCCCACACACTGATACCCTCCCGCACACAATGAAACACCTTCCCCAAACACTGAAACCCCTTCCCCACACAGTGAAACACCTTCCGCACACACTGAAACCCCTTCCACAAACACAGAAACAACTTCCCAACACACTGAAACCACTTCAACACACACTGAAACCCCTTCCTCACACACTGAAACCCCTTCCGCACACACTGAAACACCTTCCCCACACACTGAAACCACTTCCCCATACACTGAAACCCCTTCCGCACGCAGTGAAACCCTTCCCCACACACTGAAACCCATTTCCCACACACTGAAACCCTTCCCCACACACTGAAACCCCTTCCCCACACAATGATACTCATCCCCACACACTGAAACCCCTTCCCCACACACTGAAACACA